>NC_138146.1:14984511-15519511 GCF_964199315.1 Orbicella franksi
AAGTTGAATAATCAGCAACAGCGGAAGCGTGACCAATTTGAGTGAGAGCTTTGAAGTGCTCCGTCTTTCTGCCATGCAATCTTCTTTTAGCTTTACCAATGTGGAAAGCATCACACTCGGCAGTTCCAGCAACTGACTTTGTAGACAATCTTCGATTTCTACGAGCGGTTGAAACGATCTTTGTAAGGAAAGAGAGACTTAATTCTGCAAGTGTTCTGAAAAATAACCTCGAGCAACTCTATCGCCTCCAGCAACTCTTGTGCTTCTTTCGTGCTCTCCAAACTCCCACGTGCATCCATACTACTGTAAGACTATTGCTCTTGCAGCCATTAAATCTGTTGTATAATGTATATTCAGACGTCCTAACTTATCTCGACGAGATTATACTTAATCTATTTTATTTTATCTTTTACTAACTTAAAATTGTTACTATATATATATATATATATATATATATATATATATATATATATATATATATATATATATATATATATATATATATATTGTAATTATTTATTACGTGCTTTTATCATGTTATTTTCAACTCCTAGTATAGTTCCACTGTTTCAGGAGTATTGTGACGATAAGTTTTTTCCTGCAACACTGTAAATTTCGGACTGAACGGACACTTGAACTGACAACTGGGGGAATCTAACTCTGGAGAGCACTGCTTGGCTGCGGGAACGGAAATTCGTCACGATTTCCTGGTACACGAGGACCTACTTCAATGGTCTTCACTACGGACGTCAAGGAAGAGACATAACTTGGTCCAACAGTAGTTTATTCTGCACTCTAACGTCGCGGGTGAAACTGACATACTCGGCGGAGTAGCCGCTGTAAAATCGTAACGATGTAGCTGATGTAATCGATGTAATCGAAAATGCTTTACAAACGTACTTGCTTATGTATCATCCTTTACACGTCAAGTGTTTACAATATGCTAACGTAACTTCAAGTATACAATACGAGCGGAAAGTACTTAATTAAGATAGCGAATTCTAATCAACACTACGAGGCTTCCAAAATTAAAAATAGAGTGCTAGGATTAAAATTACACAGGCTGAGATTAAGATAGAACAAACTTAGGAAATTAAAAGTGAGATACTTAAATTTGAAATTCTGAATTGGTGTTATCGACAGCAAGGAAAAATTATCCTATGAATAGAAGCATTAAAAACTCCATTAGTGAAAAGCATTTCAGCTGGCTAACCTCCGAGAAAACTAATAAAACTTCATTAGTGAAAAGTAGTTCAGCTGGCTAGTTTCTGAGGGAACGGAAGGTATATTTCAATGATAAAAAGAAACTCAAATGACCCGATAACGAACTACTTGTTTTCCAAACGAAAGTTAGTGGAACAGCGTTGCACACGCTCAGGTATACAAAGAATCGGCAAAGTACAATGAAGAACAAAACTTAAGATCTCTAGCTGTTAACTGAAAAGAGGCTACTGTCGGTTTTTTCCTATAATTTTCCAAATAATAAAGAAATGCCTGTGCAACGGCGAATTTTCTCATAACAGTATACTTATTAAAGATTAAAGATTAAAGATAACTTGATATACGTATGAGATACGCATGCTAAGCAGGAACCAATTCTTTATTAACCAATCAGAGCACGCGCTTTGCTTTAGTTGTGTTACAAATAGAAAACTGAACTAGAAAAAAATAAGAAAAACGCCCCCCAAAATCACGGGTACGCTTACCACATTTGTAGAGCATGGTATATACATATAAATAAACAATAGCCTCCACTTGGCGCGAAAATATACAAACAATAGTCTCCATTTGGCGCGAAAATATGCTCGGATATTTGTCCGCGGACATTATCTGTTCTGAGAAGCGAACAGTTTTCCGAGAGCCAAGCTCTTGGAAAACTGTTCGCTTCTCGGAACAGATAATGTCCGCGGACAAATATCCGAGCATATTTTCGCGCCAAATGGAGACTATTGTTTATATAACCCATGATGGCTAAGCCAGTGAAAACTCTTGAATTGCATCATCCAATGATCCAGTTTTTAATAAAGACCATCATAGCACGACATAGCTCAGGAGATGGCGAAGGGAGAACATGACAAGAGCTGCAGTGTACAGGGAAGCTCGAGATATTTTCAGCCACTCAAGACGGACAACATACATGCTATCATAATGATCATCATCATCTCCCTCGTCACGCCAGTAGGAGCGTAAGACCGTCACGTTCTCAAATACTTGTCTCTGTTCTGCACCGCCATCTTGGCTACATTCCAGCTTCAGTTGAAGATAAAAAGTGGGTCAGTCAGTCACAAGGTCCGGCCCCTAGTTGTCCATAACTCCTGGCCACTACGTAAGTATCTTTCCGTCTACGGGACACCAAAAAAAGGTATACGGCAAAATGTCACCAGTTACAACAATTCCCTAGACTGCGAGCACCTCGCAGGTTCTTCCATAGCCCATTTTACGGATATTGGACGCCATATTGAATAATTTTATTTCGCAAAGGACTATGGGTCGAAAAGGGGGCATTGGCTTTCATGCTCGCTCGTGGTAATGTGAACTTCTGGAGATTGCGGAGATTTTATTTAGTATTGTCGAGTTCGACGGTATCGCGAAATATATATGGGTGGAGGTGACCATTGCGCCGTGTTTGGCTGTTCGATGATCGGAGAAAACCAGAAAGGTAATAATTTTCGTTTACGATTTTCAATAACTTATGTTGAATTTCTGGAAGTCTACAAGTTCAACAACCAAAGCTGCTAAGATCTATGCTGGTTTTAAGCTTACCATTAGTTTGGTTCATTCATTCGTTTTTAAACTGATCATATCTAAGCGTAAGAGTTTGTTCAATATTAAATGAAATATATAAAACTTCTGACGGCTGATGCAAACGCTTGTTATTATTGCAGGTGTGTTGTAAAACCACATGTTCAATGTATTAAGTGCATAAGCCCCAGCCAAAGTACTTTAAATTATGGGAACGACTTATCAACCGCAAAGACTTTCGAGTCACAGCAAATGCAAGGGTCTGCAGTAATCATTTTGTAGACGGTAAACCAATGGAAGAGCACCCACATCCTGAGCTCTGACTACGGGGATATGGTACAGATAAAGAGACTCATAATCATAATGTTTCAAGAATTATCGAGTCCAGGAATGAGGTTGATGAGCAGAGTGATGTATTTATAACCACTCGAACAGGTGCCATTAAAAGAAAAGCAACAGATTCTCAGACAAGTAGTACCAAATCTAAAAAGCCTGAAGACACTGACAGTAGAAAGGAATCAGCTGAGTCTCTGTCATCGATTTCAAAAGCCTTGGAAAATGATCACACATACTCCATGTATGAGCAAAGTGGAACTTGTATGGAAGAATTTGGTTGTCAAACTAGATTATGCTTGAATTGTAGAAAGGAAATTATGAACATACTTCAGGAAAATGAAAGGCTCAAAAATGAAAATGAACAGCTTCAGAAGTCTCTAACTGAAGCAAACTAAGTAATTACTGAAAGCACCAAGACAGGCAATTGTTCTGTAGACAAAATAAAACATTCTTATTCACAAATGAAATTATACACTGCCGGGAATAGACAATTATGATTTATTCGAATGGATTTACAATCAAGTAAAAGAAAAAGTGTCCTTCTTGCAATATTACAAGGGACCAGATTCACACAAACTCAAGAGGTATCAGATGGGCAGAAGCAAGAAGCCAGATAAATTGGTTTTAAGATATTTTAAGATTTTTTTTTTTTTTTTACCTGTATTTGTGTATCCACTTAAGATCCTGTTAGTGCCCTCAACGTGTAATAATTAGCTCTAATATATTTGAGGATTTTTTACCTTTTAGATTTTTCTACTTTTGTATGTGTAAACATCCTAATCCTTATGTATCCACTTAAGATTTTATCAGTGTCCCCAATTAGTTTGTCAAAAGCTAAACACCTTGAAACTTAAATAAAGTCTTACTATCACTACCACTACATGTCCAGAAAGGGTTTTGTTGCCTGAAAATGAGCTCCTATTAACACTGATGAAGCTGCGACTTAGTTTAAATAGCCAATTCCTTGGTCATTTGTTTGGAGTGTCATCAAGCCTTGTGACAGTTGTTCTGTCTACATGGCTTCCTCTTCTGTCATTGGAACTCAAGCCTCTTATCTACTGGCCAACACGACAGCAAGCACAGAATTACTACCCGACTGTTTTAAAAAAATATAAGAATCTCATAGCCATCATTGACTGTACCGAAGTGCCCATTCAGAGACCTTTATTAGCCCTAGCTAATGGACAGATTTATTCATTTTACAAGGGAAGGCCTACTGCTAAGCTACTAGTTGCCTGTACACCAGTGGGAACTGTTTCTTTTGTTTCATGTGGTGCAGGAGGCGCAATGAGTGATAAAAGACTTGTCAAAAAAAGTGGGATCCTATCCAAATTTGAACCAGGAGATACTGATCTTGCAGATAGAGGCTTCAATATACAAGAATTTCTGCTTCCTTATCAAGTAAACCTCGCTATCCCCCCCTTTTATCAAGAAAAAGAAGCAGTTTTCCTTGGAAGAAGATGCTCGCATCAAGCAGGTGGCAAATGCTCGAATTCATATTGAGCGGGTGATTGGTAGAGTGAAGGACTTTGACACCTTAAGATCGGAGTTACCCCTAGACATGTTTGACCTATTTAACCATATGGCAGTAGTAATGCCATATGTATGTGCATTGTCTGTTCTGCAGGAGCTGTACAAAATGAACTGGTGAATGCTAGAAACTCGTGCGACCACATCCTTTCTGCTCAAACGAAAATTTCGAGATCCGCAAATGGTTGGTCAATGAGATCGGTATTGAATTCATTCATAAACAGTATTTGTATCTAAAAGCTGCTAAATTGTAAAGACTACTTAACTCACTTTCATCCCAATATTTTTCCTCGTTGATCTGTGATAGCTCAGGGTAGCTGAAAGCACTATCCTCCCTCTAGACTTCGATAAGCGTTCACTCTCCACTTCTCTTTGACTTTCTCGAACACTCTTGACTACTTTAAGCCCCAATTTACGCGCGAAAACAGCAAGGATTATTAATCCCTGTTTATTTGTGTTGCCTACTGGGACTTCTCTTTCTAACAAGTATGATATCAACGTTTCTACTCCCCAGCTTTTAAAATTATCTTCGTCATTTTCCGCATCTTCCCGATCAAGCGACGCCATCTTGGAAATGATGCCCCTGTCACAGTGATATGTGTATCCCCGGGCCCGTGATATGTGTATCCCCGCACACATATCACTAGTGATATGTGTATCCCCTCCAAAATGGCGACCACTGATGTGTATCCCCCACCCCCCTCCCCTCTACTTTAAAAAGCAATATCCTCCTTGAAAGCGCTCTCGTCGTCCGGTCGCTTACTGGACGAACGACTAACAAATCTCAATTTTTGTAGTTGAAAAAGTTTACGTATCTGCTCCCCCTTTTCAACCCATAGTCCTTTGCGAAATAGATTTATTCAACATGGCGTCCAATATCCGTAAAATGGGCTCATCCGTCTTCATAGTCTTCATGGGGAAACTGAAAGCCAGCGGAGCGGAGTGAAGCGTGATGTTAGTGGCATGCCTGTGGTCATGTCACGTGACTGATGTGCTCACTCAATGTCCAAGCCCAGTGCACTCGCATTCACGCCATCTTGTTTTGGTCTGTTTTGTTCCTGGTGAAAACGAAACGAAGGATTTTTACTGTGGTTGCGTTGGAATGCTACCGAGACCTTTGTATTTCCCCTACCAGAGCAGTTATTCAAGGCGACGACCCAGAAATCGTAGGAGTTCTCGTCGCCCAAAACCAGAATACGAGCGTAACATTGTTTCCGCATTTTTCGCTCTTGCATCGGCGGTGCTTCTTGCAATCGCTGAAGCCGAACCAAAATGGCTTCATATCGTCGGTGGAAAGTGCGAAGGAAAGTACATTGGAATGTACAAAGTCATTGCCTATAAACATCCTGAGGAATTAAGTAAGTTTGGTGTTTCTATTTCTTGTTTTCGTTTGGTGAGTTGTGCGAAACCTAGATAATAGCTACAGTAACGCGCTCTAATGACGTCTTGAACCAATTTGATCGCTCTTTGCTTCTACATTTTTCTTGAACATGCATACACGGCCTTTATTGCCGAAGAAAGCTTAATCTAATCAGGATCAAGAAAACCTTCTTTTGATATTTCTGAGCCATTTCATTGGTACTCATAATATGCATTAACTTATGTTGACGGCCTAAAGAAAATTCTTTTCCCGGAAATTTGATGTTTTTCTTTCGTGCCATAAGTTTGTAATGCGAATAAGCTTAGACTTCCTTTCTCCAACTTGCTATAACACGTGGGGAACTGTCAATGTTAAATGGCATACCACGTTTCTTGTACCATCATGTGCTTAATTAAGCAGGTTGTTGAACAACCTAACCAGAACAAGCACTTTGCATTTGTATGAAAATTAATAATGATATTGGGCGCTCTGTAAATACCGTTGACCAGCTCTTCCTGTCATAGTAGAAAATGTGGTGGTTGTTTTTAGACCCAAGAATAATGTTTTAGACAGAAGTGTAACTGTGGTTACGATAGATCAGCCTGTTATGATTATGTGGCTGAGCTACTAGTAAATTATTATTAGCAGTTAAGTCAGGTAATCCACCACTTCGTTTCCAGACCTAATTCTCAGAACTGGTGCAAGAATATGTATTGTATACTGCTGCTCTGTGGCAAGTGTAGCGGTGATATCAGTTCACAAACAGTGACATCACTTTTAATTGAGACATGCAGGTTTGTGTGGTTGGCAAAAGGACTTTTATTTACTACGGTGCACAGGTGTGATTTTAGAAGTTTGTGTTCAGAATACGCGAGAAGTTCAGATTCCACAGCATTTGATTAATACAAGTTAAAGTGGTGTAATGGGACTGAACAAATTCCAGACCCATACAGTATGAATAGCCCGATCCAACATATGGATACATCTTCGTGTTAACTGGATACAGCCAAATGATTGCATGTGATAATGAAGTTAACCGTGAATTTGTTTAGTTCACTATTAGTGTGTGAATGTGAGACGTAAGCCTAGGGGCAAGTGGTTTTGTGTGGACTGCAAGATAAACACTTGGACATCTTGCACAACACACTTTTTACCAATTGTAATACAGTGAAACCTGCATTAAGTGGACTCCATATTGAGCAGACACCATCTTTAGTGGACACCAGCTTGAGTCCCAAAATTTTCTTCCCACATTTACCGTAAAATAAACCTGCATTCAGTGGACACCTCTATTAAGCACTGAGACATGGACACCAATATTAAGCCATTTTGTGGCACAGAACCTGCAATAACTGGAGACTTCATGGGCATTTTACCTCTAAAAGTTCAGCTCAGACTCCTTTAACATTGCTCAGCGATGCCGTTTTATACCAAATAGATTATTCCAGATTGATACATTGACCAACTGTACATTTAACTATTATTGCAATTAACTATTATTGCACAACATATTAGAACCTGCTTAGAGTGGACACCCTGTATTAAGCAGACACTAGTGAGGGTCCCAAGGGTTATAACTCCCCCTCCCTCCCTCCCCAGTTATAGGCCCTTCTCTATCTGCACAATTTCATCTATATGTTCATTAAAAGATTATTCCAGTTGTAGTCCTCCCCAGATGTAAACCTTCCTTTACTTTGTAAAGCCCAGGGCTTATAACCAGTCTGAAAGACTGACCTAGGCTAGTACAGTAGATTTAGCAGTCTGGCTAGAGGATTGTCTTCTTTTCTTTCATTCTAAAGTGTTTATTCCACAGTATTACAGTACTCATAACAGTATTCTTTCTGGCAGCATTCATAAGTATTTGACTCACATTGTAGCATGTTCTGTTGGGCCTTGTTTCCTATTAATGTTAAGTGGAATCTTGAACAATCCCAAGGTTGTCCGTGTAGGTTTGACCGTACATAAAGCCCTGGCAAAATGGACTTGCAAGTAGTCACAAGGAGCCATAAGTTGAACTTGTGTTGAGACTTCTGCTGGTGGCCAAACGGACTCACAAGATTCCTTGCTAGCACACCCAAGTCGCCTTGGCTAATAATAGGTTAACGAACATCAATCAACTTTTGTGTTGACTTGGGTTGGGTGGTCAAACTATGAAAAACTTGCACCAACTTGATCACAACCAAAGTGAGCACAAGTCATCACAAGTCAACACAAGTGCACGCAAGGGCAAACAGAGTCGTAAGTAGACTCAAGTTTTCAACTTACATCTACTTGTGAGTCTGTCTGGCCAGGGCTTAAGAGTGAGCAAATTCACAGGGCATTTCAAATTATAGTGATTCTAAGTGCATTTTAACTTGTGGGGTTTTTTTTTGGCATTTTTTGTAATTTCTCTTTTATTTGTTGTTCACAGCTTCATACTGTTTTACAAAAAGCATTGTTCTTCTCTTGCGAGTGGTTGTTGCGCTGAGCTGTGCTGGAATTGTGTTTAGCATGTTTGCATGTTTGCTAGATTTGTGTGGCACAATGAACAGATGTCTTAAGGTTGTCAAAGATTATTCTGTTGGAAATGTCATGTCAGGTAAGACTTTTGACCTTGAATACATGTTATGAATTATTCTAGTGTATTCAGATTTGTGGATCACTCCCACAAATGTTCTCTAGAATTGTTTATTCCACAGTAATTAAGGTTATCACATACTTTTGAGGTGTCTCACCTCCAAGCCATGTAGTGCGTCCTGTTTAAACTGTATAAACCTAAACCCCTACATGTATATTGACAAATTAAAGCTTATAGAGCTGGCTATCGAACTATACCAAGAATTTTTAAATAAAATGATTTGTTGAATATTTCACAACCTTTAAATGTGAGCATCCGAATCACCAATAATAATGTCTTTCTTTTCTGCAGTTTTGATGTGTGTTACCAGCAGCCTTCTCATTTACTGGGTTACTCGGATACTGGAAACAGTTGGTGAAGTGGACAGTAAAGATCCAGCAAAGGTTAAATTTGATGTCAGCTTCTATCTTGTGGTGGCAGCAGGAGGCTCATCAGTAATGGCTACCCTTTTTAGCTTAATTATGCATTGCTATTTACATAGTGTGAGAGAG
Organism: Orbicella franksi; assembly: GCF_964199315.1. Classification (NCBI taxonomy): domain Eukaryota; kingdom Metazoa; phylum Cnidaria; class Anthozoa; order Scleractinia; family Merulinidae; genus Orbicella; species Orbicella franksi. The sequence goes on from NC_138146.1 coordinate 14,993,588, forward strand.
AGGACTCAATCTGTGGACGAATTGGAGCTGATGTATTCTATGTTACCTGCAGACAGTGTTTCTGACTTTCCACCCCCTGCTTACTCACCATAAACTACTTTACCACAGACTGCAGCTAATAAATTGATTTTCAGGTACTGTTAGTAATTAAATGAAAAGTTGGAATCAAGAATAGGCAGCTTTTTTTTATTTTTGTTTGTTTGTTTGTTATTTTTTTTATTGCATGTATTCATGCATGTAATGAATGATTTTCTGATTTTGCGGGGCATGTCCTAAAGCTACTGTGAGCTCTCTCATTCCAACTAGTTTACATATAGTGGCATATTGTCACACATAATTTGGGTGGTGAAATTGTAATCCACAACTCACCTACCTGAATAAGCCTGCTAAGGTATGTATGTGGTAAAATTCTTTGTTTTAATGAAAGTGGTTCTGGTTTCAAACAAATTAGGGTCCATCTGCACAAGGCAAATTTTTGTTTCTTTTGCAAAAATAGCTGTCGTTTATTTCATTTTAGAAGTGTAGACAGTGATTTTCAGCCTTACCAAATTTTGTCAAGACAAACCAAACTTCAAAAGTTCTTGCCTCGGAGCAGGTCAAATTTAAGTCGAGCATCAGAACTGGCAGATCTGTAAATCCACTTTAAGGTAAACATTGATTACATTCATGAACAGATGGTGTTGAATGCCATGGGATTTTTACTTTTAAGTGCAGATGCTTTTACCAAAATGAAATTTTGGTGGAGACAAGATTTATCATGATTTTTGTTAGGGCCAAAATAATTTTTGTAGCCGAGTTCAGCTGGACCCCTGATATTTATTAGAAACCAGAAGCACACAAGTTAACTCTGACATTCCTTTACTCTTGGCTATGAGATTGATTTTCATTATTATAGTTGCCTTTGGCTTAAAGCTTTCCTTCTTGACGAAAAGTTTTCTTTTATTTGTAATAATTTTTTTATTATTGAAAATGTAGATTTTTGTTAATAAGACTTAAGATATCAGAGGCCTGTTCACACCCAATGGTCTTGCAAGCTGATGTTCAGCTCAAAGCTGAGAAGAGTACTGCTGTTAACAAAGTAATCAATTCAAATAATGAACAGAAGTGTCTTTGAGCATTTTGATTTCATACAAAAAATGGAAATAGAAAAAAAAAAAGGTTGCTGGTTAGCCTGTGAAATGTGAAACTTAAAAAATATATATATTTTTATGAAGGTGCAAAAGAGTTACAACCTTGTCAGGCACAGTAACGTCATTCCCAGCGATTCATGCAGAAGTGTGGTAGAGTAATTTACTGGTGCATGATTTGTTTACACAACTTTGAATCCCAGTGACATACATGTAAATGTAAGAACATGTTGTCTTACTTGTTAATTCATGGTGAAAGGAATGGTGTACAGCTACTGTAGCAAAAGTTTGGCTGTACAGTTTCTGTGCCCACAGTAGGATGTTTTTGTATTATGTAGTTTACAATGTTTATTCTTGAGAAAGAATAAGTATGAATCTAATTCAAATTGTGCTGTGTATGTAAGTTATAAAAAAATTTAGATTGCTTTGTATTTATCATGATTGGCCGTGATTTTAAGCCATTTTCTACAATGGCTTAATGTACAGTAGTTAACATTTGGTTCATGTGTATGAATTTTTGAAATTAATGAGAAACAGGTACCAGGACTGATGAAAATATGGGAAGAATTTTTTTGTGTGTAAATTATTATGTTTAATAACCGTTTCCAACCATCTATCCGTAAGCATTCTGTGGGCTGTCACGCAATGCTTCTCTGCAGCATTGCATGACAACTCAAATTATGAATGCTGCTAAAAGACGTCTTGCTGCAACAATAAATTATGGGTGTAACAGTCCAAGGAATGTAACTACACTGATTTAGGGAAGTAAGGACTTGTAGAATTATTGCAATAACCAACTCTATTTTGTCAACAGTGTAGCTGGACTGTTGCATAAAGTCATCTCCATTTAGACAACTATAGAGCAAGTTCAATGAGCTTACCTATAGTTATCACTAAATTTTAGTGATAATGACAACATGATCTCTATTGAGTAAGCAGGTAGTAACTAGGTTTATATGGTTCCTGAGATGTTTGATATTTGCTGCTCAAGCAAATGGATTTCACATCAGTTTGTAACCAAATGTTTTCTGTACAAAAGAAATCTCGTCAACTAATGTCACCTAATGCAATATCCCATTAGGCAAGTAGGAAATTATAGGAGTTTTGTTCTTCAGATGAGTGTCAAATGGAACTATGTTCTTTGTTTGTTGGTTTTTTTGGGGGCGGTTGGGCGGGGGGGAGGGGGGGTCAGTGGTTGAACAGATGTGACTAAAAATCACTCTGGCAACTAATGATTTATTAAAGGATTTTGTAAGAAAGCTATGTTTAAGTTTAGGTTCATATTATCATACAGCTCTTAGATGCATGCATACATTGTAACTCGTAAATGACAGTATCACCTCTAGGTGAAATTTCTAGTAACATGGTGTAGTTAAGGAAAATTTGTACATAATGCTAACAGTTGTCATTTTTATTAAAATGAGGTATTTTGTATCTTTGTGATATTTTGAACTTGATATTAAAGGCAAGCAATATATAGTCATGTTCTTGCGAATTTGGGATCTTAAAAACGATCACCTTGAACACAGGCCTGAATTTGAGCTGTTGCCTTTGCTCACTAAGTCTTAAGGAGGCTGGCAACATTTTCTAGTACTTTCCAGGATTTTGATGAGTCATTGGGCACTTACAGAAGCCCATGGGCACCTACTGCTGGTACCTATCATTTGTCAGAGTAAACTGGTTGGGATAACTGTTGAATAATGTTAAGCATATGCTTCTGTGTTAAGGGTTTGATCCAAAATCAGCAAATCATCTGAAAGAGATAGCGCTTACCATTTATGATTCGATCTTCCATAATTGTTTTCAGCTGATGAGAGACTGGAAACTGGAATATTTAGCAAATGACCGGGGGGGGGGGGGGGGACTCCCATATGGAGTGGTTGGAGATGCTCGTCGGAAATTTTGAATTTAACCCCTAAAAGAGACCAATCTGGGCGTGGCCGAAGCTTATGCAGACCCCCTAAAAGAGACCAGTTTATAAAACAGACAAATAAAAAGTACAGTGACTTTTAATGATGGTGAATTTGTTTATATGAATTGAGTACATATGGAGAATCAAAATTCTTTCTGTTTTGTTATTTCTTCGCATGCAACCCTTAACGAGACCTTGACGGCTAAAAATAATGACATTTTGCCCAGAACACCCTAAGCGAGACCAAAATCCGAAATTTACACCCCTAAGCGAGACGACGAGCATCCCCGTCCATTCCATATGGGAGTCTGCCCCCCCCCCCCCTCCCGGGGCAAACGATAAGGAAATTTCCGTCGTTCTGTTCTGAACGGATTTTCCGGAAAATTACTGTTCTAATTGACTTTCGACCGAAATTTACGGATTTTGTGGGTAAATATGCTGCATAAACTTCAAGGGATAAGATGCTTAGAAGGCGAAGACAGAAAGTAATTTCCAGGCCCAAGGGTAGAGTAAGAGGAAAAACTTTTTCTGGTATCATCTTCGGGGCAAATCAAACACGGCAAAAATTACAGTACTGTATGGGAAAAGTTCAAACTTCGATGCCCAATGAGTTGGGAGTGATTAACGATTTGATGCCTAACAGCCCGGCCTAGCAGAAAATTTTCCCGATCAAATTTGAACATGGATTTGCCGTGAGGAGAGGAATTGCACTTTTAACTTTTCATACAAATGTCTCTACTCTCTCAATTTTCATTGAACTGAACCAACTTCTAGCGAGGCTATTTCCCACTAATTTGGTCAGTAAATTCATTTACCTGGTGTATTTAGTTCTAAATTCAATATTTCAGGTTGTTTAGTTGCCGCAAGGGTTAGTAGTTACCAGCCTCCTTCTGTCGGTTGGAAATCGGAAGAGGAGATCTGGAGTTTAGTGTTCGCACGCGCGCGCTGCGGAAAAAGTTTTTGGATTGATTTCTATGTCGTTGCTTGGCACTTGAAGATTAGTTTAGTGTAAATCACCTTAAACTCACACTATGGCACGGCTGAGTGACTATGATTGCATTGGATTCGATCTTGATCATACATTAATTCAATATAAGCTGGATAATCTTTACCCGGTAAGTCAAAATTGATCATGAGTCTGATATACCACGGTACAATGTAAGTTCTTGACAGTTATTAATAATGGTAATAGGACTGAGTGGAGTCCGATTCGGTCTGTAATCATACGAGTGATTAACAAAATCGAACGACCGCGAGTCCGATTTTGTTAATCACTCGTATGATTACGGACTGAATTGGTCGACACGATGTCCTGTTACCAATTAATCAAAACTATGACAAAATTCGAGAAACGAACAAACCATCGATTGATCGCTGAACGATGAAACGTCGTTATGAATGCTGAGAAACACAGCAGTTTACTCAATAAAGTGCACCACAACAGCGCGCGCAAAATGACACGTACAGTCCAATTACAAGCATGGCGCGTACTCTGTCCAATTAATGCTCAAATCGGGCTGCTGATAGCCAATCACGTTCGAGAATTTTGTTATAGTTTTGATTAAAGTGGAAATCAAATGGGCAAAAGGCATCTACAAGAACAAACAAAAGAGCCCCTTTCGTTTGAACTTGTAAACTTTCGTTTTGCCTGTTTGACTTCTCCGCCTGAACCGACCATGTAGTAGTAGTAGCAGTAGTCAACTTTAAGAAAATGAAAGTATGGGCAAAAGATGTTCCCTATATGACTGATATAGCACAGATAGACTATCTGCAATGCATTGGGTCCAGTCCATTGGGTCCTCTTTCTGAGTTGAATGTTTTGTGTCAATGTGAAGGTGACGAGGCTAAGTGCTGTCCTTTTTGCACAGACTCCACAATAGGGCTCTCAGATCCTGCTTTCCCGTCCATTTTTTCCTGTTAATCCTGCCATCCCGTCCTTTTTTGCCTGGAAATCCCGATCCCGCCCACTTTTCAAAGACATTTCTGCGTTAATTATTAATTTGTTACATAAATAGTTTAATTATTAACTCAGAAACTTTTTAAAAATAGATATCGCATTAAAGATCAAAAAAGAATTCAATGAGTAGCATATAAGTAGGCACAAATGATTGTAACGTTTCTTTTTGTAAGTGGTTTAGTGTTTTGTTTTCTTTTATTCACATATCAGTGAAAGAAAAAGATTGTTCATTTCCCATATTCAAGAAATGGCCTGTAAACACACTTGACAGTTTCTTTCAAAGCTTTCAGCGTCTTCACTTTCCTTGAAATCTGGCCTCAGAACGTTTCTTTCTCAATGAAGGCATTCCTGCTCACGCATCCTTTTTGTAATATATGGTGACGCAATTTATAATGTCGCATACATCATTGGGTAAATCACTATCACCACCACTCAGTGTGGCCATCCTGGCCAAAAACAAGACAAGCGCTCTAGAAAAGGTCAAAAGACTGAGAAAACTAGGAAGGATTGGGGGCGCCAAGATTACAGTTGCAAGAGTCGAAGATGTTGGAAAGGAACAGATGTCATTGATGTCAGAGGTCAACACAAATGATAGCCTGTGTAGCTTGGCGGTTTAAGCAATTTTTTAACGTGGCTTTGGCGCTCATTATTGCGGCTTCGCCACTTTCTTATTGTGCTCAAATTGCTTAAAAAACGTAACCGCCAAGCTAGGCAGGCTACACAAATGATCGCAATAGGACTCAAAGAGCTAGCTCATACAGTCTTATAATACATTTAACAGAACCTGACAGAGTACAGAGCCATTACTATTCACTCTGTCATTACTTGAAACCTGAGACAGCTATACGCACTAAAGGTTCCTCTCTACCAACTTGTGTTTTTTGCGCTGGTCAATAACAATTTATGAGGTCACGTAAGAATTGAAATCCTGTATCTCACTCTGTTCCCCTTGCGAATCCCGCATCCCAACACCATAAAAACACGAAATCCTGCTCCAGCTCGTAATTGTAATTCCTGCTTCCCACCCCTGTTTTCAGCTCAAATCTGAAATATCATGGCGGAAAAAAGCCAAATCCTGCATCCCGCCAAACCTATTGGGGACCCTCTTTGCACTCTGCTTTAAAATGAGCTCAATCCTAATTCTCTGTGATCTTGACAGTTGATCTACGGCTGTTTCACCCAAGTGTTAGTCAAGGAAAAAGGCTATGATCCAAGCTTACTAGAAGACGACTTTGATGATCTAAAGGACTTTTGGTATGCCTTGTAGTTCACTTTTCCTATGTAGGAAAACACCTAGAGGAGCTCTAGATAGTTGCATAAGCGTAGATATAACTTGCTCCCTGTAAGAGAGGATACTCAAATATCTTTGAAAGATCCTTAAAAGATTTTGTTAAGGTATTTTTAAAGATTCTTCGAGATCTTTAGAGACCTTGACAAAATCTTTGAGCAAAATCTTTGAAGACCCTTGAAGACTCTCAAAGAATCATCCTGGCAAGAAAGATCAAGATCTTCGAAGACCCTGACAAGAAAAGTGATAAACCATACAGGTCTGTACAGATTCTGCCAAAAATATTAACTGAAGGATTTTCAAGGACTTGGCAAGAATTTTCAAAGCTCCTGTTAAGATCCTTATAGGATACTCCGAGATCTTTATGAATATTTGTGAAAATCCTTGAAGATCTCCAAAAGATTCACCTGGGCTCCATGAAATTCATGATTGTAGTGTTGGTGATGGTAATGATGATGCTGCTGCTGATGATGATGATGGTAGAGGGTGATGAATGTGTCTCAGCATAGCCTCAGAATCTCAGGAATTTTTGCGATCAGTCAGAAGTCTCATTTTCATCTGTTTCCTTCAGTCTCAGAGTCTAAAATTCTTAAGTCAAAGTCTCGGATCTTCAATACATGTACAAGGAGAATCACTGACAATTTAGTGACTGAGATATTCATCAACCATCAGTATAATGGTCCTTTAATTTAGTCCATGTCTTTTAGCACTGTTAAAGTGCATATGACATGAAAAATAATGACACCCTTAGTTCTGTTGCCATGACAACAGTTATGCCGCTGGTGCTGTCTTAATAAAAACTGAAATTCCCCGTTTTTGTCTTAAACCAAGAACCATCTACCCCACCCAATCTAATGATGGGAGTTGAGACAATATGGGAACTATGTCTGTTCCAAGTAGGACCCTTTGTCTCACTTTAGAGGTTGCAAATGGGGATATTTGGTTTTTCAACAGAAAGAGACTGGAACCAAAAGAGTTGCTATGGCAACAGCCCTAAGGGTGTAATTTTGTTTCTTCTGTGATGCACGTTTGTGGTGCCAAGTTTCAAGAACACTGATTCAATATTTCCAGAGATATCGTTTATTTCACTATTTTACCACTTTTTAGTTACAAACAATATGACGTCATTACTGATCTAATTTGCATTATAGAAAAACGTCAATATCTCTAAAACGAAAAAAAATATTTCAAAAAGAAAAATGCCATTCTGTATTTTGAAAGGCCTTTGGAATAAGCGGAAATTATTTTTCATGTCATATGCACTTTGATTTTCTTTCATTTAGCATATTACGGTAATTATTTTTACTTTTGTCAGTCTTAGAGGTTTAGTTTTGGATGTCAAGAAGGGAAATATATTAAAACTTGGAAAAGATGGCTTTATTTTGAGGTGGGTAAAAGCAAAAATTTTTTTTTTTTTACAGATTAACTACTTACATTACTTATGGGACAATTACCTACATCACTTACTGGATAATTACTAACAATACAATTACTTACATTACTTACACTACAATAAGTTACATTGTATTAATCAATTAATTAATTAATTAATCAATTAATTAAAAAGACTACTTACTACTTACATATAATACACGTTACTTACAATACTGACAAGTGCAACACTTGTTAAGGTTGACCTACAGTACAATAATATCCGTGCACAGTGTTAGCCTTAGGGTTTTCTTCATTGTTTTTTTTTTTTTTTTTTTTTTTTATACAGTTGCTTGTTGGTAAATACGTTTAATTATTATTATCACCCACTTAGATTTCTAAAGATTATCATTTGACGCTGCTCCAGTTTTGAGGCTGTTGTAACATGCCAGAAAGACAGAGAAATGTTTCATTTCAGGGGGCAAGTTGCGTGTCCTACACGACCATATATAATATCTCGCCACAAGAAAATTAAAATTAAGTTTCTGTTTATTCTTTGATTTGTCTGGCCTTAGGCCTAAGACTATATTTAAAGAAAGGTTGTATGTTCTCAACGCAAGATTTTGGCTTATAAGAAGCTCCTTAAAGTTTTGCCAGAAGGTAGAGACAACTCTACAGGACCAGAAAACATGAATTAGGCTTTCCTTCTCAGTTTTGCAGAAACTGCAGAGATTGTTATCTTTTATTCCTACTTTTTTAAGAAAATCATTAGTCGCCAGTCGTCTATGCAGCAATTTGAATTGAAATACAATTAGTTTTATAGATTTTGTACACTGAAAAGATAGCTGGTACGCCGCACTCCAGTCTATTGGTTCATGGGCTTCAAAGGCACAATCCGTAGCCCATTTTTCTTGACTCTTGGTTGGACACCTTTGTTTAAGACCAATTATTTTTTTATAGGCCTGTCTGCTTGGTTTACTTGCTTTCATAAATTTCGTATAAAAGCTTTCATATTGTATATTTGTATTATTGTGTAAGGGTACTTTGATTTTTTTTAAAGCGGATAACAGCCCATAAAAAGCAAGATAATTTGTTTCAGTGATACCATACCGATCTTTGAATTCAGAAAAGGATAGGAAGGTGTCTGAATCTTTCATCAAATGCGAAACCCTGTTAATCCCTTTTTGCTGCCATTTTTTGTAGAAGATTGGTCTGTTATCGATTCTTATAAGGGAGTTGTGCCAAAGGCTCTGAGAGCGAAAATGGTCTGTATTATTCTCGTAAGTGATTTCAGTCCAGATATTTAAGATTTCCACAATAAATGGATAGGATAAATTGACATACTTTGACAGGTCTTTTTTGCTAAGGTTGCCGCTGAACAAGGCTCTGCCACCGTAGTTCCGGAGTTCTAAGTCAAAAAAAAGTTTCCATTTTCCGTGATTGTTTACATCAGTATATTTTTTGACCCAGGTAGTTTTCAATCCTTTATTGAAGGATTCAATATCAATCATTTTTAAGCCGCCTTTTTCATAATCATTAATCATTACTTCCCTCTTAATTTTGTCACCATTGCCGTTCCATAAGAAATCATAGAAGAGCCTATTGATTTCCCTTAAGACACGGTGATTAGTCGTGAGGGGAGACAAAATGTATACAAGTTGGGACGCAATTAAACTTTTTAGAACAGTAATTTTGCCAAAAAGGGTAAGTCGACGACACTCCCAACAGCTTAGGCTATTTTTTATTTTTATCAATTTTTCGTTGTAGTTCAGCTCTACTGTTAGGTCAGGATTAGTCGAGAACCATACTCCAAGAGTTTTGGTCTTTCCTTTAACCCATTTTAGGTCTCTTTCTGGGCATAATTTGTCTTCTTTTTTGGCATTAGCACCGATCCAAAGGGCTTCCGTCTTTTTGTTATTTAATTTAAGGCCAGATATCCGTTGAAAATTATCCAATATATGCAGAGAAGATGTAAGAGATTCCTTGGAACCATCGAGTATTAAAGTGGTGTCATCTGCATACTGACTAATTTTTATTTCATTTCCATTCACAAAGATGCCTTTGACATTTTGGTTTTTCCTAATTGCATCCGCTAGAACCTCAACACAGAGAATAAAAAGATACGGAGAAAGGGGGCAACCCTGCCTTACTCCTCTTTCGAGCTTAAAAAAGTCGCTGGCCCATCCGTTATTGAGGATGCAGCTTTCTGTGTTATGGTAGCATAGTTTAATCCAGTTGATTAGTGATTGTCCAAAGTTGTAATATTTAAATGTTTTTTGAATGAAAGACCACTCTACTGTATCAAATGCTTTTTCGAAGTCAAGAAAAAGTAAAAGACCAGGGGCTTTGTTAGCCGTTGCGTAATGAATTATAAGCAAAAATTATGTAACTTTGAGTCTGCCCTTGAGCCCAAGTGTGTTGTTATATTAAGCAATTAGATTATGAGCTCGAGATTTATCACGTGATAGTTGACGAGGGCACAGCCTGAGTCAACTATTGTGCATAGAAATCGAGAGTGAATAATATAATTGTTTTAGTATAAATCTACTAGTCATTCAAAACTTTATCTAAATCTTCTTCACAGACACTTCGAAAACGCCAAGAAGCGGCCGTCATTTTGTTAACAAGGGTACACTGCTACACTACTCACTATCTATCACAGAATAGATAGTGAATAGCCTAGCCAATCAGAGAACCACATTCGGGGTAGGATGCTAGTAGATTTATACTAAATTCTGTTAGAACTTACATGTAATCTGGTTGCAGCCTGCGATCAAACAATGGACTATTGTTATTAGCATTTGGAGGTAAAGCAAGAAAGTCTTTAGGTGATCGAGCATTTGCAGTGACAGCACTGAGGATATGAAACAGACTGCCATTAGAAGTTACAGTAGAATTGAACTGAATATACATGCTAATCAGTTTAAGCAGTTTTTAAAGACGTATTGATATCAGGTTAGCTTCTTTATTGAATTTTCATCTATTTTTTGTAATTTTTAGCAACCATTGTCAATTAGCAACTTTTAGGATTAATTAGTTTTAGTTTTTATGATGTAAAGAGCACTTGACCATTTCATGGAAAGTTGTGCTAAATAATAATAATAATTATTATTATTATTATTATTATTATTATAAATATTATTATTATTATTATCATCATTATTATTGTTAAATATGATTAAACATAGTTACGTGATTATGAGGAGCATTGAAGAGGTGTTTTGTTGGTGTTTGTTAGCATTCATAGGCATTTGTAAGTGTTTTATAACATTTTCTTGGTGCCAGTGGTTAGCGTTTAAAGCGTCCTTCAGTGGTTGGGGCTTCCAGGTGTGTCTTGGTATGTATTCTGTGGTTAGTGGCCCTTTTTGGGTCCATTCCACCACTGAATGGTCAGCAGTCTCAGTTGTTGAGTTCCCAGTCTTAGCAACAGTCAGCGTTCTTCTCTGCGGCTCACTGACAGGCTGCTTGCATCACATCATGCTCAAATTACAGTTTACCTCATATGTTGCATTGTACCAGGCAGGTGTTTTTAAACTTTCTTTGCGTTTTTTCCCCTCCCAACCCTCCTTTTTGTTAGTAGTTACAGGTTATTATTTTACTTTTCTGCTGAAATTCTTGTTTCAGTGTGACTGGTGCTTGGGTTCTCTGCAGTTGTGGGGGGCTCGTGGCTGGGTTGCAGGCAGTGTCTGCCCTGTAGGTGGTCTTACATCACAGGGCTGGGGTTACAGGGCATGTGTTGGGTGTGTTTTCCCGGGGCACCTAACCTCCAGTTGCGACAAATGTTGTTAATTATTATTATATTTTCAATAGAGTCTCACCAGTATAAAATTTAATATCTTATTTCAGAGCATCTCATGGCACAAAACAGATGTCAAAGGAGGAAATTACAGCTTGTTATGGAGAAAAACACATATGGACAGATTTTAACAGCCTGGAAAAAAATCCCATTCAGCACTGTATGTCAGATTTAATTTCCCGTGGATGATAGTGAAGCACTTTGACACATGCATGATTTCGGCAATGATTTAAGTAGCGATGTCAGTGCAAGACTACATGTTCTTGAAAAAAATTAGTAAATCTCATCATTCATTTCTCTGATGGTACTTATTTGGAATACTTGTACATGACTGTATAAAATGGTAAATATTTTTTTTAGCCACACATTTTCTTTTTTGTTACAATTATTAATTTGGGAATGGATAGGGTACCATGCTGGTACAAGTATGGTAATATTAAAACTCAAATGGAGTACTAATTAACAATTAGACCTGCAGCCTGCAAGGGCTACGGGTCAATAGCCCATGAGGCGAAGCCGAATGGGCTATAGACCCGTGGCCCTTGAGGGCGAAGGGTCTAATTGTTTTAGTATCACCCAACCAGTCGGACAGAAAAGGCAGTAATAAAGTTTGCAAATGGAAGTTGAAGAAAGAAAGCGTCACGCTCGATTGCGCCAATTTCGCTACTCGAGGACTATTACTAATAGTCCCCTAGTAGCGTAGCCAATCAAAATGCAGGATTTGCATTCATCCACTAGTTGGGTGATACTTATGCTGAAGAGAATATTAACCTCTTACTAACTGAGTGGGAAGGCCGTACTGGGGAATATTGACCTGAGGTCGTGACAGTAGGGACCAAGTGCAACAACCCCCCTCCAAAATGACAAAGGGCCAATGTTCCCCAGCACAGCCTAAGCAAGCTAGGTTCTAAAGTTTGAATTTGCTGGCTTTCAAAAACAAAACAAAAATAGACTTAGTAGGGATGCACTCTAGAAGTGCCAGGTGCCACAGGTGACTAACTTTTACCTTTGAGCAACTAGAAAATCCTACTTTTTCAGACATATAAGCCTAAGTGCTGGGCACCCAGGATTTCATGGTTAGGAACTTTTGTAGCCATTAGCAGACAACGTCAAACTTGGTGGCATGTTCGTCTTGATCCCTTTGTCTTTATTTATTTGTCTTGTAATTTATATAAGATCATATCAAGAGTTTTTGTGTCAACAACAACATTTATCTGTTATCTTTTTCCTTAGCTTCCGTTTTCAGAGTTTTTGAGAATTACTTTGACCTTCCATTGGTGGTTATCTGTGCACGTATTGTGGACCTAATAGATAAAAAGGTAAAAAAATAGAGGTTATTTTAAAACTATTAGGTAAAACTTGTCAGCTTAATTGTTTTCAATCAGGGCTCGACACTAACTTTTCAACTTACTAGCCAAGTGGCTAGTGACTACTTAGATGTTACAAGGCAGCCAAAAACATTTTTTTTACTAGCCAAGCGTTGAGGTTGGCTACCTTATTACATGAAATTTTCATGACATGTTTAATTCGTGATTTGGTGGTGCGCCTATTTCGCGACACTTAAATTTGGCGATTTTGCAAAAATTTTGTATTTTGAATGACTTTAAACTTCACATTTTTGAGTGACACAAAATTTATTTCCTTGGCAATGTTACTTAAACATGTCTTTGAATTTAGTAAACTGACTTTATCAAAGGTACAATAACGTCAAAAGTAACAAAAACGCAATGGCGGTACTATATGTCAACAGTAACATAATGCGTTATGTTCCCGACACTTACTTATTTGCGTCACTTTAATTTCGCGATTTTTTTAAATCACGAAATTCGCAAAATTAACGTGGTGCGAAAATTTCAGGTAGGTCCAATAACAGCAGAATTACTAGCTTGACTTGAAAGGACAACTCAAGCAACTCTCTTTAATATATAATGTTGGTAATTATACTGTACTTAAACTAGTTTCAAGAAAGTTCCAGGTCCCGAAAAGACTTTCAGGACTCTGTTTTTCTTTGAGACTTCCTTGGAAAAACATCGAGATCCCCAAGACGTCACTGTAAAAACTGTTGAGACTTCACAGACAGGCACCATAGAAATGTTTCAAATTAAAGCAAAACAACTATCTGAACAGTACTGTAAACTGTCGTTGGCAAAATACAACTACTAAAAATGGCTGATTTAAATTTCGAAGGAAATAGATCTTTCTCATCTAATTATTTCTGTAGTGGTAAGTTTGTAAGTATGCATACAAGAACAAATCAGCCATGTATTGTTACGCTAAATGAAATGTTAACCCTTTACAGGTCCGCACTATTTTGGGCATGAAAAACATTTCGTACCAAAAAAGAGCATTTTTGTGTGCTTTCAGAAAATGCTGTCTTTTCAATAAAATTAACACATTCAGTTCCCTGTTTACATACCACTCAGTGAAAAGTAGACAAACTTAAATATGCATATGTGCTGAACAGCACACGTCTGGTACCGTGATACATGTATGTCCACAATGAAATTCTGACTTTGTTTCCAAGAAAAGTGTAAATTTTGTGTTTGTCTCTCTTGAAGGAGACAGAAACTAGTTCAGCCAATTTCATTTTGATGACTAGCCAAAGTGGCTAGTGGAAATCGAAAACCTGCTAGGGAAAACTAAATTTCTACTAGTCTGTGGCTAGTTAGCTACTGTAAGTGTCGAGCCCTGTCAATTAAACTTTTCAAATAAATATTGAATAAATTAATCTTTCTATCAGACTGTTATCTGTACAAAAATAACTCATTGAGTCAGTTATCTACCTGGAAACTTGGTTGATAGAAAATGTAATATATTTTAATGTAAAAAGTATTTAAAAATACTTGTGAAGAAGTTAAATTATATGATTTTGTTGTAATCTTCAATTCCTTTGCCAGAGTGGAAAACCAGAGGAATATAACTTTTGGCCTGATATAATTTTAACACTAAGACAAATCTTTAATCCATCTTCCTTTGGTGGTAAGTTATTTTGTTGTATTAGTACGGTGACTTGTTTACAATATTGATTTCTGCATTTGTTTCCAGAATTTAATAATAATAACACTTGTACTACTTTGATAACAGTTATTATTAAGTTACCTGGCTCTTTCAATCCATCAGTGAATTGTAATCCTCCGTAGGAAAAAAGATGGCGAATGGTACATTTACCCATAGTCCTTAGCGCATGAAAACCGTAACAACGTTCATAAAAATGTACAGAAACATTATAAAATCTTCAAACCTAGGCTACTCAATGTCTTTAGTACAGGGACAAATATTGTAAAAATTTGGCTTTCTTTGTGCCTTCTAGTCTGTGTTAGGTTCGCAAGGCATTGTGGTAAAATGTACAGCTGCCATCTTTTTTCCCATGGTGGATTATCGTAATAGCAATTTCCTGAGTACATGTAGGTCAATATTGAACTTTGAAAAAAAATATTAACCAGAGTGCGTGTTTAATATAGTTAAATGAAATTTAACATAGTTAATGACTAGGAGCTAGTCTGGTCAGTAGCGTTTTGGCTGTCTGTGAGCATTTGGTTAGCGTTTGGTGCGTTCTGTAGCATTTGATATAGTTCAATGAAATTTTACATAGTTTATGACCAGGAGCGAGTCTGGTCAGTAGTGTTTTTGTAGGCATTTGTTAGTGCCTTGGCCATCCATTAGCGTTTGTTTTAGCGTTTGGTGCGTTCTGTAGCGTTTGCAACAGTCATATGGTCGTGAGAGCCCTGGGGCTGACATTGTCCAGCGGTATTTTTGGTTAGTACATGTGTTGTTGTCCCATGTGCTCGCAGTGTGTTCATCGCTCTGTTAGTGTGGCGTTGTGGATTGAATTATAGTTTAGTGGTTCTCAGCGTTCCCTCCCTATCCCCCCCTCTTTTTAGCTTTTTTTTCCACCAATGCCATCTGGCTTGAGTGTGACAGGTGCCTGTAGGGGGCTTGGCATGGGGGGCTCGTGGCTTGGTTGCAGGTTGGGCAGGCCAGTCGGGTGTTCTAGCACCTTGGGGATGTGACTGCGGTTGCAGCCCCTGGGCTTCATAGGCACCTTCCCTCCACTAGTGACTTGGGCATTAACTCACAAAAGAAAACACTCTCTTTGTGTGCTCATGTTCAGAATTTCCCTTTGCACCAGCAATGGTTACTGGCTAGAATATCATTTGCCAAGAAGGCAATGCACATTATGCAATGAAAGACCTAAGTATTGGATTCAAAAGGAATTAAAAGACTCGTGCATAAACTAGTGTGTGAAAACACAGGTTATAGTACACTGTATGTGTCGTGTTTTGGGTATTAGAATTTGTGATTTGATTGATGACAATTTCTATTTGATGTTTATTTTTATAAATCTTTCTCTCCTTCTAGCCCAACAGGGATATTACTTTTCCAATGTGGTAAAAAATACATCCAAGTTTGTAAAACCATGTAGCAAGAAAATCATTGAGTGGATAAAATCTTTAAAAGGAGGAAAACAGAAAGTGTTTCTTCTCACCAATTCATTTATTGACTACACAAATCTTCTCATGAATTATGCAGTCGGGTGAGATTGTCCTTGTGATTCTTATATAATTTATATAACTTAATTGAAACTGGTATTGACTATATTTTATGAGCTAATTTTGAATTGTTTTAGTAATACATGTAATAATGAAATATTGGTTTTTGATCCAGATTGAGCTGTGCTCTAGAGGCACTTGGTTGCCACAGACAATTGCTAACTTTTGCCTTTGGATGACTTGAAAACTTACTTTTTTCATAAAGCATAAGTGCTGGGCACCCAGGATTTCATGGTTAGGAACCTTGGGGCTACTTGTAATGTTTTTTTAGACAGCAGACAATATGTGAGGTTATGACAGCCAGATATTAGCCCAGTTCCTTTTTGAATGTTTATGCATTGAGATTCCTTCAAGGTCCAATTTAAATATGTAAAAAAGAGTGAGGCCCATTTCCAGCCATTAGTTGATCAAACAAACTTGGTCAAGAAAGATTTTTTAATTTGGCATAAAGAGCACCATTTTTGTGCAGGAAATAGTGGGTAATCCCGAGTGGGCAAGATTTGGTTTATCTTGCCTCCTCGTAGAGCTTGCCATATATATAGTAGTGTGTATTTTGAATATTGTGGCAAGGTGTGACTGGCCAATTTTTCATTAATGGGTACAGTATCTATGTTTGTGAGAAGCCAGTTTAAATTATCTTTGGCATTGAGTGGTATCATGGGTTATTGAGGTTCACTTTTATGAATACAGGTATGCTCAAAATCAAAACTTACAGCCTTAAATTACCCTGTGTCACATTGTCAACAGATAGCTCAAGTCAGCGAAATTCCTTTTGGATAACAACAAATATTCTATAATAAGTACATTACATGCTACCCTCAGCGTTTCTGTCCAATTGCCTTTTTCTGGTACCCCCTACACATACTGACTAGAGAGTTAACAATAAAAGTTGTTCTTAGAAATTCATATAAAGTATGTGTAGGCTGTAAGCTGTTGTGCTCTATTACTTACAGAAACCTTGATAAAGTTGTTAAATTTGTTTCAGAAAAGACTGGTCAAGAATGTTTGATATTATTATGTGCATGGCTGGAAAACCAGGTTTGTAAATAAGAGCTAATAATCTCTTCTGACTGGTTAATTGAGGTTGATACATTTTCTGGATCTGCCTGTGATGTATGAAACTGAGTTTATTTGCAGGGTATCAGGAAGATGATTTAATTACAGTCAAACCTCCTGTAAGCAACCACCCAAAATGTCAAGCCTCGGTGGTCGTCCAAGGGGGGTGGTCGCTTACGAGTCAATTTCGAGAAAAATTCTGTCCTTCCCATTGAGAAATTTCCGTCTCTTGTACTACAAAGGAATGCCATAATGTTACAACACCTTATTATTTAATTTACGCTCTATTATCTGTCAAGTGGTCGCTTACTGGAGGTTAAAAACAAAAGTTTTAGCTCTAAAAGTGGTCACGGTCACTTACGAGAGGTGGCCGCTTACAAGAGGTTCCAAATACAGTGATTCGATTTGTCGCTGAGGAGATTCAACTGGTCGCTGAGGAGAGGTGGTCGCTTACGAGAGGTGGTCACAACCAGAGGTTTGACTGTAATTAAATAACTGGTGCACACAGTTGTATCAAAATCTTAACTCAGGGTTGCCACAGTCAGGAAAAAGTCAGGTATAAAAAAAACAAATTTCAAGGTCAGGGAAAAGTCAGGGAAAATCTTAGTTCAGATTGTCAAAGTCAGTGAAAAGTTAGGGAATTTAAAGTAGATGCACTTGCAACATTGGCTGAGACATAAAACAAAATGGATTTGTTGGTTGAGTCAAATGCCATGCATTCAAAATCCTGTGAAAAACATAAAGAGATCAAAAATGAAGAGAAGACGATCACTATCGGTGGTCTGCAAAAGAAGCTGAAGCTACATGCAAAAGTGGATTTGGCTTATTTGGTAATTCACCTAATGCAAGGTCAGTGAAAAGTCAGGTGAGAGGGAATTTTTGGGTTCTAATGAGTGGTAACCCTGTTAACTTCCGTTTGTAGCCTACAGCTGTCAGTAGCCCCCTTTTCACCCTGACTGAACATTGTATAAGTTATAAGCTTTGACTGTAAACTGATAAGGGATCAAACAGGATAATTATGATAATAATTATAATTTATTTAGTATCTGTTTTACATGTTGTGTAATATTGTAACCTTTTAATTTACAGGCTTTTTCAAGTCAGACGAGCCTGATCTCCCAAAGTTTCACCTACTTGGTAGGATATACCTTCATGTGCCTAGACTTCAAGTAGTCCCTCTTTTACTTAGTCCATTGTGCATGACCATATATAACCTTGAGGAAAAAATGGCTGCGCAAAATCCTAGAGTTGAGAAGTGCGCCCCAGGATTTTGCACAGTCTATCATATGGCTTTTTTACCTTTCCAAGATCTCTGTATGTTGTGCTCAGCTTTGTTGTTTAAAAGCATCCCACCTGTCTTTTGGTTAAAGTTATCTCTTTAAATTTCTCTTCTACAGATGGTGAAAAGGAGGTCTGCACTGTTCAGGAGCTTAAAGAAAATACAACTTATAGCAGAGGAAATCACAGGGATTTCACCTCATTTCTCCAAAAGCAGACAAATCAGGATAATCCAAAGGTATTGAATATGGCAGTCCTTTTACTGGTTGCAGGCTTGTCAGAAGTAGCCAGTTGCTGGCTCCTCCACAATCTTATTAGGCCACTATGCTGGGCTATTTCACTGATTCTTTTGAACGAGATCATTAAATTAGCCACCCACTTTGAGTGTTGGCATCAGTGTGTAGAAGCAAATTAAAGTCGCCTTCCCTTCCCTGCCCAAAAGAATTAACCTACATGTGTGCATTTGTTTTTCAGTCAGTTGATATTCCTTGCAAATTCTTAGGTTTTGTTCTTTGGAGATAGCATCAGGTCAGACCTGTATCCATCGGCAGTGTTTGGTGACTGGCATGTTATTACAGTGCTAGAGGAGATGGAGTCTGAAGGAATGGTCACTTGTGAAAATGAGGTATTGTGTTGTTATCGGTACCTTAATTGCCACAGATACTGCATTGCTTAGTTTCTAGTCAAGAGTAACAGAAAATAGATAATTTTCCTATTTTCGTAGGCCTGCAAAGGGATTCAGCCACACGGCCAGCTGCATGCACTGTACCCTTTGCAAATATTGCTTGCCTAGTCGTAGAATGCATATATATATATTTTTTGGATAGTTACACAGGCCTGCAATGCGTGCAAAGAGCTGTAGTTACAAAGTTCCTGGCACATATTGTTTCCTCTGCATTCATTATGTGTTGAATGCCCTAGACTATTTGCTCAGGAGCAAGTTCTTAAAGGATGACATGATTGAAGGCATGCGCTGTCACTTCTGTCATTGTATCTTAAGTATACATTTAAGATATAGAAAATATGTACTTTGTTTCTATTACATTTTCATATAAATCTACTAGCGTTCAGTCACGAATACCACTCGCTGATTGGCTATGCTACCGACTCTTTCATTCTGTTGAGATAGTGAGTAGCCTAGCAGTGTGCGCTTGTTATCAAAATGATGGTCAATTCTTTGTGTTTTTGAAGTATGTGTGAAGAGGATTTAAATAAGTTTTGAACAACTAGTGGATTTCTACTAAAACGATTAGACTCGCTTTCAATTTCTAGCATGGTAGTTGACTTGGGCTGTGCCCTTGTCAACTATCGCAAGATAGAAATCTCAAGCTCATAATCTAATTCTCTTATATTAATAGAAACAAGTGGGGAAGTTTGGGAGAACGAGATCTGCTGTGGGAACATGAGCCAACAGGTGAGTGTTTCCACAGCTTTTTCAAGTTCTCCCAAACTTCCACAAGTGCTTCCAGAACTTGATAGAAACACGGAGAACATGTTTTCTTATTTCTTTTACAAAATTCTGCGATGAAAAAAATTAACAACTTGGTTACTTTGATCATAAAAATGTAAATTGTCTTTGTTTGCAGTATCATTACGTCAAAAGATCGTGCTAGTTCTGTGTTTCTATCGAGTTTTAATATAAATCTACTAGCATTCTATCACAAATACTGTTCTCTGATTGGCTATGCTACTCACTATCTATTCTGTGATAGATAGTGAGTAGTAGCAGTGTGCTCTTGTTAACAAAATGATGGCCGTTTCTTGGCATTTTCAAAGTGGCCATGATGAGGATTTAGATAAAGTCTTGAACAACTAGTAGATTTATTAACTGAAACAATTGGATTATTCACTCTCAATTTCTATGCAAGATAGTTGACTCGGGCTAGCTGCACCCTCATCAACTATCATGCAATAGAAGTCTCAAGCTTATAATCTAACTGTTTGACAGAAACACGATTTTAAACCAGTCGGCGCACATATTTTCTTTGGGCTATTTTCTAAAAACATATAGATCTCAGATTGGCGAAAAAGTGCCTGTCCTGTACTTATTGCGAAATGTGAATTTTTCCTTTGTTTAAAGGTAAGGTATGTTCTGTTTTTTAAGCAGTGCTCAGTTGAAGATGGTCCCAGATCAAAGAAAGCAAGACTTGTGATGCATGTAAGTTGAGTAGATCCTGCCTTGTAAATTATGTCATTCGTGGATGTAATCTAAATTTACTAATGATCACTCTGTACCAATTGTATTCCTATGCAATTTTAAGAACACTAACAGCATTGCTGTGCTTCTAAACAAGCCTGTAAATTAAATACTGTTTCTGAAATTCATCAGTTCTTCGCACTGGAAAGAGTTTTTGTGGTTGCCTTCTAACATAGGAGTTTGTGTATTATGAAACAGGGTCTGTAGAGTCAGTTTAAAAGCAATGTCATTGACCTGGCTTAAAAATCTGTTCAAAATGGAAAGTCCAAAACAAGCGAAATTTGTTGTATTTTATGCTGGTATACATGTACAGCTGCTGGCAGAAATTACTGACTTCTTCATGATCTCAGCCAATTTGCTCTGCTGGCCAATAGAAAGAAATGGAAAAATCAGCCACCTGCTCTGACAATAAAGCTGCTAACTTCAAGACTGTGACAACATGGAGTATCAGATAATTGAGCCATAGAGTGTGAGCATATATATTACGCACCATCAGTAGTCCATAACTGATGATGGAAATGGAAACTTTTGAAAACAGTTTCAGAAAACGCATTCAGAAAGTATGTATTTTTTAACGAAAACGCATCAGTGTGGACAGGTGAAAACAAAATGACAAGTTGGTGAAAACATTTTGCTTTGTTTTGGTTGAGATGAAAACGGATACTTTTAAAAATGCATTTGTGTGCCAGGCTGGTACCATAGTGCATTCACATATATTGTTTAAGACAGATTTTGTGCTGGTGCAAAAAACCTGACTGTTTCTTTTAACATTTTCAGTGTAAGCATGGCCTAGGTATGTTAAGTCTGCATAAGAGCCAGGCAGGAGCTCATCCGGTTTCTGTAGCATGAAGTGACTAGGAGTACCGGTATTTCTACTCCCCACAGGATTGAAAACTATTCCATCGCAGGGTTACCCCCACCATTAAGTTTGCCGGTACCCATTTATACGCCTGGGTGGAGAGAGGCACTGTGAGAGTAAAGTGTCTTGCCCAAGAACACAAAGCAATGCCCCTGGCCAGAGCTTGAACCTAGACTGCTCGATCCCGGAGACAAGCGTAATAACCATGAGGCCACCTGACCTCCCAAGCGTGACCTAAGTGGAGTTTTAATGACTTCTGCTGTCGGCCATTGAGACCATTGGACCTAAGTTTTATTAGAATAAAGATGTCAAATAACTGTAATCTGTTCTTCCTCTTTGCGTAAGCAAATTAGCACTGGGGCATAATTACACCAGTTGTTTAAATATTTTTCACTTTTTGCTGCTGTGTTACAGAATGAAGTGTCCCTCAATCTGGTGTTACTTCTTTCCATTTCTAGGACATAGAGATTGAAACAAGCAAGGAAGAAGTTCTGTTATCAAATCAATGGGGCTCATTTTTTGTTCATGATCATAAAGCTAATCAAAATGGGGTCATTAATAACACATACACAGTGGAAGGAAATCATACCTGTGAAAAGAAAACTGTGAGAAGAGAAATGAACACATACTGGGGAGACCTGATACAGAAATATAGCACTTTGGCAATTCCACGGATAGATTTTATCACCGGTAAGCTGATTCCTGTGCATTAAAACAACAGGGGTTTAATTAAGGGTTGGGCACCAGGCAAATTGACCAACTATGAGCATGATCTTGCCCCCTGGTTTGACCATCGAGAGGAAAGTCTTTTTATATATATAACAAAAAAGTTCAGTTCAAAAAGGTTTGCCTGCTTGTGAAAACCAGTTGCCCACCTGCTAAAAACATTAATGAAACCCCTGGAACAATCCACTAGTGAAAATGGTCTTTTAAAAAACTACTATCACATTTTAAGACAAATAAAATCTAAGAGGAAATCAACTATTTTTAAAGTAAATAATTCTGACTTGTTTGAGTGCTGCAACACATGTTCTTACTTATTTTTCTACATTACATGTACTAGCTTGTGTTGAGTTACATATGGGAAGGAGGTGACATGCATGCATACAGCCGCAATAGGTCTTTCTTCCTGTACCCTAATTGACTTCCACACCTACTATGGTTGATGACAATTTGGAATTATAACCTGCTAATCTGTAATTGCAATGAAATAGTTATGTGTAGTCCAGATAAAGAAAGATCAGGACACCTGGCCATGAATATAGCATTTGGCATGTCAGTGCACATAAGACTGAAATTATTCAAGGTCTACTCAAAATTAGGTAGACATTCCACTTGTTCAGCCGATTGAAATCACTTCAGGGAGCATACCACAAATAAGGCATCCTTTAAACTCTATTATTATATAAACACCAGTGAAATACCAGGATTTTTCCTTTTACTAAAAGTCATATCTTCATCGCACACAGTGAAGATACTATTTTTATCTTTCACACTGTGAAGATATTATTCCTTTTTGATGACATTTTTCCTTTGTCCCGTTAACTACACGTAAATTTGTTGATGTATGATCAAAACATCTTCGGATCTTCTTTGGTCGTCTTCAGCAATCTTCAGTAATTAATCTTCGGAAAATGTTTGAAAATGTTCATCAGGCCTTCGGAACAATTTTGGAAAATCTTCGGAAATCTTCAGAAAGTGGTCGGAAATCTTCAGAAAATCATCAAAAACATCGTCATTAGTATGTTTATTTAGTAAACAGAATATTACATGCCTGCTTGTTTTTTCTCATGTTCAACACTATCTCACCCATTTGCTGCACTCCCTTGTGAGATATCAAGTTGAGCACTTGAAGATAAAATTCGTATACACGCATGGGCATGTGATATCCTCTGCATGTATTATATGGCTTGTGTTTGTGGCCGATATAACGTACACTGTGACTGGCTAATTCTAGGGCATTGTTCTCCCGTAATGCCCACAGGCCAATTACAGGCTTGCAAAAAACAAAGCAAAAAGCATATAATAAACAACTTATTAACCTCGAACATTCAGTCGCTATGGGAGAATCTCAAACCTCGGGCCTTGCTGTATTGACCTTGCTGTCGCTCAGTCAATACGGCAAGGTCTCGGTCTTAGATTTTCCTGTAAAGTCCTCGCTCCCAGTTAATAAGTAGTTAGAAATAATTGCCACAAAATGAATTACAGCGAAACCCCACTCTACGGACACCCACTTAGTACGGACACCTGCTTCTAACAGACAGTTTTCTTTGTCCCGACAACTAAAAAGGTAATATATTTTCTCTTAAATTAGCCTGCTTAATATGGACACCCAGATAATCCGGACACTTTATCATGTCCCTTTGGTGTCTGCATTAACGGGTTCCACTGTATTTGTTAATTAAATACACATTGTTTTTGTCTTTGTCCCAGAACTGCCACTGGATTACACATTTGAACCCTTCAGTGTTTCAAAAGGAGGATTTTTCCCAGGAAGTCCAAAATCTCTTCATTGGTGATGTAAAGAAATCATTCCCCAAGTAATTACTTAAATATAATAATTAATTCCTAAAGTAAATTCAAAACTAAACTATATTTTCAAATTCTTACATGAACTGGCACTTCAAGTGGACCAACTTGATTATTTGCATTGTTACATCAAAATGTGACTCAGACAGTGCAAACCTCCCAGACTCCTGCAGTAAATATTTCCATTGTTTCTATCCATAAAGTTGATTATGTACATGTAATCAGTGAGACAAAATAAACATTGGACTAAATACAGTCACCTAATGTTTGTTGCCAAATAATGGCAAAGTGGAATTAAATTGAATGCGGCTGTCAGCAGGATCTCAATCAGTTTATGGAAGACATAAATGAAAACATGTCAAAGCACTACTGAGCTGTATGTATGAGCTTGATACACAGTGTTACCTGTAAATTATTTCTCCTGTATGCTGTTTCTGGGGTAATAATATCAGTCATCAAAATTTAATAGAAACTTTTACAAACTATTTGACATGCCATTTTTTTTCTTATATTTGGGGAGATGGGGGGGGGGTGCAGGATTCTTAATATTGTCGGGAGTTTTGTATCTATGATGAATTGGATTCATAAGTGTGAGAATGTTTAGTATTTGTGACATGTTTACAGTTTTTATTCACAACTAATATTTAAAAATATGTAAATTCAATCTATTAGAGTTTAGCAAGTTCAGAGTGTTTTAAACAAGAGCACCTTTGTGAATAAAAAAGATGAACTTTAATAACAAAACTAGACAATGTATTTATGTTTTACATGTTAAGTATAATGCAAGGAAACCTGTACATGTAACTTACAGTTGACTTATTTGTAATATGTACAGCTGAATGTGTTTTTGAATGCTATTACTAAAGTCTAATGAATAATGTACATGTTACATAAAAATGATTATGTTATAATTGTAAAATAGCGTTTTCTTGGTTTGCTGTATTGACTTGACCTAATACAATCTGAATTTACGAAAGAACAAAAAACTGTAAGGAAAAAAAAGCAAGCATCACACTGCACACTGTACACGTGAATAAACATTAAGAGAAAAAATCCCTAACACTGCCTATCTGATTAAACGCTTTGATGTCTGCTTTACATGTAGACTCATTTACTTGCTATTTGTGTTTGAAGCAATGTTCTTTGAGGGCACTAGTAACTAAAGGGAATGTGTGTCTATAACAAAGGGGTTTATGACCTATTTATTGAGCCACAGTTTACAAGATCTTTGTCTGCCTCCATGCTCTTCATTAATGTAAGTAAAGCACCACATGCGCCAAGATAACCCTGCAAGAAATAAAAAGGGCAACAAATTTACTTACAATGCAGCAATAAGTTTTCAGCTGTTCTAAAATGTGTCAGTTGTTGCATTTGGGTAGATCCTTGCCCAGCCAGTTTTCAACATACAACAGCTAAAATTTTTCTTAGTTTTGTTCTATTGAAGAACAGTTCTCTTCAATTTACGAAACACTTGACTTCAGTAGAGATTAAAGGCTGTTTTCCAGGGTCAAATTTACCATATATCTTAAGAGACTCCTTCATTCCAAGCTAGTAACTCAGTGTAAATGGTATCATCAACCACAGTTGTCAAAAGAAGCTGACAGGTGACAAAGATAACTGTTTACTTCATGATCTTGGCCAGTTCTCTGCTGGACTATTCCTGTAGTTCTTCCAAAAAGATGACAAACAGCCACCTGCTCCAACACTGAAGCCGCCTACTTTAAAAAAAATTTTTATGAACAACCCTGATCAACTGAAGATACAGAGAATACGTTCATGTTTCATGCTCCTGTATCACAATTTGCATTCAGTTCCACTAACCCTCTCTTTTGCGTGCTAAAGGTAAGGACAATCTTTTTACACATACCTCGTGTTTAAGATACAGCACTTTCTGGGTACCTCTTAACACAAAATCCATAGTAGAAGCAAGCAGCTTTGTAGCTAAAGTATTCCCACGAAGGAAGCTCCGAGCAAATAGCATGCAACTTGTTTTCTGCAATAGATGGTAATGCAGAAAATAATTTATGACAATCATTGTTGATCTTTCAACAATACCTCTGTTCTTGTTTCAGACTCTGCTGCAATCATCCATAATAAGCATTTTACATGATATCATCAAGAGAGCTATGTCAGCAATTTTAACTACTTATTAACCAAGAGTGAGGTCTTTACAGGGAAATCTCAAACCGATCGATCAGTCAATATGGCAAGGCCGAGGTTTGAGATTTTCCTGTTCAGATCAAACATTTGAGGTTAATTAGTTGTTTATTATATGGCTTTTCGTTTTGCTTTTGCAGGCCCGTAATTGGCCCGTGGTTATTATGGGAGAATAATGCCCCAGAATTAGCCAACCACAGCACGCAATTCCATCAAAGAGCCATTACTGAAAACTCTCATGCTCTGCGTTCAAGTTCCATAGGCCCACAATGTGTGCAAAAGACTTCAGTCCTTTGCACACTTTACATACCTACAACACGATTTCCTAGTACGATGGGACTGCGTTGCGTGCGAAGGAATACAGCTTCATAGCCCTCTGTACACACTGCTTACCTATAACACTATTGCCTTGCACCATAGACCTGCATTGCATGCAAAAGACTACAGCTACAAAGCCCTCTGCATGCAGTGCATACCTGCTCTCTGTTCATGCTGTGTACCTATAACAATACCACCTTGTACCATAGGCCTGCAATGCGTGCAAAGATCTACAGCTTTATAGGCTGCTGCATGCATAACACAGAATGTGTACACAGCTGGGAAGCGTAATTTCCAAGTAGAAGCACTTACATGACTGGCAGCACATGTTTTTGCAATTATAGCAATGTTGTTGATTATGGTGAACATCAGGGCTCTTGCTAAGTCTTTGTTACTGACCAAGGATTGGCTCTGCTCACAATACATCTTCCCAAAACTAGCGTGGAAAGTAAGATTGACTGTTAGAAACTTAATGAATAATGGTGCTCTGCCCTAGCGTTGAGGGAAAGTACGTTCCCTAAAAGAGGGAGAGCTGTCAGGTGCGGACCCGGCGGCATATTTCTGAACTCGTCGACCACCATCAGGTAATGGAACATTAGCAGCAGAAGAAACAGAAAAAAGGCATTTTGGAGGCTAACACAGTTGTCAATCGTGGCAAACACTGGCCATGCCATGTTGTGGGATGAAGATTGCAAATACATCCAAAATCTGATAACTGCTTAACTCGCGTACTAGGCGACTACACGCTTGGAAGACACTAAGTATGGCTTAAAAACACACTGTGTACATTGTGTGCCAAATTTGGTATTAAAGAATTTGACCTAATTAGCCAATCATTGAACGTCAGTATTTGACCTCACTTGCGACGCAAGCATAAGCATAAGCATAAGAATGAGCTGCGACATAAGCATAAGTCTCTTTATGCTTACGCTATTAAGTGGAGACATGGTTGGCCTAAGCATAAAGTGCTCGCTGATTGTCTGAAAGTCTTTCACTTATAGTTAGGCGTGTGCCAGCCATGTCCCCCCTGGACACAACAGCGACATAAGCCTAGCCTAAGCATAGGCATATTTTCATTCTTATGCTTATGTCTGGCCGTGTCTGGGGGCGCCATTTATGACAAGATGATAATTAAATTCGCAAATATTCGTACCAGACAAAAATTATACGGATCAAAATAACAATATAGGCATTATAAAACCGATCTCAGTGTGTACGGTGTACGGCAATATATATTTTTACAATAACTGTCTGATTTCTCGCGCGCTGATTGGCTCATTTTTATCATCAATAAGAGTACAGACGGATTAAAATTTTAATTTATGCAAGCTTTCAAGTTCAAATTTCAGCTGTCATACTGTCAACTTTTTAACCAATGAGATTTTATGGACTTTTTTAAGTAGCCAATCGAAAAGCGAGAAAAGCTATTGACAACGTTCGCGTCATTTTGAATAAAATTCACATATCTTTGTTGACAGTAAGTTTACGTGTCTTTTCCCCTGATTTATTCCCGGCATTTGACCAGTTTGGGGTCTTGTTATTGTAAAAAACAAATTGACGTCAGTTTTTTATGCGTCTGTCCTATTATTGATGAGAAATTTCGTCATAACATTGTCAAAGTTTACTGCGGAACCACTCGCCTGCGGCTCGTGGTTCCACAGCCACTTTGACAATGTTATGCCGCAATTTATCATCAATAAGAGGACAGACGCATAGAAAACTGACGTCAATTTGTTAATTGTACGGTTCATAACATAAATAGAGGATATTACATGTTGAACACGAGAAGATAAAATTCGTATCCACAAGCGGACATGTAATATTCTGTTTATTATATAAACATGCTAATGACGAATTTTTTTTACGATTTACTGAAGATTTCCGAACACCTTCCGAAGATTTCCGAAGATGCTCCAAAAGTTGCCCAGAGCACGGCCTGTATTTCAGACGCTGTGGAAGAATATTGATCGCTTTTTAGGGCGGGAACATCATCACAGCAGGGTCAGAATACTTCTTTACCTAGACTGTCATAAATGGCGCCCCACAGCCGTCCCTACCAGCGCGAAAGCTTTACACCTTTTGCTGTTCATTTACAGAAAATATCCATTCATTTGAGTCCAAATTTGTTTCATTATAGTCAACATACTCTCATTAACACCAATATGACCTTCATTTGCGCGTAAGGAACGTTCAAGAATAGCACTTGCATATGTATTAACATTCAAAATCAACAAAAGATAAACAATACCTTCCTTTGACATTCATTGGCTGTAAATGTATTTTCATTTTAGTCGAAATAAAATTCGTTGTCACGAAACGAAAATCATTTACACTTTTGGACATTCCTTTTTCAACAAAAGACTTTCAATAACAGAATTTGCATGAGCACTCACAATCAATTGCATTATTATACAACCGTATCCGTGAAAGTGACAATCTTTAGTACGTTGAGACAGACACTACCGTGTTTCCACCTAACGTTAAGAGAAAACAATAGCTCATTAGTGTAATTCAGAGATAAACGGAGAGAGATCGTGAACAGAGATATCGCGCCCAATTTTCCTCGAAAATTTGATTATAGAACTAGGGACCGTATGTACCTTTTTTTAATCGTATTTTCACAATCCTCCCCTTGCAGATATAAATTCAGCCTCTTACGAATCTTTTGCGCACAACTCAGAGGACGCACTACTGTATACATGTGATAAAGTGACAGTTAGATTTCCCCACAAATGCCACGAAGAAATAGAATCCCATTTGAACACAGCGAAAGGATAATCAGGGCCTAAATGTGGACAATGGTATCGTTTCATGCAAACATATCTGCCACGATGCCTCAATAGTGAGGCAATTGAGGGATAGATCGTTCAGCAAATTTGATATTCTCTCTTCCAAAAATAAATGTTATTATGGCTGTAATGTTTGTCTCACCGCACTTAAGATTGTCATCTTCATGGATATGGTTGTATAATAATGCAATTGATTGTGAGTGCTCATGCAAATTCTGTTACTGAAAGTCTTTCGTTGGAAAAGGAATGTTCAAAAGTGTAAATGATTGTCGTTTCGTGACAACGAATTTTATTTCGACTAAAATGAAAATACATTTACAGCCAATGAATGTCAAAGGAAGGTATTGTTTATCTTTTGATGATTTTGAATGCTAATACATATGCAAGTGTTATTCTTGAACGTTCCTTACGTGCAAATGAAGGTCATAATGGTGTTAATGAGAGTATGTTGACCATAATGAAACAAATTTGGACTCAAATGAATGGATATTTTCTGTAAATGAACAGCAAAATGTGTAGTTGATACTTATACTTATGCTTCCCTCGCAAATGAAACCGGGCTTTTCAAAATGCTCCAACTGAGCTGTAGTGGTCCCCCCACGGTCGGCCCCCGAAGCGAATTTAAGACATTTTGAGAGCTCCTGAAAGACGACAATCCGAAGCTTTTTGAAGTGACCAGAAAACTTTTATTGAGGTAAGCGAAACCAACTCGTATGGCTCGCTGGCTCGCTTAAAATAAGAATATTCAGCCTCGGCCGGACAAACAAACAAACAAGTGGCAAGCCTATTTAACACGTGATTAGTTTCTGGACGTGCGGAAAAGCTATTTAGGCTGTATTTTGGCTAAACCAGAGGAGAACTGTTAGGGACGCTAAAAGCGCTGTTGCGACGATTTTCTTTATATTAAAAACGCACCGAAATTGATTTTTATGTTACCATTTATTATGTAGTTAAAGGATCTTTATAAGTATGTTTGCTTTCCTGTGTGTGAAGGCCGAATTCTAAGGAAATCTGCGAAGAAATATCTTTTCCTTCTTTTACCGAAAAATGCTGATGTCAGCATTTTTATTCGAGGTTAATTATCTCGGAAAAATGCCTGGCTACCCCTAGTTTTCTTTGTGGATTCCAATAGTCCCTGCTAATATCTACTTTTTTCATTTGACGAAAACCGGTAGTAGGCATGGCACTGTCCTTCAGGCCGGAGGGCCTTCGACGCTGTTGGTATCCTACGTCGTGTAGGTGACTATGAAAGATCAGACTTGTCGCCCAAAATTTACCCACAATTCTTGCATTCGCAGAGCCGATCACATGCGAAACAAGATGTCGTCCTTTTCGCATTACAACGAAAGAGGAGTTATTCGAGATATCCATTCTCTTGCCGAGGTTATTCTCCTCGATCACTCTTACGCCAAACCGTGGTCTGCACATCCAGATGCTTCTAAAGTGCGTCCAGTGAAAACGTTGTTTCTGCCCAGAGAAGACGTAGAAAACTTGCCCTCGATATCCGATGATGAGGAAATCGATGTTTGTGAACCGGTCGCCTCCTCGTGCTCTACGAATATTATGTACGATACGGCCAAAGCTAAAGCAGTGATGGCTGAATGCGAGAAGTATGTGAGTACTGTGTCTAGTAAAAAGACTCCAGACACATGGGAAGAACAAATTTCGAGGTATGTTGTGTGGTTAATATTTCATAAAATATGCACGTGTTAAATGGTTGACAGCTTTTGACAAGACTAATTCGATCAACAAAATAGAAGATGCTTTTGAAAATTGTCATTTCCATTCTCAACCCCACAGTCGCTAGGAATAACTAAAGGAATTAGCAGGGTTTTCTTATTAGAGTGAATTCTTGAAGCAGATCGCTGAATTGAGGATGAAAAAAATTATGAGAAATACTAGTGGATTGTTTCGTGACAGATACCTACATGTGCATTCGCTTGCCAGTGACTTACTTGTAGACGTATAGAATATCTTAAATCCGTGGTACTAACTGACAACAATAACAACAACATCTCTATTTTCTCATTTATAAATATAAATATTAAAACATTTTTAGTTTTTGTGCTAAAATATACTCAAAACCTAATTAATGTGGATAGAACAGTTATCAGGAAGTCCAATTCATGTATGTATTTGTATCAAGTTCTAAAGTAACCAGTAGTCACTAGGGAGAAGTCATTATTTGTAGACAGCTCCGATGCTAACTCATCGGCAACTGCATTACACTTAGAACTATTACATTTAAATGTTCAGTAGTCATTTAAATGAATTGCCATTAAATCAGCAATAATTTTCAAGATGTCATTTGATCTCGTAACAGGAATGGCTGGGGAACCAAGCAGAGTGTCTTGTTTGACAAAGTTACAAAAGTTCTCTCCAATTTGCGGCTAGCAAGGTTGACTTATGAAGGGGTAAGATTTTTCACTGACTGTCATTAGTAAAATTCTGCTAGGTACACTAATGCTGCTATCTGGTTGGCTGAGCTATGACCTATCAGAACACTAGTGAGTGTTTCTTTCAAGGGTCTATGGAATGATGGTTACTCGCGTAAATTTTATGTTCGGCATAAGGCTGAGAAGGAAGGCTGCTGTCAGTTTCAAGGGTCCAAAACATAACCATTTTATTGTGTTGTACCAGAACATATCCATACCTTCCCCACAGACAAGGCTGTGGTCCAAGAAAATTAAAAGGAGCCTGAAGGCTCCTAACCATGAGATCCTGGGTGCCCAGCACTTATGCTGATGTGAAAAGAATAAGTTTTTCCAGTAGTCTAAAGGCAAAAGTTAGTTGCCTTTGGCACCTGGGTGCTTAAACTAGAGCACAGATTTTTGCTGTGACCTTCTCCCTCCTGAAAATGCCAGTCTACACTGTAGCTTCATACTTTTCTTCCACAGCTTCCAAATGAGCCAGTGATGAGACGAATAACTACAGACAAGGCAACCAAAAGAACAAGACAAATTCTGAGTGAGACAGAATGGGTGAGTTTAGATTTGTATTGAATATCATGCACTGAAATGTTTAATGCACCTGCTACACATGGTACATTTTGTTTTGAAGCCAACCATCAAAATAAAAAATGTGTTGCTTTTTAAAAACCTTTTGTACTGATGAGCGAAACATTTATTTTGTAATTAATTTTGATAACAAACTGCTTATTAACTGTGAGTGAGGTCTTTATGGGGAAATCTCGAACTGAGACCTTACCTTATTGACTGAGCGATAGTAAGGTCAATACAGCAAGGCTGAGGTTTGAGACTGAATGTCCATGGTTAATAAATTGTTTATTATTGGCTTTTTGCTTTGCTTTTACAGGCCTGTGATCGGCTGGCCTATGGGCATTATGGGAGAATAATGTCCTAGAATTGGCCAATCAGAGCATGTTTTATATCGGCCACAAACACAAGCGATATAATAAAATGCATGAATGCCTTAGTTATTTCTACATACAAATTAATATGTTTGCACAATACTTTTAATACACTGTAAAGTTCACCACTGACATGAATAGTTACCTTTGAAATTATACCCTGCTCAGCAGAAACCTCTATTAGATTAATGCAGACAGTAATTAAAATTTTATTTTCAATTGGTAATTTTTATTGTTAAAAATCTCTGCTAAGTAGACTGAATTTATAATGAGTTGATTGAAATGTAATGTCCATACAGAAAGGATGGTTTAAAAACAATATTAATATGTAAACTTGAGTTCAGGTTAGCGTGGTTACTTAATAGTTTAGGGAAATTTATAAATGAATTTATAAGTAAGTAAATCTAGTTTCACACATACTATGGTCTTCTCAGCGCGATTGAAAATAAATGGAAAATTTTGCCCACTGATAGACAGGTAAACACAGAAACAGAACTGGTACGAAAATGAAGAAAATCTTTCCAATGCTGCGCTGCACAAAATTATTGTCGAGAACAAATTCCAACCACCCACCAATGAAAACCAAATCATTAGCAAGGGAGTGGAGCCTTCTGAAATCCAAAAATTATATAACTGGCCTTTCTCTATTACCAAAGATACAGAGTTAAAAATGTTTTGAACAATTCAAGATAAACCACTATGTCATCTACACTTAAGACAAACCTAAAAGAGCCAACATAACATCTGATGATTTATGCTATCTATGTAAAAGTGAACAGCATAAAATCCCGCATATGTTTTTTGAGTGCTCCCATGTAGCTTTATTTTGGAATGAATTTTTTGACTCGTGGTCGCAAGTCGCAAACAACATCAACCCCTAAGCTTGGCTTTGCTGGTGGCAAAATACTTTATTTACAAAGGTAACTTGAATGAATGATCTTTACTCTTCTCACTGTTTAAGATACAGCTTTGAGAAAACATAATGGCTGTAAGATACATTGCAATAAAAAACAAAACTACCATGCTCTTTAATGACCAATGGAAATGCCTTATATTAAAAGATTTTGTTCCAGAAATTTTGTCACCACCAACATCTCAATAGGATAAATTAATTTACCTACTTTGCGTCAATGTTCTCATGTTTTTTAAAATTTATAATCAGTAGCACCTAATTTACATGTATACTGTACAGTGTTTGAAACTTGTAATCTTTTCCCTAGGATCCAAACTTAATGAAGTGGCTTCACAGTACTCTATTAGATGGCTTGAGTATTCCTCTTTTGGCTTGTTATCTTGATGTACTGCAGACCTTGAGAGCCAAGGTGAGAGTCTGTCCTTAATACTTGAGCAAATATTTTACTGCATTGCAAACGCATACATGTACCATGTACACTCTATGTGTGTTTTTTAGTATTTGCTGAATGTTGTGAACTTGACATTGAGTGTGAGTGAAGTTGTCAATGGAGGGTTACCTGTATTGTCATCCTGGCTAGCCCTGCAACCTGGCAAAATGAACTAAATCTGGTATTGTAATTGGCTACCCTTGCGGGAAGGTGGTACTTTCTTGCCCGCAACCGGTTACCCTCTGTTTCCTTCTTTTGTGCATTTTTGTGGGCCTCTACTGCTTCTTGGTTTTTGTTAACAGGCAAAAAAGAACTTAAGCTGATATCCAGCCATCTTGACCTCAGGCTCGGTCAATAATCTATACATCTGCCAGTGGCCCGTAAATGTCAGAGTTTATCCTGGTTTCCAGACAATGAAGTGTGAAGCAACTATTCCTTTTGAATGAAATTCTTGTTCCATCACAAGTTGAACCCCAGCATTTTGGCATGGTATTACATTATACTGTACCCATTATTTTACAATCCTGGGCCCAGGTGTTATCCAGTGGATAGCATTTTCTGCCCTTTGAACAACTGGAGCCTAGTTGGAGAGAGGTACTTTGAAAAGATAGTGTTTTGCCCAAGAACACAAAGCAGTTACACAGTTAGTGCTGGAATCAGCTTGACTGCTAAACCTACAGTTCAAGGTGGCAACCATAAGGGCACTGTTTCTTCCACTTCACTGTGCAAAGAAGTAGTAATGCTGTACTCCTAGCTGCTTCATGTTGCTGATAATCCATCAGGCAGCTGTGATATCACTGATTGAAAGTAATTCACTCTTAAATACTTGATAAAGAAAGCTCCCTTTTGCGGTACATGTGCTGAAAGCAATTTAGGCTGAGATTAGTTGCATCAGTCTGAACATATAACATAGTTGAAACAGCTTAATTTTGATTATTTTTCTTGTAGGTTCCAACTCTTGTTGATCGAATGCTTACACAGCCTTCTAGTCAGCGCCGTGGACTGGCAGCGAGCTCAGAAGCCCTTAGCTTGCTTCTCAAAAGACCTTGGGACCCGGCCCATGGACTGGTCACACAACATAAACAGGTACTGCCTGAGTTAACACCCTTTTATTGCTGCTACTGAGGTTAACATGCCACAGAGGTTTTAAAAGCTCTCATAACATACGTTGTGCATGTATTTTTTCAGGAAGAAATGTAGGGTGCTGGAAATGATCATGAAATGTCTGTTTTATGGTTTATTAATTTATTACTGTTTTTGTTGCTGTTTCTTTTTGTATTCACTGTTTAGTGATGACTGTATCAGACCCTTTTTGTGCAGGGTTACCATGTTACTTGTATTTGTTTTTACAGAATGATGTGCACCTTTAGAAAACCTACTTATATTTTGTACTGAAATGCAGCCATTTCGAAATGGAATGGAATGAATATGAACCTATAGCTGACAATATTGCTGTCTTTACTTGATTACATGTATTTCCACTTCTAATAATGGAGGCTTTTGACAAACAATTACAGTAAGAACAAAAATAAATGAGCAATGATAATTTGAATGACATTTCGATGACTTATTGAAAATTCATTCAAAATTTTTATCGCTAACTCTTGTTCCAATTATTTGCCACTTCATGCTAAAATTTAAAATCAGGTGACCTAACAGGCAAGGGAAGCTGGTTCTTTCTACCATCTAGACATGATTTGTTGCCTTTTATAACCAAACATTTTGGAAGGGCTGGGTAAGTTAAATCACAGTTTCAGTTATCACTTTTTTGTCTTAAAGCGAAAACTTCCCGGAACGCCTTTGCTGTTGGTCGTGCCAAGTGGTCCTACAACAAGTATCAGTTCTGGGACGTCATCCAAACGTGCTCGCTTCTGGCACAACCATCTGTCTGTCCTTGGCAAGGTTGTTCCTGTCACTATGCACACAAGCAATGGAGGTAGTGGAGTGTCTATCAGTCAGTGTCTGGATCACATTATTGGTGCGGTTAGGATCAAAGTATTGGAGGTAAAAAAAATTTGTATTACTAATTGGTTACATTCAGAAATCTTTTTACAGGCAATATTCCTAGCAATATTCCTAGCAATATTCCTAGCCATGACAAATGCTTGTGTGGCTGGAGTGGTGGCCACTGGACTCTCCTTATAGTATCAGGGCTGCACATGTACATTGTAGTGTACATGTAGAAAGAAAAGAAAGTGCATATGAACTCGTCTGTGTTTGATGTTTCATATCAACCTAATTGTTTTCAACTTTGTTTTATTCTTCAGCTGAGGAGTCATTTTCCCAATCGTCCCATTATTCTGCTGGGTTGGTCAGTTGGTGCTTTAGTGTCCTGTCAGGTATGCAATTACAAAGAGGTTCAAAATTCAAGCAGGTCAACTGTAAGTTGTACACTGTACCATAGTTAAACTTGGCATTTCTGTAAACTATGCCCTGTTTTTTTTACTGTTAGGTGGCATTGATGGAATCAGTGTGTGCCGTCGTGTGTCTTGGTTTCCCAATCACTGGTCTAAGTGGTGTAAGAGTGGTGAGTACATGAACTTTGTAGTACTGTGCAAGAGTAAGTCACTACATCTCATCACATTTCTAAACAGACCTACAATGTATCACTATTTTTTAGACTATTTGTCTTTATTTATGTTCCTCGTCACTAACGGTTGCTGCTACATTCCTTTCCTTTTGTTTTGATCAAATAATCACTGATATCTTCAGGCCAAAATGGTGACAGTGTGCTGTTTGCCTAAACACTGCCAGATCATTTCAATTCCTGAGCTTGGATCCTCCTTTTATGTACAGTGATATTTTACTTAAGTTTCCAGAACAAGCTTGTCTTATTTGGGTAAAACTTTGTTTAATTTTGATGTTTGGTGAGCATCAAATTCAAAAGGTGATGTTGTTAAGATCTATTTGACATTTCTTATTCTGGGGACATGAGAAGACACATCTTCTGATTGGTGTACAATAATATTGTTGCAGCAAATTTTGGCACAACTGGCTCAATTTTGAAGCTGGCACTGGCTAAATCATGCAAAGAAATGTGGTTTGGGTTTAAGCAGCTGTTAGTGGGGTAAGCATTGCATGTTAACCCAAGTAGCAGCTGCAAAGGAGACTACCCTAGCTGAGTATTTCTCTATTCTCCTCACCTTATCCATTGATATTGTAGTGTTGTTGTAAGGAGAAATATTATCTTGGTCACATGTTGGTATTTGTTTCCTTGCAGGGTGTAGAAGATCCTCTTCTGGAGCTGAAGACACCCACTTTGTTTATTATTGGTTCACATTCAACTCTCACATCCCAAGAAGATGTTGAGGTACAAGTGTTTCTCATTGTTGTCTTTGCAACACCTGAAACAAACAGCTCATGTGGTTGGATTTTCTGACAGAACAACTTCTAAATTGCTTGAGACTTCTTGCTATTCTTTTCTGTAGAAAAAGTAGCGTAATGTGCATTGTGCAGTTCCAGAAAATAGCCATACTCCCCCCACAGAAGGGATTGGAATTTCCCTGGGGGTGGGGGGTCTTTGAGACCACAAAATTTAAAGACATGTATGAAGCTCAATTGGAATTTTCAGAGGGTTGAGGGGTCATAGAAGAAATCTCTTCCATGGGAGAGGTATGGGTATTTTCTGGAACTACACATTGTATTGTTAAGGTGTAAAATGTGTGTAGATGAGCATCAAAGATACAGTCTCATCAAATTGAAAACACTTATAATTAATTATTACAATCAAAGGAAATGAGATTCACTCTCTTGGTTTTGAGACAATTGACAAATTATCCACAGTTCCTCATCAAATTATAATAATTCATCATTGATTCCGTACACATTTACCTATCTCAACACTTATGATTTTACAATAGTAAAGATGTCTGCATTCTAACAGAAAATTACAAATTGTCTTCGTAGAGGAGTTTATCCAGCTGATACAATTTACCTGTCAACAACATGATTTAAAGAAGTTTCTCCACGTTTTGGGCCTAATAATTTATTATACATTCTTTCTGTCCTTACCTTTGTGTGTGTGTGTGTTTGTTTGTTACAGGAAATGCGTGAAAAGATGAAAACAGACACTAGTCTGCTGGTGGTAGGAGGGGCAGATGAACAGGTCAGTCAAGTCAGCATAAGAGATATCTTTTGGTTGTTGTTCAGTGGTTTTCAGCAAAACTGCGTTCCCTGGGAACGAGGTTGTTTTGAGCAGTTATGTGGTTGTCACGCACTCTTAGATAACAGCAATACGTGATAATCCAGATAATAACTACAAATAAGATATGAATCTGGCACGCTTTTCAGATTTCAGTAGGTCCCTTTCTTCGAGTGGATGCTTTTTCTAATTCTCCTCCCCTGTTTGTTTGAGAGCGTTTGGATAACTTTAGGAGAAATAAGATGTCAGATGCAGCTATGACTGAGTTTTATATCATCTACTTTACGTTGTAGTTACGTTTGACTCGAGCTAAAAAGAAACAGGAGGGTCTCACACAAAGTATGGTGGATCGCTTGATCATGGTATGTGTTTCTTTTGAAGCAAATGCGAATATGGCTGTGTTATAATACAGTGGAATCTCGATTCCTCGAACCCTCATTTTTTCGAACCTCCCGATAACTCGAACCAAAAGTTGTTCCCCCTCCACAGTCGAACACTGTAATTTTACCCCCGATTTCTCGAACTCCGATTTTTCGAACCAATTTTTCTTTCCCTTGGAGGTTCGAAAAATCGGGGTTCCGCTGTATGGTCAAATAATTACACTATGCTACTAAATATAGCAAGCGAAACCTTACAAAAATTTACGAGAACTACGTGATGAAGTTCTTCGAAATTTGAAACAGTGACTGGACGGTACATGCAAGACTTTGTAAATCGTTTTACCATATTTCCTTTGCATCTATGTAATGCTCGACCTCGTATCGTCATCCTGTGCTTTTCGTCGCACAATACATTTATTCGTAGAATCGTTGCGTGACACTTTTAATTAGTAAGTTATGTTAGCAAGAAACGTTAGTATTTGTTCGTAGCCCTAGTATTATAGGAAGTGTTTTTAATTGTGTTGTAAGTAGCTGTGTGTGCCCATATTGTATTATAAGTAGCTGTAGCATTGAAAGTGGTGTAATTTTATTGTAAAATTTAAAAAAAAAAAAAAAAATAGAATCGTTGCGTTACAGTCTAAAAGAGAGACGAGAGTCACGCAAATATGCGTTGTAATTGTGACGTTTGATGTTTGTTTTTAGGACGAGATTGGTGACTTCTTAGGCCTTGTTTTGACGAGTATGAACAACAACAGCGCACACAACAGAAATGATTCCTCGGATATAGATGAGGTGGACGTTCGCAAAAAGAAAAGGAAACGGTCAGTGTCGCGTGACCTGAGCTCTGAAATGGAACGCTCTGTAGGAAAGCAAGCTTTGACGTCACACGCATCAGCCAAGAAGTCCACACCTCAAAAGGCTCCCGTTCA
This sequence comes from Orbicella franksi, assembly GCF_964199315.1. Lineage (NCBI taxonomy): Eukaryota > Metazoa > Cnidaria > Anthozoa > Scleractinia > Merulinidae > Orbicella > Orbicella franksi. Next base: position 15,032,935 of record NC_138146.1, read on the forward strand.
AGATCAGGGAAAAACACTTCTTAAGCTACCCCTTGGCAACACCATGGGGGCTATAAGCAGCGTTCGTTCGCTGAGCCAGCCTAGTCCTGCTAAGCGGCCAAGGACTTCCAAGTCTAAATCAAAAACAGCCAACCCGCCTCCAAGTATCATTCACGTTACTGGAGCTACGCCTACAACTGTAGTCAGCAGTGTCCCTCAAGCCATTCCCGTGCACCCTCTGCCAGGGTTTCCTCTACCTCCTGGTGCCACCGTGACTCGCCAGGTGCCTCTGGCAAGTGCTTCAGCGGCGGCGCTGGCTTCCAGTGGCAGGGGACAAACCTTCATCTCCCTTACTCCGAAGAGCTCAGACCCTGGAGCAAGGGTCACGCAGACGTTCATCACCATTCCTCGCGGGAGTTCTCCATCCGTCATGTCGTCAAGTTCAGCAACAGGACAGACAGTGCAATATATCATTAAACCTCAAAGCCAGCGTCACACTCCTGTGAACCTCAGTGCTGTTGGTGCTACCCTGACGGCTCAAGGCGCTGTTGCACCGCCCGGAGCTCAGCTGCCTGTAAGGACCATTGTATCAGCGCCAGTCAGACAAACACCTCTCTCCCAATCACCCAGCTCGTCCTTTACATCTGTAGTGAGTCTCAAGGGTGCTACTGTAACAACGCAAGCTCCCTCGTTTCCATCGGGTGCTGTACCAGTATCTAGCGCTTCCTTAGCTGCGGCATCCTCCCTTGGCAAGTTTTCCCCATCGTCAGCTGTACTGACCTCCGGGAGACCTACTTTCACCCGTGTGGGTGAGATGTCACAACCATCAACTATCAACGTTCTGACTAAGGACGGTAACAAGCTGGTAGTGTCGCAGGCGATATCATCTGCTGGCCTCAAAGGCTCGTACAAGTTGGTCAGTGGCGCAACTGTAGCAAGTGGAGCTGGACAATCCCAAGTTGTCCTTGGCCATCCTGTCAGGTCAGCTTCAGGGAGTGGTCAGACATTAGTCACTCATAAAGTGTCTGGTCCGCCAGGAACTGTCGCTACCTCGTTACCTGTGAGTCTTGCTGCGTTAGCAGGCAAACTACCGAGCAGCACCACAATATCACAACCCGGTGGTCGAGTCACTCTCGTTCAGAGCACTCGGCCAACTACCGTCGCCACACAGCCAGTAAGGACCATTCCCGGACAAGTGGTCTCTGTGCAGAGACCGGCAGCAAGCAGGACTACCAACCCGCAGACTGGCGCGGTGTCAAGTTTTCCAGGAGCAGTAACAGTTGCAAGAGCGGGAGCTACTCAGATGACGGGGGTCATCTCTTCTGGCTCGCCCGTTACTAACCTTCAGACCGGAACAGCCTTTGTGGTTGGTAAAACGCTTGGCAATCCTGTGGCTAGTACACAGGTAATCCCCAAGGCGGCACCCACCCTAGTCGTTTCGTCTACGGCGGTTTCTGGGACCAAAGTGGTACCCTCAGCGCAAATGGCATCAGTTCTCAACAAGACTAAGACAGTGTTGACTGCATCTGCTCCAAAACCTACGGAGTCACAGACTATTTCTGCCCCTGTCACTTCAAATTTTGGTACAACTCCTGTTCAACAGATTAGGAAATCGGTAGCCACGGCTCAGGTGGCGGCTGCTGGGCAAAGTCCTGCAGTCGCACAGTCGGCTGTGAAGGAACAGACACCAGTGGCACCCAAACCTGGTGATGGCGTCGCGAAGGAGGCGGCCTCATCTTGACTTAACTTTATTGAGAGTGAGAACCTAAGCCTTCAGCTGTTCTGGTGTCAGATGTAACCTCTGATTGCACTGGCAACAAAAGTAAGTTTTTCCCTTGCTAGTGATCCAGCATGAAATTATTTGAACACGAACGGTTGTAACCTTTAAAGAGACAATTTTAGGAGGCAATGATATCGACTTTGTTATTGGTGGTGAATAATTTCTCATGCTTGAACTGTAAATATGTAATTTACGTGATTATTAAAAAGAAAAGTATCCGAAATTGTGCCTAATGTGGAGTCTAGGGTGTGGATTAGATTTGATTCTGATCCGACGATTTATTTCCTGCAGCCACTTTTGGAAGTAAAGTTGGTTATCACTGTGAAGTAAGAAAAATAGTTCGTGTCCGAATAACCTAGCCTGCGTAGTTGGCGGAATTCGCGAGCGAGTGATTTTTGGTGGCGGAGCCATGAGTCATCACCAATCCTCTCGCGGCTTTGCCACTCACGTTCATGGCCTCGCCGCCAAAACAAAAGCGCGAAATCCCGAAAGCTACGCAGGCTTGCAAAACCTGTTTTCGGTTCGTCTTGCGTAAACTTGAAAGGGCGCAACGGCGTCCCCTCAGTCTGCAATACGTTTAACAATGTGCGGGTGATCAGGAAGCAAGGGGTCCCCCACCGCCTTTTATGGACCGTTTGTCCCCTAGTAAGAGAAATATTCAAGTTATTAACCGATTCCCTTCCATACGCACACTTTTCTTTATATATTTTCTGTTATCAGGCAGCTCATCATCCTATTGGACCTTCACAAAACAATCGACTACTTTGAAACTCCGTTGAAGGTGTTAAAGTTGAGGTTACATCAATTATTTGAGGCCCTTTAAACGGCGTTCCCGCTGAAATTTGTTTCGCTGTCATTTTAAACGCGACTTGAAGGCTCGAACTGTTTCATGACTGTAGCCGCCTCCTCCACCTTCAGCGCGCTAAGCCGCCAGTCCGTAACACCATACAAAGTTGTATTTGCCCGAAGATTTTTTAGTTTTCTGCCAAATATGCGTCAAATTGAGGACGAAAATTCTAGGTATGGCGGGGGTGTTTTGCCATTGCTCTTGGGGGTAAAACTAAAAGTGCTTGAGAAGGATGCGGAACATCCGTACTTAATCCTAGATGATTGGCTAGTTAACATTCCAGGCTGTTGCCAGTCCGCAAAGAGCTTAGTGGTTTGCATGGTCATCATAATTGAATTTTGTGTCCTTACGTAATTTCCACCCCTCTTCTGTCTGGTTTCCGTTTTCTTTTCTTCATTTCCTCCGAAACGGCTGGAGACCTGCACCCACAATTCTTTTTTAATCAAATGGAAACGCCATTTGTTTTTAAAACAAAAGCGCGCAAACTTGCCCAAGCTTATTTACAGCAAGTTTTCATTGCCCGTCGCGCGCGCGGAATGCTATCTGAGAGACGAAGAAGATATTAGGGAGCTTAATTAAAGCAAACCACCACCACGACGGAAACGAGAACGTCACTAAACAAAAGGTTATAATGAGCAAAACAATAGCTGTGCACGTGCGTTATAAAGCGTTGTACATTTCTTTGCCGTCCTCTGCAAAACAACATGGTGAAATGACCAAGTTCTACGTCGTATTCCCATTTGGAATTGAACGCTCTCGATTGCATATTCTGCCTTAGCACGCTTTAAGAACCATTGGCGCATAAATTCATTTTTGACTAGGCGTCGTCCTCGGCGTCGCCGTCGTCGTTGCTTAAGCTCCTTATTACAGTTAGGTCACTCGAACTGTGTATAACTGGACATCTTTTTGTACATTTTTGTAGTGGCTAAAGAATGAGGGCTCCATATAAACAAGAGTAATAAGCATCATTTGCTTTTAAAACAACAATAAACTTGCCCTTGCGTATTTACAACAATTTTCCACTCCCCGTCGCGCGGAAACGGAGAAGATAACACTGAGGGCGCTGGAATTGTGAACACCTGGACCTTTTTCTACATTTTTTCAGTGACTTAATATTGGAGGCTCTTCATGTTAACAAGATTATTAAGCATTTTTACAGTGTAAAACACTAATCTTGTACATTATACAAAGGGTCTTCATTTTATAGTCACTCAAAAAGCATATCAAAATTGTCGAGTGTTCTTACTGCAATCCTCACGCAGATCATTTAAAACGAAATTTTAGTTACAGTGGGGCCCAAGAATTGACAAGTGCTGCCTCTGCTGAACAGCTTAAACGAAAAATGAGACGAAATAAATTTCGTATATATCAGAATTTCCGCGAGGCCATCATGTACCTTTTAATTTTTTTAGCTTTGATAGTGATGATTTTGCTGTGATTGAATAAAGGTTATTTGTAACAAAAATAAGTCCATCACACACGGGTTTTGAATTTGAAAACTTTGACTTGTTGCCCCTTAACAGATTGAAAATAGGAGATCAAAAGCCCCTATCCCTGAAACATATTTGTTTTAGGTTCCCCACCCCTCCCTTGAAGAGAGAGTTTTAACTTAAAAAGTTAGAATGTTAGAGGATTATTTGACGTCATCTCAAATTTCGCACCATTTTTGACGCGGCGCGCCAGCCTTGCTTTTCAGCTTGCCTGTTTTGTACTGTCGCTTCATTTTCTCATATATCAAAACGTGGCGGATTACTTTTCTCGTGGAAATAGTTTACTTGTTTTTGCATTCTTGCCGCCAAAAGGGAGACAAAACGTCCTTCAAGGCCCTTCAAGTTCACAGCGGAGATTGCATTGCAAACAATTTAGGAGTTGGGTATTAGAAACTGGGCAAAAACGAGTGGTAAAAAAAACGTGTCACCGGTAGGTTTTCAATTTTCTGCTGCTATAAGACTTTTCGTCGTTCAAGAGCATGTTATTTACGCTCAGCAGTAAGCAGACATAGTTCACAGGTGTCTGGTACCATTCACTTCTCGTTCACCAGACGGCATTAACAAGTCGTGTTTTCAAACAGTGTTTTGGTGGTGTACAACTCGAAGAGACATATAGGCTTATCTTAATCTGTAGTTTGTAAAACCACGGGCTCGATGGACATTGATACAAAAAAATAGTCAAAAATATTAAATTTCCCAGTAAATTTGAGTCAATGGAGGCAAACTATGTTGCTATGTCTGTTGCGTTCATAATTCAAATGTTACCATCCTTTTCACAAAACTTTAATGCTTTACAAAGAGGCATTTGAAAGGTCATTGCCAAAAGGAAGAGCTCAAATGAACGGAATTCGATGGTGTGAAAGGCAAATATTTAAAACTTCTAATTAAGATAAAGTTATATACATTTTTCTCATTTTTTTTCTCAAAACGTAGGAAAATGATAGAGAAAAAAAAACCAGAAGGGTCACCGAACGCCCAAGATCGCTAAATAGCAGTGGCTACCAACATTAAAGTTGTTTTACAGTTATTCTTCAGAGATTTTAAAGTGTTTTATTTCTTATTTCAGTTGCCATTCAGTTTCCAGAATCAGTCCAAACGTTTCATAAACATTCTATAACAAAGACAACGAAACTGCATGAAATATCTGTTGAAAAAACGTAAGAAGTATTTGTTACTAACAGGAAAAGGTGCAAAGTTCTGTAACTCTTTACGTAAAAAAATGTGCAGATTTAGTACGGACATTTCATTAACAGCGAGTCTGTGGTCTGAAATGTTTCACATTTTCCCCGATAAGGTTAAAACTCGGAACTTTTCCATGATAACTGTTTCGAGAATTATTTTCGTTCAAGCAGCGTTTTTCACCTTCATGTGGATTTTAATGGGAGTTGTAGTTGACACAAATTTTACCAACGTACCGAACTTTTACAAATTTTTTACAATCGTTTTCCCAAAGTGGTTTGCGTGAGATTTCGGCATCAAATACTTTCCCGTAAAATTTCATTTCCGAGATATTGTCAATTTGTAAACTTTCAAAAATCCAGGCTTAAAATTTTACACATCACAATCGCACAGTACACATAACTAGGCATTTTGGAAATCCGGTAGTCGTGTCTTCGATTCGATTGGTGGAACGATTATAGAAAATGTATCAGAAAAACTAAAACATGCAGGCGGCACACTCAGTTTGCGGTGTGTGACGAAGGTATAGGATTAAATTATTGTTGTAGAAGTACTAAAAAGCTTTAAAAGCGTGAATGGAATGTAAGTCAATATAGTAATCACTAGCGAACGAGCAAATGTTCAAATATTGTACAGAACATCTTGTTTATTACTAACAAAATTAACAAAAGTAGAATTTGTAGAGAATCATCACCATTTTAACGGTATTTTGTGCCGACTTTGTGAAACCAAGACAGTTGTTAATAATACTACGAGACTACAGTTAAAATCAGTTCAATATACCATATCCTTTTAAATGACCCCTGATTGGGTGAGTGTAACAAATTTCGCAAATATTAACACTGCATCGAGACCACCAATATATTTTTCGAATTTAATTTGCATTTTTAATGATTATTGTACACGTTTTACCACTCAGATCCAGTTCAATTTATCCTTTACAACAAGTGAGTAAACAAAGCCAAGGTTGTCATATTGATCACAATCCTTGTTCGTGTCGTCTTGCTGAGGATTTCAGTTTGTACTCTCCATTTGCAGGTAAATGAAAATCAGTTATTCGAATGCTAATCGCTAATTTTCAAACAATTTTTAATCCCTGATAAAAGGTTTCCGTAAAGTTGAGTCAGAAAATGTAACAGACTAGAGCTATTACTTCCTCAGTGCATATCTACTGTGCTGAAAGGGTAGTTCTTTTGCCGAAATCAAAATAGCCTTGACTGTTTCGAGATTGGTTGATTTTCGTGCTAATCAAGACTCATAGCTCTTGGTTTAAAGTCTAAACTGAGTTGAGGCCGACCTGATTTATCCTAAATGGCTGCTCATTTCACGGACACGTGGACAATTGAAGGCGTCATTGATTATGAACAGCGACGTCATGACCGTGTTTCAAAAGCTCACCGACAACCGGGTAAGGTGACTTTTGGCGGCGAGGAAATAAGATAGATTAAAGTCTTATTTGTTTGCGCGTGTTCAAGAAAATATTCAGCTAGTTCAAGCTGACCTTTCTTTTGAGCAGGAATGTTGAGGTCATGACGTAAACAGGTACCGGCTGAATACTTATAAATCTGATCTATAAATAAGGTTAAGAGCCCGCTGAATAGGTTCCACCTAGCGTCTCTCACTCTTACCCCACCGCCTATTTGCCACTGCTCGTAGTTCACCAAACTCCCGCCGCTGATGGTTTTAAGTGAGAACAAAATCAGTGTTTCAGTTCTGGTTTGGGATTAACAGTCTTTTCCTACTGCAAATTTTAAATCAAAACCAGCTCTGGCCCTATGAGCTGGTCTTACGTCTATCTATATAAATGGTTATGCACACACTGCCATTCTCTTTCGCCCCTTCCAAAGTTCAAGGGAAAAGCCTTGAGAGGCCTTGCGAGGAAACTCTCGGGCAAAGCTGCTTAGTTTCTGAAACGCGCTTAGATCTCTGACAGCATTCAGTCTTCTTCACCTTCCTCAGGTCCCGGTAACCTTTTAGTGTTTTACGCAAATTTATTTCAATAGGCGCCCGGCTTACTTAGGTAGCCACGCCCCACAGAGCGGAAACCACTTATTGTCAACTATTCAGGGTTCAGTTAACCTTATTAGCAGTGATTTTCATTAATCATGTTTTACTCTTTGCCTATCGTGGCTTTCACCCTGACCGCTTGTTTGCCTGTTTTTGTCTGTCACTCACTGGCAGCTCTTGATGTTGTTCCTTCCGACTTCGCTGTTCTCGTTATACTTCACTGTGTAACAGCACTCGCGCAGGAAATCCTATCACTAACCAGTTACGCAACCTTGAGCAGGCTGTGGTGGTTGTCATGCAGTAGCTTTTCACTTTATGAGATAGTCTCTTCTACCGGAAGTCCTGTTTCTGCTCAGTTCCAGTCCAGAATCCACATGCTGCGTCAGATTTTTTTGAGGTCATTGCATTGTAGTTACAATGTACCTTTCACCCTTCAAGTCTAATTTTTCTTTTTAGTGCGTCTTCTTTTCTTTGTGATATATTCTTATTTTCCTTTGCGTTATATAAAGAATCCTTCCCAATGCACTTTCTACTTTAATGCTTTCTTTGGCCACAGTTCTGCCCCGTAGAGTGTGAGACTATAACCCTTCCTCTGCTGACCAATCTCCCGTTCTGTCTTACATTGCATTACTTACGAATTAATTACTATAAATTTTACACCTGCAGCAAGCAATATACTGGGAACGACACTCATCCCAACTCAGTCTGTATGTTAGTAAATCGAACTTACACACATATCAAGTCATTCAGGTCTCATTAAATGAGTAAAATGCCAACAAAATAAGGGATAGTTCTACGTGTTTAGGCTTAGGAGTCGAAAGTACAAGGCTTAGTCTAGAATTGTCCATACCAATGAAAACATCTTGCCTTAAGCATAGAACTTGCTCGTAAAATAGTGGAAATGACACTGAAGTGATAAGAGAGGTCAAGCAACACGAGCAATCACTTAGTGGGCCACGAAAACCACCTGCATCCTTAACAAGTGTTTTTACTAAAAATACCAGTGCAGGCGACACAGACCTTGTCGGTACGTGGCGCTTGTCGTTATTTATGCAAAATATATTAGCTTTGCGGAAAGTCAGTAAGCACAACGACCACTTACGAACTGTGTGGCATTGCACAAATGCAGTGAAATATAAAACGCTCTCGTAACGGTCTGTTTCAGTAACTATGTGATTTAGCTGGTCGTGTCGGCACTTACTCCCGTATCACTTACTTATCACGCGACTTTGTTGCTCACACGATCCCATGGAATGATCACCTCATTTAAAAAGTTATTTTTGGTCTAGCTGTGTGGTAAAGGTGCTTAGAATAGTTACGACTTTTGAGACCTTTCCCAGTCGTAACTCTTGAAATGAAAAAAAAAAAACAAAAAAAAAAACACAGTACCATTCTGTATCGATCGCGTGACCTGATATATGGGCTCTGGAAAAAGCACCAAGGAGAGCTCTTAACTGAATAAGAACACGTGTTTCCGAAATACGCACTATCTTGTGTTTGTAAACATAGTATGGTAGATCAGTTCAGAAGCGGACAACACGTGCTTTTCGAAATACGCACAACTTTGTTTGTAAACAAACTTGCGTAGACCGTCGCGTAGTTAGTTGGCTGCTCGGAAGTCTTTATAATAGTATTTCCTTGTGGCTAATACAACAAGCGGTATTTTGGTAAGTTGCACTGCAGTGGCCCGCAAAGTCAAATGACAACAAACCGTGTGTGGCCTTCTACGCGGCCCCATCGACAAAGCTTTACAGATACCCCTTTAGAGGAAATAGCTTGCGTACCTTCCGCCCGATAATCGATGACCGGAAATACGGTAAAAGCACGTATTGATTTAGCGTGCGCAAAGCGCTATGACGAATGTGCCTCTCTTCCCCGTCAAAATATTGCGCAACACTGCTATTACTCAGCATTGCGCAGCTTTTTGGCGGGAACGAGAACACGTCCATAAACAAAGCTGAAAATGACTTGATCAGGTCCAGCGCAAGCCAGTTTTACTTAGAAACTTGACGAATGCACTCCATTAACTCCATTAATCTGTGATACCTGTACCGTTATATAATTGGTTGAGCTCAGATTAGGACGTTGTTGCCATGTGTAGAGTCACTTTCACTTTTATCCATTTAGAAACTGAAGACACCTTAGTAAGGAAACGCGATAGTGAATTATGATAATGATTAGAAAGTTGAGGAAACACACACATCTGAATGATGTGTGTAGCGGAACAATTCCTTGCAAGATATCATAGATGTCTCCGGCAACAATCTCAGTCTCAAGCATATAAACTGTTTCCATGATGAAATCGAAATCGCTGTTGAAAAGCGTTACTTTGAACATACCTCTAACATTCGATGCTAAGCCATTTAGTACAAAAATTAACGGCAGCTAAAAAATGTTTTTTATTGACGGGAACGGTGTGTCTTGACGCCACTGCCTTGAAGAACGTCACGCACAAGCAAGAGAGCACACAGCCATACTCATTCACGGTGTTATAATTCCCGATATTGACCTTACTACTTTCCTAATTTGATAATTTTTTAAGTTCCAAGCCTCCGCACAAAATAACGTGATCATATATTTGCGAGCTCTCTCAGGTTATTCCTCGACCCCACCCCTACAGCAGCATTTGGCGCCGTAAGGATTTGTCATTTTGTTTAGCAGCTCCGTCACGATAATTGTGAGTAAAATAGTATTCTGGCAAACTGGCATCTGGTTAACCCAGAGCTGGGTTGAACAGAGAATTGAGATATTTACAGCATACGAGGATCCTCCAAGTTGCTCTTTAGCTCTAGTTACTTCCCATATATCTACAACGCCATACTGTGGACATTGTGTAGACGGACTAAACATATTTATTTAGCATTAACCGAGTTGTTACCGGAAGCTACAACCACAACACAGTGCTGCGTGTGGGAGGCGATTTACGAATGTTTTTAAATAGGTGAAGAGTGTTTTTTTTTTTATCATCAATAATTGAGTCTTGCTAAGTTGTAGGTAAATTTTGACTACAGTAAATATAATAGTAGTTTCTGAAACCTTTTATCACATTTTGTACTATTTTTCATCACATTTTGAAGTGACTCTCGTCCCATAAATATTTAAAGTTGCACTCCTGTGTATTAGCAGTTCCATGGAAGAAACGTTACGCAACCAGTAGCATATTTTATCAATAGCAAACGTGAATAGCATGGTCGCTTAAGAAAATATCCTACAGTAGATCTCCGTGCCACCTGTCATCCATCAAGGGGTGTTTCCGCCTTACCGATCAACCCTTGGGGGATCCTCTTTATTCAGAACGGGCCATTCAGCGCGTCAGCTTACTATGAAAAGAATACCGATTGAACTTTGAAAGAGGGATTCACTATTGACAGAGTTGCAACTGCTAAATTGATTTTCCCCACCATATCTAGTCTATTTTACGTTATCTGGGGCGCCATACCACAACGTATGGTATCGATTTTCGGCATACTTTGCGAGCCGCCAACTATGTAATGCCACAAACAAGTACACCTATAATTCAAAGGATCTCTTATTTTAACTCAAGCATCTCTAATTTTTATCCTCCTTTTCCTTTTGACTGGGAACAGTACTACTTTTTAAAAATTGGTATAACAAGAAAACAAACGTGTGGATTTTGCCGCTAAAATATTAAAGTACTTCAAATAATCTTCTGGTGATTGATGTTATCTTCCTATATGCCGTCATTATCATTTTTTCCGCACCTTCTGTATTCTAAATTTTGAATGTAAATATTTTAGGTGTTATCAGGTGTCATAAACAGCTCCGATGAAGGCCACCATTTATGCTCAGTTCAAATACCTGCTAAATTTCCCATCACTAACTCATTGATTGAATTCTAACCCAAACTAATTATGGCACAGGAATCTACTAGGAACTTTGGTGTTTTAAAAAGGTTGGGTAGGTAATTTGGGATGCATTCACGCACACAAACCTTGGCCAAGAACAAGTATTTGGTTGTTTTTGACGGTCATATTGATAACACTACGAGCTAGTAACACAAATAAAAGTTCAAATAAGTTTCTTGAACCCTCGTTAGGGTCCCGTTAGAGTAACAAGATCTGTTATCGCTGTATGGCTAGCATACCACACAATTAACGTTTAATTGATCAGATCAAAAGCAGGCTTGATCGGTCATTATGATTTAGTTTATGAATACGCTCGGGCTCGAACAGAGCAAGAGAGCGGGTGCCCGGATAGAAAACACTGCCCCACGGCTGCAGCCTCACAGTAGGGACCTTCACGGCGGTTGAAACCCAGAAGCCCCGAAAAGGTACGGTGTTTATGACGTGCAGTAAAAAACCATGGACACTGCAATTAGAGTTATGATCCTCTTGGTATAGAGGCTTGCAGCATGAGCAGTTTGAAATGTTCAGATGCAACAGTCAAAAAGCAATTTGTCGTGAATATGTTACACTACGATAAACGTTTCAGCGTTAACTTTACCGTTTCGTGCCAGCTGTTAGCAATTATTGGTGTTTCGACGTTTTGCCGCGCTTAGGCAGGCTTAGGGTATGCAAATTAGTGCATAATTATTAACAGACTTTTAAGGTTTCTCTCCCAGAAATAAAAGACTCTTCATTGTCCACACTCCTCATTTGCCACTCTTCTTGTTTTCCATACTCCGCATTTTGCACTTGCCGTACTCCTCTTTCCTTTCTTTCGTATAAGGCTGGTAAGAACAAACACATCATTTTAATTGGTTAGGACACTTGTGTACAATGTCACCGATAGATCTTGAATTGTTATTACAGACCAGAGTATGATGATACTGGTTTCATAGCCTGCATAGCAGGCTTTCATTTCCAAAAGTACACAGAGGATACGAAACTGCAAGCGAGTGCGAAACTTTTAAGGAGCAGGGGAAGGGGATCGGGGCAAAAAAGTAATTTTCCTATTGGCCTCAAACTGCGATCTTGATTAAAGTTAAAGGCCTTATCCCAAAGAGCTGATTTTAGGTTAAAAATGCGCTATTAAATACTCTCAATACTATCTGCAATATTTATTATTGACATGTGCAAGCAAATCAGTAAGGGACATTAATTAAGATGAAGGGAGAGAGAATATACGGACAAAAATATACATGTAAACAAAGAAGACTTTTATTGACAACAGGAGTCCAGATTGACAATAATTTCTAGTGGGTGGCTGAAATTGTAGACAAATTTCTATTACCTTGCTGAAAAGTTTCATTGAAAGCCTAGAGAGAGGTAAAATGCGAATAAAGTGAGCCTGTTTTGATCCACCTATCAGATAAAGCCACACAGACTCCTGGGAAATAAGCCGCGGGAGAATTATGCTAACAGCCAATAAAACCCTGTGTTGTAACATTATCCCCACAGCGAAAGCCGCGTCGCCAATACTTAATTGATGTCACTCGTTGATTTTATAGACTTCAAGTGAGACGGGTATGCACAACAACGACACTGGAAGACTTTAAGTGGAATAAATCAAACGACAACACTGAAACATGGAGTTAGAAATATATCAAGTGGCAATTTTATTGACGACGCTGTTTAGCGGATCTGACACGAGGCCTGCCGCCTCAAGACAAACTTCAGTGATTCGACTGCAATCTACAGTAAGTATAGTGCTAGTTGTAAATATTGAAGTTTAACAGGGTCATGATTGCTGCCGCAGTACTATAACTGAATGACATGGGTCATGATCGCCTGACATCACGTCAAAATAACGTTCATAAATTGCTCTGATTTAATCCGATTTAGGAAAATCAACGTAGCTTACAACTTCAAAACCTACAAGAAAACACATCCAGACATGCACGCCCGCCAGTGGTGGAGAACACCATCCATAAATCATCGATCTTGAGACGAGCAGTTACACAAAAGCTAAAAAGATCTGGAAATTTACGTTCAGAATTTTTCTTCTCCTCCAAAACTGGGCGCATTTTACCGAAAAGAAAGATAGCCACACAGAAGAAATTGCATTATCTGGCTAAATTCAATCGGCGAAAAGCCACCGAAAATGTGGTTCGCAATGGAAAATTAAGACGCCGTCGTTATGTGCTGCAAGGTTCAGAGTGGCCTGTGGGGTCTTCAGGCAGAATTACCTGGAATATCGTTCAGTGGAGCGCCAGCCTATCTAATAATGACGTTGAGAGCACTCTAACGAAAGCATTCAGGAAATGGGCAGAAGTTTCTCCACTTGTATTCCGAAAGCTTGATTCATCAGCCACTGCCGACATAACAGTAAAGTTTGTCACAGGTAAGGAAGGATCTTTTTGTTTGATAAGAATTTCCTTAGCCGAATAATTATGCAACCAAGTGCAGCGTTACTGACCTACGGTGTATTTGTGCCAAACGCGAACCTCATACCGCCCATCTTCTCCTAACCTTAAAACATCAGTTATTGGTATTTTTGCACACTCACTGAATCAGTCCTTATCATAGTGCACGTAGCACAAAGAAAGGCCAAACATGCAAAGCAGTCAAATGAATTGTCCTGGCATCTCAAACCTTATGCCTTTCTAACGTCTTTCAATAGCTTCAGTTGTTGGCTCAACAAGCTTCTTAATTATCGAAACACCTTTAAAACGACAAAAAACGGACGAATCCAATAACTTCAACTGAGTTTTTTTTCACTGAAACGTTGAGTTTTTTTAGTTAAAAGATAAAGTTTCTTTATACAAATCTATGACATCTATGTTTGTTGTGGTTTGCAGTTGCGACACGGTGTAAATGTCTCCGTTTCCGTTCCCGCCATGAAGGTATATCCCGGTTAGTGTTTTGAGACCCGATATTTCCGTTGTTATAATACGGTCGTTCCGGCAGAAAATCAAAACCATTTCTATATCTTCATTTCAATCATAACGTTTTCTCGAAGTTTGCAATATTTTTCTCGCTGTCTTTCCCACACCCGTTTTACGATATCACACTAAGAAGAAACTATCTTTGCCAACAGTTTTATTTCAGTTTTCTTTCACAGCCTGTAAACGCCCACTTTCTTAACTTTGTGCGATGAATGATGCAATAATCCGGGAATGAGGTTTTCCTGAATGCAAGGATTTCTCTTGCTGACCTGAAATATTTTGGAACGCAGGATACTTAACTAACAACTAAATCACTAATACCACAAAAATATTGTCTAACGCGTTGTAGGTCTTGCCAATCATTTCGGAGTGTTCTTAATATCCCCGCCCTCTGTCCAGTTACGCAACAATATTGCCCTGTGATGTCTCTGTATAACATTTTTATTTCTCGACGGGAAGTCTCAAAATACGGAAACCAGCACGAGAAGCCCTTTTCAAATACACATCAAGCCAAGTTGATGGTTGAGAAAGATTTCTAATTCTAGCTTTTATATCCGGTAGCTAATTCTTCAGTCTGTACCCGGAAATTTTCTTAAACAGTTTGTCTAAATGCCTTGTTATTTTATCCAAATCCCTTCATCGATGTCATCAGCACAGCCATGAACTACTGCTTGGCACCAACGTGAGGGCAAAACAGGGCAAAACACCTTTTTTCGTGTCATCGAAACTATATCCCAGTATTTATTAGGTTTTCCGATATATTGTAAAGAAAAAAAAGCGCCAGCCTATGACGTGAAAACATTCATCCTCTTTCCTCGCCCAGTATAATCTATAACCTGGTAAAAACTTCTGGATTGTACGTTGATACTACCTAATCGCTTGCATTCTTTCACGATTTGCGGATTTCGTGAAAACCATGGGTAGCCTGCGTCAGCTAACGGGGTAGTGGGGGGATGGAGGGCAAGAAAACGCCACGAAACTGAGCGCTTGTTGCGAAAGCTACGCATTCCAGGCGTATTACTCTTGACTATGTTCAACTAAGGTGTAAGCTCTACATATTGCATAGGAGATAAATATTCTCAATTTTTGCTGGATAAGTAAAGCAACTAGATTTCTATATGATTGCTATCTGTGCTAATTTTCTTCATAATTGAACACAGTGTATTGATCGTTTCAGTCTTTTATTACAAAGGTATGTCAGAAAAGGTAACCATGCAAAGAACCCAGCAGTTCTCAAAAACCGAAGTTACGTTCTAATTTGCTTTGCTCACGCGAACGTATAAATTATTTTACCCTTAGATTCCCTTAATACAATTAAATCAGACAAGGACTATGGTAGGATGCAGCGCACGCGTAGTAAGTCAAAAAATTGCGATTGAATGCGGAATAGCTTTCTCGGAAATACGCCTATTTCTCGAGAACCCCACATTAGAATTTCACGAAATTTGGCACGAAAACACTTTAGGAAATAAGTAACTGGAGTATTGAAAAAAAAAAAGAGAACTTTAACAAAGTAAATTCTCGATATTCCGGTGAACCTTCAACAAGGGATAATTAAAGATCTCTCTGCTAAATTATTATTAAAATAGTGTTAACTTGTGAGCATCATTACAAGCTTGTTGCATGCACATTAATTATAACGAAAATCTAATGACCAGATTTTCTGCAAATTAACAAAACTGATTTGAAAAGCCTGTTTATATTTATGCATGTGCCATGGCAATGGCACATACGTCAGCTTAACTATAAAAAAACCGATGTTGTGTTGTTAACTTACTTGCTGTCATTTTTGGCGACCAAAGGATCAGGAGTTTTAGAGAAAAAGGTGAATGAAACACTGGTATCAAAAACTATGTTCAGCCACTATAACATTTTCTGGAGCGATCGTAGAGAACATATGGGAATCAACCTCTAGCTAGCTTCTTCACGTCAAAACGCGTATCCAACTCAGTGCAACACTAATTAGCTTTCAATCTATTAATCAAGTTTATTTTCATGTCGGTCAATACATGTTACATTAAATTGAGACAAATATGAATAAATGAGGACTAAAGAAACCTTTACAGGCCTTTACATCATCACATCGTCACATTTTCAAATATGTAGAGCAGGTGTCAAACTGCCTTCCCGCTTTATTTACTATATTTGGCTCGAACTCTTCCGCACCTTTTATCGTATAGTTATAGTCATAATAATATAATTATGGTTTCGAAAACGCAAGGAAATTACTCACAGACACAGTTCCCATATCTTCCGGTTTTGGGTAGGTTTTATCAAAACTGGCAAATTGTTACGTAAAGTATTTTTTCTTCTCAAAGCTGGATGAGATTCAGGATAACCGGTTCCGATCTCACTTATGCACATGTGTTGTCAAAATCAACCTGGCCCAGCTCCACCGACTTTGTTGCTTAACAAGTCTGGTCGCTTCAGACGGAAGCAAGCCTCGCTCAGGAAGCAAGTATTTATATCAAACAATAGCTAGATATAATCATTTGCACAAGTGTCGGAAGCAGTCTTAGTATGACGTTACTAACCGCTCTGTCTATAATAATCCCTGAGATTCTGTAATAAGGATATGAAAAGTGTTGAATAATGGCATCTTGCCATTGACATCTTCATTCTTTCTCTCCAAATACCTTTCTGTTTAGCTCGCGTATATGTAATATGTAATATTCCGATTGATTCGAGTATGAAATCAAAACAAATCTAGCCTTATTTTTATCCAGGTCAGACTGCTTCTTACCTTATTTCGAACTACGATTTTAGAACCACGGGAAATGAGTGATACGTTATTGATCTGAACTACACCGTTGCCATTTTTGAAGCTTGAAGAACACACTCAAACCTCAAAGAATGTTTTTAAGACCGTCATTAAGCGAACCCACATACACTCTTTTTCTTTGTATAAGAACATTTAATTTTGGAACTGAGTCTGAACGTTCTTATATTTTTTTTTGGGATTTGAGGCTGAAAACATTCTTAAGATGTCCTTAAATTTACGTGGTATAAAAATAATGAGGACAGGTCAGCACGGACTCCCCACATGATAGATGTGATGTGATTACATGTCTCTCATAATTTGGCTGTTACGAGCTTGTCTTGGAGAGATCTACCTCTTTTGTAGGCTATGATAGGTGGATTTCTGAGGATGGGCTGATTTTGTATTAATGCCCCTAAGTATTTGGGTTAATTTACATTTTTTTTTTTTTTTGCTACCTTTGTCTTATGCTTGTCATTTAATATACAGATTAGCAAAATAAAAACGTTCTTAATCGACTCTCAACCTGAGGAATGTTCTTAATACGTTCTTAAAATTTTGGTTAATCTCAGCCTCAACGTTCTTATAAAATAGGTTCTTGTAAAAAGAAAGAGTGTATATTTACTGTCATCAGTGACTCAAATCTTTTTCTTTTTGTTAAACCACCCAGTTTGATATATGAAAAAAAGCTAGAGACCTTGAGATTGGACTGAGGACGAGTATGAAATCGAGCCGATTAGTACAACTTTCAGTCTTGTTTTGTTCTCACCCAGAGTGCTACTCCTCTCTGCCAATCAGGATCTACTGAAATTTCGGTCTAGCTGGTCGCCAATTCGACTGAAAATTGACTGTTGGCGACCAGAATTTCAATCACTGATGCTAGTCGCCAGCAGACGACTATCTTTTAGCATCTTTGCCAATGTTTTGGACCGGCGCTCAAGGAATTTATTTCGTCTTAAATCAACAAAATTCGTGCGGAGTAACCAGCAAGAAACTTATCTCTTGCCTGGTTGAAGTTTTGAACCTCCAAATATTCCCGCTTAATGACCTTCGCAATCTCGTACCTCGAGTCCTTAATGCGCAAGCTTGACGAAACGAGTGACTACCGAGAGATCTGTTACAGGCTCGATTTTGATTGGTTTTAAAAACAATGGAAATGAGCGGAAGTTAAACACCAGCGTCTCGATTGAGCCACAGCTTGGGCCTGCGTAATTTAACCGAACGACCGACATTTTCGGACTTCCAATCGCATCTTGTCGCTCGTTTTCCAACTGCTGGTAAACATTGGAACGAGCTTGTGAGCTCCACAGTTCAACAGTTGTAATCAACGCATGTAGGCATAAAAAAATTAATTTCGGACACCGGTGTTAAGGACACCCTAGACTCTACACTAAGCTTAAGGAGTCAATCAATCCTGTCGAAGAAGAACGAATGTTTTCTTCTGATTCAGTGTGTATTTAGACACTCCCAATTTGCAAATTGCGGATACTTGTGTCTATCAGCGTGATTTCGAGTAGGGTTTATTGTCTTCCTGCTAGCTGTCACAAAGTAATAAATGTCAATAAAGCATTAAATTTTGATAAAGAAATGAAAACATTTTTTATTGAGCCAAAAAAAGTTTCCTGGTTCCTTCAACAGGTGATTAAACATCTATTCAACCTTAGATTAAAATTGGCTCGTTCGTGTTTTCAATGGTGGTGAAGCCAATGGCCGTACCAACGACACTTGTTTGTCATATGAGCGGATTCGTTATATTCCAGTTTATTATTCCCGTGCTGCACTATGTTAATTTCCGCATAAGTGGGTCAACAACCAAACTTTTGGAAGACTCGGGAATTACATCATTTTTAGTTGAGACAAACAAAGTCCGGCATAGATATGACCTTCCAAGAAGCGAAACGAGTTGCTTTAGTTTAAAAATATATCTCAAATCTTTCCTTAATTTATGCTGTTAGGATACCACGGAGACATGAAGGCTTTTGACGGCCCGGGCGGTGTTCTAGCTCACGCTTTCTACCCCGGTAGTGGAGGAGATATTCACTTTGATGATGACGAGACGTGGACTGTCGACTCTTTACTTCCGATTGCAGTACATGAGATAGGCCACAGCCTAGGACTGAATCATTCCGATGTGCCTGGTTCCATCATGACTTCATCTACAAGTAACTTAAACAGCAATGCCGTACTTTCTAGGGACGACGTCGACGGTATACGTGCGATATATGGTATGTAACACTCCAGTTCTCGAACTTCTTTATGTATGTATGCATGTTCTTGAACTCGCGTCACTTCCGATTGGAGAAATGTTGGTCTTTTTTTTTTTTTGGCGAGGTGCTGAAGCAAATTTGTAAGCCACGAGAAAAAGAGAGATTAATATATAATGTACCTTTGGTTGATCGTAAACAATTGTCTGAATCATGCTGAAATCCACATTGATAGAGTGAGACGCTCATGGGCCATAATTGGACACGCCTAACACGAAATATCAATTCCGGTTCGGGCTCGTTTCACCATCAAAAACCTTGCTTGAAACGATGTTTTATGGCAAAGCGTTATTTGATTCAAAAGTGCTGCGCTGCATATGGCATATTTTGCATACATACATATTTTGTCAGGTCTAAGAAGGTGTTCCATTCTTTCTTTGAAGGTTATTGCAACCCTAGTGTGACTGCCATTGAATCCTGGATGGGTGATGGTAAAAGTTACATTTTTAAAGGGGATCGTTTCTGGCGCCTCAACGACGCCGACGCAGAGACCGATCGTGGTTACCCCAAAACGATATCTTCGAAGTGGATAAACGTGCCAGATGACATCGATGAAGTTTTTCTTTGGAGTCACAACTGGAATACCTATTTTTTCAAAGGGCATGTGTACTATAAATTTAACGATCTACTAGGTCGGGTGGACAATCGGAATTATCCCAAAAGGATCTCCGAGGGATGGCCTGGACTGCCGACAGATGGAATTGATGCCGGGTTCAGTTATAGCAATACACAAAGCTACTTTTTTAAAGGCGATAAAGTGTACTTATACGATAACGTCTTGGACCGAGTCGATCCTAATTACCCCAGCGACGGCAAACTAATTAGTGACGTATGGCGCGGTCTCCCTAACAACATCGATAGTGCTTTCCGGTGGTATTGGGATGGTATCAGCTACTTCTTCAAAGATGATAGTTATTATTGGTGGGATGTTTCTAACCAGAGTGCACGTGGTCCTTTTCTAATCGGGGATACGGCATGGAAGAACATATGTGACGTTTAGGTGAGGTTCTACCTCGTTTTAATCATATTACGTGCGGTTACTACTTCATTTAATCTTATATATTCTGTGGTAAACTGTCTGAATAATGCTGAGCTGCACGGTCTGCTGATGAAGTGCAGGAGTACCAAAGCAGCCTTCTAACTGTTGGATGCTAGCACTGAATACTTTGAAAAAGCCTCTCTCATCAAGCCAGGAGTGTAAATGAGACCGGTGAGTTTTTGGGAAAACCCAAAGCTAGGGGAACGTCAACGACCCAACTTTTTTACTTTTCAATCATAATTTTCCAGATCAATTACTGGTCTTTCTTTTATTACAGCTAAGCGTATGCTACTTCTTTCCTTTGAATAATAACACACAAGATGCGTTCGACATTGCATGAACATCTGATGCTAACGAATTCAGGAATTCTGACATTTTCGTTCAGGAAAACGGCTTTATGAGGTTTATAAGAAGTCATACCGTCTTGTAAGTTGTTCGTCTATTGCTGAAGGGAGGGGCTTATACAGAGGAGTTATGGGATAGTATCTCGAGGCATACCCACACGTGACTTGAGGGTTTTCTTTGTACTGAAAAAATCATGTCACACAACCTGCCACAAGAAAACATTGCATAGCCATTAATTAGGAGTAAATTAGTTAAGTGAAGCGAGGGATGCAAAGGCAATTTTTTCCCAGTCATCTTCGTTTTCTAGAGGTTTTGGCAAGAACTCTCCGGACTAATGAAATTCGATTTTCCTTCACATGAATACGCTCTACATTTCTGTCTTATATGTAAATAGTGACACTTGTTGCGAGGCAACGTAAGAAGACTTTCATCGAGATTTATTTTATATAACATCCTTAACAAAATATCTTAATATGAAAACAATTGTGCCATGGAACTCCCGAGAGGTTCATCAGATTACTAAGACGACGCAACAGTTTCGTTGTAAGTTGACGCTGTTTCTAATAAGTGGCAGACCACTTCTAGAAACAATAGGTTATTTCAGCCATAAGCAGCTAAATATTCGGAGAAACTCTCCGTCATTCAATTGAATATGCCTAATACCTTATTTATCTAAACAACCGACGAACGCAGATTCTGCGAAAAAAAAAAATATAAGAATCTCAGGCTGTGGGTATCATGCAATACTCAGGGTAACGAATTATAACTGAACAAAATATGTTTATTTAATTAGCGAAGAGTGATTCGTTTTGCTGACAGTACTGAATGAAGTATGATGCAGAGTAGTGATGCATTTCAAATAACGAGTACAATTACGCAGCAGTTGTACGATGCAAATTTCCAAAGCATTGACAGTTCAGTTAACATCGTCACAAGAACAAAGTTTAAACAAAAATTCAAGGTAACGTCTTTTGAGGTTAATTCTTAGTGTTCTTCGACAAGAGTAAACCATTAACATAACGCTTCATTTAAGTCACATAAACAATGTCATTCATATGACTGATCTAAGTATTAATTCGGATATGCACATTTTATGGCAATGTGTTTTTTGAACCAAGAATAAAATCGATCTGCGGACAGTTCAAGTAGAGATAGCTTTAAATGCCCATGAAATGTTCACAATGCCTTTGTGAGTTCATATGTTTCTTTACTTTGTAGTAAAAACAACTCAAACTGTTCGTAGATTACAGACGACAATTGGAGTACAAACCTTTTCTAAGGTCGTTTCCTCCAGCTATTTCATACATATATTTAACTGCTATTTAAACACGTTAACGCTAAACCTGGGCATTGGAAAAACAATTTCCATTGTTTGCAAAAGCCGACTGGACTTCTTTCGTTTACAGTTGCCATTCATATAATAAAGCGATTATCTTATGAACTATCGATACAACTTCTATATTCAGTTTTTTTCTATAGTCTGTTTACACTGTAAATAGCTTATTTATGTTCCAGTAATCACTTATTGTATACGCACATGTATTCTAATAATTGTACAAATAATTACAACTTAAATATATTGTATACAATTAAAGGAGCTCAGTCAAGGTGCTTTGAGTTATTTTGGCCAAGTACAAAGTTACATTTTTAAAAATTGAAGGAAACCTGGAGATAGTAGTTTACTAAGATAGAAAAACACCAACGGAAAGAGATAACAATTAACTAGACAGGAACAAGGCTGGTCAAGGATTGTGAAAGATTGACACGGATTACAAACGACGAACTTGAAAAATTTAGCCTAAACTTTTCAAGGTGCGCAAACTGTGACGTAGCTCCTTTAAGGGGTGGTTTCATTTATGTTTACACATTTTATGGGCAATGAATTGATGCATTAGTAAGTGGAGAGGGACGTTTTCCGAACGATATCAAAATGACTTTGGTTTTGTTATAACCTACACGTCAATATAAACCTTCAATACTGTATCAGTAAAATCATGGTAACTTTTAATCAAGTCTAATGTTGTGTGATTAGTACGTTTATGATATTATAAATAATCATGTAATTGCGAATTTATCTTTAGGCTTTAGGCTTTAATTCACAACGTTCATATGGCGATGCTAAAATGAGGGTGGTAAAGGGTATTTTCGTGATTCGTGAATGGCCTAATGTTTTTCTCGTGAAATGTGAAATGGCTTCTTTTCCCGTAAATTGTGAAAGGACCAATTTATTTTCCGTGAAACATGATCTTCACCCCCCCTTTACCACCCTCTAAAATATTTAAAGCGATATTTACCCATCTTAGTTCTGTACAAAACAATGTATCTAGTTACTATTCTTATCCCAAATTAAATATTATGGAAAAGAAAAAGACCAATACGTTGTCTTGTCTGAGTTATGTACCAATCAGTTCTTCAACACCACTTGGCAACCCTTGACCATTTGTTTTTTGAAGTTTCGTTGTTCAAATTTCCATCTACCAAAAATTCGTGGAAAAAACGCTCATGGAATAGACGGGAACCCTCCCTCGCGTCGAATGCCCGATATGAACCTCTAAAATTTTCGAACAAAAAGAGTAAAAGGAACCAGAATTTCACAAGTAAAACTGTACATTTGCCTTCAAACATAGCACCACCATTAAAGGCCCTTCTTTTCAAGCCATACTATTACAAAAGAACGGAGTTGTTTCTTGACGTCTTCAAGCTTCTTTCGCCACATGATTTCAAGGCAAGTTGTCCAAATACTCACAACCACGCCCCCCTCCCTTCAATTTGGTGTCCAAATACAACCCCTGATGTCAAATTCTTACCTTTCTGGGCACACTGCAATGGTTACACGCCCGAGTAAACCCGGGGGATATTACTGAGCTGTCTTGCTTTAAGGGGGAAGGAAAGTGCCTGCGCTGACCATTTGTAACTTATTAAATATTTAAAAAAGGCTGCAAGATCTTGCTTCTCGGCGTTGTATACCAACGCGGTTGGCCTTTGGGTTGTCACCTTACTTGTTCTTTTGCGTTGTATACCAAATAGTCTGCTTCTGTTTTCTCTTTGCAATTGGTCTTTGGGTCGTCACGCTTCTTGCTTCTTGGCGTCGTATAGCAAATAGCCTTCTGCTGTTGCCTCTTTGCAGTTGGTCTTTTAGTTGTCACGATACTTGTACCTTGGCGTTGTATGTATGGGTTATTGACCAAGCTTGTTCGGTCAAGATGGCTGGATACTGGCCAAGTTGTTTTTTTGCAAGTTTATGGACCAAGACGGAGTCGAGGTCCATAAACTCGCAGAAAAAGAACGACGCCAATATCAAGCCATCTTAACCGAACAAGCTTGGTTAATAAAGGATTTATTATATAGCTTTCACGGAAAATTTTCTTGCGGGTCACGGCGGGTAGTCCCGTGCGGGCAAGATAGCTCCATCTTGCCCGCTCGGGTAGCCAATCACAGCGCAGGATTTGATTCATCTTGCCCGCTCACGGAGCTAGCCATATAATAAACCAAATTATCTACTGCTGCTGTTTCTTTGAAGTTGGTCTTCGGTTTGCCACGCTACTTGTTCCTTGTCGTTGTATACCAAATTACCTACTGCTGTTGTTTCTTCGAAGTTGGTCTTTAAGTTGTCACGCTACTTGTTCCTTGTCGATGTATACCAAATTATCTACTGCTGTTGTTTCTTTGAAGTTGGTCTTTGGTTTATCTTTGTTGATCTTGGTTTGTTTCCAATAATCTCGGTAAAAAGTTTTAGCCCACTTGTTACTCGAACTTTTGGTGGATTCCTTAATGCCTAAGCTAGCATATAACTATAACTAAACTGAACGACTTTAATCTGCATTTGATAATGGCGACAAGATAACGCCGAAACGTCAAGTTATAGCATTTATTTTTCTTTTAAAATAATTTTTCTGTAACCGAGTATCTTTTGGGATTTGAGAGACAAAAGAAACTTGAAATTTTTGTCCTGAAATCTTCGGAGACAGTGCTAGAATATTGATATAAGGTATATCGAACGTGGCCTATTACCTGCCCGTTTTGTTGAACACGTCCATTTACACGAACAGGAAGCACTTTTTGACCAAAAGATGAAGTATACAGAGCACGTTCTTGGTAAATGGTTCTTCGTAATATGTCCTTGAATCTCCAAAACCCTAATAAATTTGAGACTTGTCATATTGTCAGATGGCGATCAACATGAACAATGGCTTACCTCTCCAGAAACAGTTGCTGTTCATACATGCTCACATACCAGTTCAGAATCTTAACAACGAACTAAAGTACTAATAGGTACTTTCACACCGTATCAAATTGGGGAAAAAGCAGAACGTTTGCGAAAAATCGACACCTTCTTGAAGAATCCAATATGGCGGACGGAGTTCCAGAGAGCGTGGTAAATGTATGCCGGCATAAATTTACATGCACAAATGTGACACCAAAACGGAGAAACGGAGCCCAATCCTTAATTCATGGGCCATACTGCGCATGAGTAATCATCTACTACCGTTGTTTCTTTGAAGTTGGTCCTCGGTTTGTCACGCTACTTGTTCCTTGTCGTTGTATACCAAATTATCTACTGCTGTTGTTTCTTTGAAGTTGGTCTTTGGGTTGTCATGCTACTTGTTCCTTGTCGTTGTATACCAAATTATCTACTGCTGCTGTTTCTTTACAGTTGGTCTTCGGGTTGTCGAGCTACTTGTACCTTGGCATTGTATAACGAATTATCTACTGCTGTTGTTTCTTTACAGTTGATCTTTAGGTTGTCACGCTACTTGTTCCTTGTCGTTGTATACCAAATTATCTACTGCTTTTTGTTTCTTTGAAGTTGGTGTTTGGGTTGTCACGCTACTTGTTCCTTGTCGTTGTATACCAAATTATCTACTGCTTGTTGTTTCTTTATTTGAAGTTGGTCTTTGGGTTGTCACGCTACTTGTTCCGGATCGTTGTTTTCCAAATTATCTACTGCTGTTGTTTCTTTGCGGTTGGTCTTGGCGCTGTCACGCTTGAATATAATAGGCTGCTGCTCTTCCCCCTTTGCAGTTTAGTGACTCTCCGAGTCTCTCGTACGCACGATCTCAGTTTAGATAACTCCAAGACTACCCAAGCAAATAAATTCACGCAAGTTCATTTATGTTACATAAGAAGCTATAAGACGGGTGCAGGTTTTATTTTTCTCGCTCCGAGACAGGTTAAATCGAACGAGGTTGACGTTTTGATAGCTATAAGCCTAAACTTTTGCTGATCGAAATTTTCAATTTAGTTGAAATTATCGAGCGGATGAAAGCACTTCTGCTGCCACTAAGTATTTGACATTTCTCAATGTCCTGATATGTTGGTAACTACCACCATACGTTCGATTATATAAATTGGTTTTGGCAACGTCTAGCACTACCTATAAGGAACAGAATAAAGCGAACGCGAAGAATGCGTAAAGTGCAGAGGAAATTCGTCCGCCGTAGCGTCATTAAGTTCGCATTCCCCTTCCTCTTTGCCAAGCGCTGATTTGTAATTGATCGTTTTACACTTTAGAGTATTCATACAAACCATCGCACAATAAGTCAGGGACGGCGTGGATGTTTTGTAGATCACGTGGTAGAGAAGGGCTCTCTGCTCGTAATTGATGAAAGTCTGTTCTTTGCTCATCACATCCCTATCTAAAGACAAAAAAAGAGAAGCTTTTTATCAGGCTACTCATGGAGTACAGTGGAAGCCCGCCTTACGATCACCCCGTTGATACGGCCACTTTATTCTGGCCCGAACCAAAGCTCAGTCAGTCATTTTTTATTTATTTAAATGACCCCTTCAGTTTAATACGGCCACCCCGTTAAATACGGCCAGCTAAGCCCATAATTATATGTTAATAAATGTTTCTCATAAATAAGGAAGGACCACACTCATTTGAACACGCCGTAAGCACCTTTTCCACTCAAGATAAAGTGCGCCTCAGTAACCTAAATTCCTATTTTACCACGTGTATAAAAATCATCTTAGACCAACCTGAAAGGAATCTCGGTGATTTTATCTGGATGTTTACTATATTAATTTCAGATTTTTTTCCGTTGGGTCGGGGGAGGGCGTGAAATTCGATATGAGATGAAGGTAGATGGGATCGGATGGGATGTATACATATAGTAATGCTCCCTCAAGGAGAAATAGAAATAATGTTACCTTTCCCTCCTAAAGGTTGCGCGTCTGTGAATTTACACATGAACTCATACCACATGATACACGGCGTGTCATTCCATTTGCCACTCGTTCCTATAACAATCACGCAGTCACCCATGCCATAGTCATCATCTGGTTCACTAGCTTCCCAGTTCGTATACGTAACAGTGCTTCCATCGACCCACACAAACGTTGCCTCGACATCACTGTCGCTAAAGCCAACGAAAACATCTCTATTCCCTAACAGACTTCGAACAAATTCGTTTTCTTGGGCGCTGTGTATTGACACAAGGTTCGCACTGTCGTTTTTACAAGTAGCGGAGGCTTCCGAGAAAGGTTTTTGATCAGTGAATAGTTTATAGCAAGCGTCATTCCATTCCTGCCATCCTGTTTTACACTGGATTGAGTTGCAGCCCCAAGAGAATCCAAGAACTGTGAGAGAAAAACAAAAAGGTGGGAGGGAAGGAAGAGGGAGAAATCATTTAATGGTGAAATATCCTCGGAGGGGGTACTCCGAAAGACGTTGGGTGAGGGTGTGCGGCCTGCAGTCCAAACCCTTTCCCTATTTATGACCACAATCACTTTCCCTACCCTATTGTGACCGGACCATAGTTTACACCGATGTTAAAGGCATTGTGAAGTTCCTTTTATTGATCGATCTTATCGATGATGATGAAAAAGTAGCTTTTCTAAGAAACATACCGAATTCAAGACTAGAGTGCAAAAACCATACCTTGCTTTTGACCAAAATGACTAAAATGAATACCCTCTTTATGACCAAAGCGGCTGAAAACATACCCTTTGGGTCCGCACATACCTTTTTAGTCCATACAAGGGATACCCCAACCTCGTTCCCAGGGTCTTTTCCCTGGCCCCAAGCCAAGGAAAAGACCCTGGGAACGAGGTTGGGTATGCCCCCGGGGGAAATATCTGACTTGATAATATTATGACCAACTAAAGTTTTGCCATACGGAACGCTAAGACTGGCCGAATGGATTTCACCTAGTTCAATGTTTTATCAGCTTGTCGTATAGAAGAAAGTAGTTTGTTGGTCAATTGAAATCTTTCTTGAGCATGTCTGGCGGATAATTTCGGCTGGACGTTTACAAAAGCGTCCTGTTGTATTATGGCACACAGGTACGCCAGAGTTAGTAGGTGTAATAGCGGAAATGAACTGGTATAATAGAATCTTTAACGAGCTGACTTGTTTGTGTTGCTGTTTTAAAGAATACTGCCGGGTCGTGTTTTTTTTCCTGTTGAGTCCATGGATTTGGATAAAAATAACCACCAATACTGACTCCACGCTAGGTGGTTTTTACATCCATGTTACGACTGGTGTGAACAGCTTGAAAAGATGTTAAAGGCTTGTGGTAAAATGTGGAAAGCAGAGTGACTAGATTCAGAGAAGTTTAATGGTCTGGAGTTGATATGTGCCCAAACCCTAAAATCTAAATAAAGCCATGTCAATTTAAAGGTGCCGACCTGTCGAAATATATATTACAAATCCAAACGGATCGTTTTAAATGTTTTTCGGCGATTCAATCAAGTTATTGAACTTGCTGAGATCTTATTAGGGCGAGGAAAAATGATAACAATGACAATAACTTGAGCTCGGGTAAATCATTATTAATATTTAAGGTTTTCTAGGTTTACCTAGGGCTAATATTTTATTTCGCCACATCATCCGAGAAAACGAAACTCTGTAGCTAAATTGTAGTTTAATCTCTCACATCAAAGGAAACCTTTACTCAATTTAGATTTAGATCATCCGTTTAACGAAATACTGTAAAAAATTAAAGCTAAATGTGGTGAGAGTGTTTGATGAAAATCTGAATTTGTTTTTTCTGTAACAGGTGATAGCTGAGCTATTTTCAGAACCCATTTAAATGTCTCCGGCCAAATCAAGAAAATCATTTCAAGGCAAAGAAACTGTCACGTTGAGGGATCATTTAACACTTATAACGATCAAACGTGTTTTAAATGTTGTGCAATTTTATTGCATCGATGCTAGAACACTAAAATGCAAGAGTTTTGCACATAAGTATGTGTTTAAATAAATCGAAAGTCTGTATAACCCAGTAGTCCCATTTTCTTTCAACAACAAAGTCTGTTCTGAATAACTGGAATTGCGCTGAGTGTTTAAAGTAGCACTCAAAATCGTTTTTCGAGGAAACACTTTGCTCTCTTTGTTTCAATCCATTCATGACAAGCCTCACGCACTTCAAAAAAGAAAGCACAATACAAAAATACTGGACTCAGTCACAATATCTAGCGATTATGCATTTCTTCTTGTTTTGAAAGTTCTCTCCCTTTTATAACTAGAGAATCGCTATCCCCTGAGAACAAATGTAAAGTTAAAATGCGTCAATCACAAAAATGTCTCATTATTTTTACAGCAGGATATCATTTTCCGGAAGAAGTGAGACAAACGTTTACCAAAATTAAAAGGAACCCTCGAGAAGTTTTGCTACACTGAAGAAACGAATCGATCCTATCAATATATACCTCGAACTTAGAATCTGTGTTCTTTTTGATTTTATACCGAAAATATAGAAATTACCTATTAACGTCTGTAATTGCCTGTAACTAAGTAAAAAAACTATTGTACAAATTCGTTTGGGCAAAACACGGCAGATGTTTGTTCAAGAAAAAATTTGGTTTGCCCAATTTTTTCGCCCTTGTCATCGACGGAAATAAACTGTTGTTAACTGATTTCTCCGTCGGGCACACTGTTCGGTTTTCCCAGGTTAATCTCGTGCATAGGTTCAAATACTTTTGAATTACTACGCTTACTTCGTTTGTACAAGCTTGCCAACGATCTTTTTGTTTCTAAAGAAATAGCTTCAAACGCAAGTCATTTTTTCTCGGATTTTTACAACTTTCCGAAGCTCTCTAACATTTTTAACAGAAACGCAATTAGATATTTTTACGGCGCATAGTTGAATGAAACTTATTCTTAAGTAGGGAAAACATTTAATTTCAAGCAATAGTAAATGAAGGAAGTTTAAAAGCTGAATGCAATGTAAAAAGCAATAATAAAAATTCTTACTTGTAATCACAAGGCGAGCCACTGAAATCCATGTTCGCCGAGCCATCCTACCTTAAGGAATGACCTTCGCTCTAAATTGAACAACTCGCCAGATCATTTCAAAGTGAAACAAAATCGTCCTGCTTAATCTACATGCTGAATTAAATTTACAAAGGAACCGCTTGGGTTTGTAACTAAGACTGAAATGTCAAATATATTTCTGAAGTACCCGCTGTCGGAACATATTACAACGTTACCATTAACAATACTTGAGGTAGCTGACGTCATTGGCTAGTAATCTTTTTCATTTTTAAATTCTTCGTTCCTGTCTCTCTAAACTTTTAACTGCTTTTGGTCAATGTACTTGAATTTGAACAAATCGTAAAATGTATGTATTTATGAGACGCGTCGTCAATGCACATTCTCCACGGATGCAAGCAAAAAAAAAAAAAGACGAACTAGGCAATTAAGTTGAGAATTTTAATATCAGGTAATAAGAATATAACGCTAAGAGGAGATTAGATAAATCTTTTGTTCCTTCCGAACAGATCATATTAAAAAAAGAATGGGAATAGCATAGTAAGATAGTAGTTAGGTAGTAGTTTGTTGGGGAGCACTAATAGAAACTACTCCCTCCCCCACCGCCGTTCTCCCTCTTTTAAAGGCGCCAAAATGAATTTTTGATATCTTAAAGTTTTGGCAGCACGCCAAACTCGCACCCAAAGCCCCTGATTACGAGACTCGTAGCGTGCAAGCAATCTCAGACATCTTAGAGCACACAAACCCAACCACCACCGTTAAAACATGTCGGCGCCAAATTTCATCCTCGACTTATACCCACATTGTTAGAGGTTAGAAGTTAATCTCAATCGGAAGGGCTTCTGTAACCACCGTCGTAAAAAAAGCCTTTGTAAACACATTTCAACGCTCAAACACGTTTCACGTCATTTTAGTGAAATCTTTTGTGACTCCAGTCGTGGCGCATGCGCAGTTTTCTAAAAATATAGCCGCCAATTGATGTGTTTTTTTCTATTAAGACGGAAGATTTTCTCCACCATTTTCTTTGCGTCAATAGCTAGTTTCCGTGAGAACTTTGAACCACTCATTAATTGGTTATGCTGGTAGTTCGCTAGATTTTCTTTGTAAAATTGTCTTCAACAGGTCCAACTCAGATTCAGATTCGGATTTTTATTGTTTTGCACTATCTATTTCCATTACTTTTTACAATCAATCTACATCTTTACAATCAAGTTATATCTCAACGTGTGTAAATCAGAAAAAAAATCCAACATTTTAGCGGTTGCGCATCGAAAACCTTTGCTGGTTTGAGGTACTCATTAGACCCTTCATAGCATGTAGTGCTGTCGCGTCTAGGGCGAACACTCACATGGAATAATATTGTTTTCCGTTGGTGGGTCGTTGGCAGCGTCTCACATTTCTCTTTCATTAGCTGTTGACTTCGTAAGCTTAGGTCAGCGGTTTGACTGAGGTGTTCACAGCACAGGAAAGTACATGAAATGACTTTTTTGTAATAGTTACAAACGAATTTGTATTTGCTCTTCAGTCATACGTGTATATAAACTACAGTAAAATGAGATAAAGGAGCAGCATATGAATTCCCTGCATGCTGCCACTCCGGTATATACGGCGCGTTCCTTGGAAACGGGGAGGGCGGGGGCGGATAGGGGAACTCTCTGCTCATTCTAAAAGTAATGTCTGGGGATTGTCGAAGGGTCATTTGTGGCATCTGCCCGATAACTAATCACGGGCACAATGGGCGCAGGCAAGACAACCTACCCTCTGATCAGGGAACATAGGTGTGATGAGCGGAGAAGCTGGGGTCCCGTTAGCTGCAGTATGTACAACCCACTGGTGTGTGGATATGCTCTGCTGCTCATCAACCCCAGTCAAGAAATCGTCTTCGCTTGAAAGAATCTTATATTTAAAACACAATTATAGGAGAGCGATGAAAAACTCTGTGCGATAATTCCCGTTCGCTCTTACAACTTCTTGTCTCATCAGACATAAAGCCCATAAATCATCGATCTTAAACAAACAGTCGCTCAAACGTCTCCAGTAGGCGATCGAGCGCCATAAACGCTCCTTATCCGAGTTGCAGATGATGTGTATTCCTGTAGGTTTAAACGCGGTAACACCGTCGATCTTTCCAAACTGGAATAATTCTCTTAGCCTGCCATTTCACAGAGCGTGTGATTCACTTTGAACTCAGCGGTGCTCAACAACCACCCACTAGAAACTTTTCTCGATAAAACATTTCTTGTTTTTATTTTTGGCACCAGTGGGATAACTAATACCCTACCCTCTGATCAGGGAACATAATTATGATGACTGGAGAAGCTGGAGTCCCGTTAGCTGCAGTATGTACAACCCACAGTGAGCATATGCCCTGCTGCCCATCAATCCCGGCAGTCACAAATATACGTTAAGGACGTTCGTGCGAAAATGTTCTACTCGATAGATTTTCTTCAAACTTCTACTGCAGACAGATAAGGAATTGCTTGTTTCAGGAATGAAAAAAGGAAAATGGAAATCGCCGAATTCGTTTCAGAGTTAAAGCGTGTGGAAAACTAGTCTGATTTTGAAAAATTGGCGCGTGTAAATCAGCATGGTCTCCAGGATTTTAGCTTAAAATATCAAAGATAAATCAACGGAGACAAACCATCCTAGTAATATTTTATATGAGTGAATTCGTTGCGTTAATAATTCCAAATGTTGCCACCGTTTTCACAAAACTTAACCCTTCGAGAGGCACTTGAAACCGCCGCACAGATAAACGAAGAGCTAAAAGGAACGAAATTCGATGGTGCATTTAGCAAAAAACTCAAACTTCTTGGGCTCCTGCTTTTAGTCGATGGATTTTCTTATGGATAGAGAAAATGATCCATCAAAATAAAAACAGGGGTCATCGAACGTCCAAGATCGTCAATTCCAGGCAAAGTTATAGCAATGGCCATCTGCCCTATCATTGTTCATTTATTACTCAACGCGCGCTCGATCCATGACGTGGTGTGTGAATTTGCGTGCGCAGTAAGGATGCGTAGAAACAATTAGCACGAACGTCCTTAAATAGTCGGAAAGACCAGCTTTGTTAGCTGAATAAAGGCAGCTGATCTACTAAAGGGTCACTCAGAACAAAAACCTGACTATGACGTGCTGAGGAGACATTCCCACACAGTTCGGACGGCAGAGGGTTGACGGCCTACTCCGGTGCGACTTTATCCTTGCAGAAACGAGTAGCACTAACCAACCTCAACGTGATGAGGCAACTACCTGCGGTGACTCCTCGCATGACGCTGAAGGGAAGACGCCGTCTTGATGGAAAACTGCAGAAGGGAAGGTGCCGCGCCCGTTGGAGAGATACTGTACATTCTGTCTACAAAACTGCAAATATTATTCAATAAAAACATTAACTACCTTAGTTTGAGATCTTGCCATAATTATCCAGTCTTTTAGCCAGAAAATTTTACTTGAGGGCCAAAGTGGCCCCTGAAGATCTTTTTAGGAGCCAATTTTTTAGGAAAGGGGCCACTAAATTGAAAGCTACAGAAGGAAAAAATGTATCAGGGTACCAAGGGAAATAAAACAGTTTATTAGGATCTATGATAAAATTTAATAGCACGAGCTTTTTGAAGGGTTTCTACTCAATAAAGTTTCTTTTGAACCAGATACTAGTATGAAGGATCCGTGCGTTACAAGAGAACAATCCTTAGGCCTACATGACGTAGTCAATGATCAAGGGTTTGCAATGCATTATAGGGCGATTTCAAACACGGTCAGCCATTTGGAAGTTTTCCGATATGAGAGAACCAATACAGCAGAGCAAAAGGACGGATTGACTTCTTTTCTTATGATGAATGTTTTAGAAGCAAAGATCTTTCAATATGATTTTTCTAGAAGGACATAATGTGTGACAAAATAACCGTTATTGATCGTCAACACAGAGAAATGTAGTCGTCATTATGCCGTATTATGGCGACTAAACCAGAATTTTTGGTCGCCAAGGATGAAATGCTTGTTGCCTTGACGACCGTATCTATCACAGTTTCGAGCCCTGGGATGGCTTTTAAAATATTATGCCTGCGTTAGGCCTGCAGTCTTGTTAAAGGAAAAGGGCCAAATTGGCCCTTTTTTCGTTTTTCTGGGGACCATCTCTGATTGTAACGCGGGATTTCCGCAATGGCGCGCTCTGGCGAAAACACTGATTATCTATCAGACTTGAATCAGCACGGTCACTAAATCGGCATAAAAAATCAAGAAAATTCCTTGGGCTTCTGAAGACCTATCATCCCACATAGCCTGACTCGCCCAACATGTGCATTCCCCCAGACTCATTGAAGTTAAAATTCCTTTTTTTAAATGAGAATCCATCTTTTCTACATGCCATATATTAAGACACATTTTCCTGTTTCAACTTTCTATTTCTATATAAAGCTTAAAATCAACAACTGAAAATAATTTAGGCTTATCTATTAAATCTGAGCACTCATCTCCAGTCAATCCTCTAATCTGAAACAAGCAAGAAATCGCCTTTGCTTGAAATAATAAATTAATCTTACATTTAAAAACGCAATTTTAAGAGAGCGATGAAAAGCTCTGTGTGTAATTATAAGTTTCCTGTTCTCTTTCACAGCTCCTCGTCTCTAGATTGATGACTTAGAACATGAAGTCCATAAATCATCGATCTTGAAACAAGCAGTTGCTGAAATTTCTCCTGGCAGGCAAAAACTTGGGAATAGCGTCGAACTTCCAAACTGGATTGTATGCACAAGTCATACAATAATAAATTGTGTTGATACATGTAGTCTTAAAAGTTTTTAATAGCAACCGCTTTCGCCAGAATTTTCTGAACGGAAATCTCAGGTTTTAAAACATTAAGAGGAAATACGCCTTCTTCATTAGAAGCGTAAATCGCATGATAAACGCCAAATATTATCGCTACTTCAAACAACAGCAAACTATGATTTGTAAGAATAAAAACCTATTTTCGCTTTTACCTGACTTAAATCATTAACTGACCGTGACATGCTAAGTTGACACGACAACTCAGGCCTACAATGCGTAAGGTGTTGTGTATTTGTGATTTAGTTGTTAGTTAGTATCCTGCGTTCCAAAATATTACTGGTCAGCAAGAGACATCCTTGCATTCAGGAAAACCTCATTCCGGGATTGTTGCATCATTCATCGCGCAAAGTAAAGAAAGTCATCGTTTATAGGCTGTGAAAAACACTGAAATAAAACTGTTGGCAAAGATGTATGGGTTATTGACCAAGCTTGTTCGGTTAAGATGGCTGGATATTGGCCAAGTTCTATTTTTGCGTGTTCATGGACCAAGACGGAGTCGAGGTCCATAAACTCGCAAAATAATAACGAGGCCAATATCAAGCCATCTTGACCGAACAAGCTTGGTCAATAAAGGTTTATCATATGGCTTTCGCGAAAATTTTTCTTGCGGGATATGGCGGGAAGTCCGGAGCGGGCAAGATAGCTCCCTTTTGCCCGCTCGGGTAGCCAATCACAGCGCAGGATTTGATTCATCTTGCCCGCTCACGGAGCTAGCCATATAATAAAGTTTCTTCTTAGTGTGATATCTTAAAACGGGCGTGGGAAAGACAGCGAGAAAAATATTGCAAACTTCGAGGAAATTTTATGATTGAAATGAAGATATAGAAATGGTTTGGATTTTCTGCCGGAACGACCGTATTATAACAACGGAAATATCGGGTCTCAAAACACTAAACGGGGTTAGCCTTCACGGCTAAGCTGACACGACAACTGGTGTTTTCCGCCCCTCAAGTTGGTTCCCTGCTGACAATTCATTTGACAATTCATTATTTTAAAAAGTTTTACATTTTTCCTTTCGTTGCTACGTGCTTTTTAATGACAGGGCCACCCAAGGTCTTCTCTCAAGAGGATGAATATTTGCACTCCACGGTATGCTATACAAAATATCGGAAAAACCTAATAAATATCGGGACATACTTTCGATGATACGAAAAAAGATGCTTTGCCCTCACATTAGTGCCAAGCGGTAGTTCATGGCTCTACTGATTACGTCGATGAAGGGAATTGGAAAAAGAACAAGACATTTAGACAAATTGTTTGAGGAAATTTCCAGGTACAGACTGAAGAATTAGCTACCGGATATAGGAGTGGCGAATGGTAAATGCGAGACTTTGCGAGACTGCGAGACCAGCGTTTTTCTTTGCGAGCCCGAGATATATTGACTGTTTAGATTGCGAGACCGAGACTTCAAAGTGTTTTAGGTGCGAGTACGAGGCGTTCAGACTCTTAAAATTCGAGCTAGCCCCAGAGATAGTTGAGAGCTATGAGAATGAGCTAGAATGTGCTTGTACAGAAGGAGCCTTGTGTCAAAAATACTTGTGCTTTTACACAAATAAGTTCTCCGACTTCGTGGGTTTCATCATGAGCGGTTGTGTGTGGCTTCTTGATTCCCCTTTTAGCCTTTTGGTCAGCTTCTGCAAACAAGCTGGAACTGGAAATTCGTCTATAACACACTACGTTACAATATCCTAGAACAAGATAAATGTTTTTCTGGCGCCAAACTGACGTTACGGTAGGTTTTGTAGCTTTTTGTGGAATTCAGACAATTTAGGAGAAGTTAGGATTAACTTTTTCTCGGAAATTTGAAAGTTGCTTTATTGAAATTCAATATCAGGAGACGAGAAGACGTCATTTATAAAAACAAACAAACGTATCGGGACTTCGATGCGTTAACCTTGCAAAAATAGAGACTCCGAGAGAGCTTCGTATAAAAATGGAGACTGCGAGACGTACATAAACCGCCGAACAACGAGACTGCAAGACCCGTGAAATTCGACGAAAATTTTCCGAGAAGCTGAGATTTTGAAAGACCATTCGCCACCCCTGGATATAGAAGCTAGAATTGGAAAGCTTTCGTAACCATCCACTTGGCTTGATAGTTTAAATTAAAAGAAAGTAAGTAAGAAAATAATTCAGTAGGCTGAACACTTAAATCTAAGCATTTACCTAAAATCAAGCTATTTTGAATGTAAGAAATTGTCCTTGTTTAAAATAAAAAAAATCAATTTTTCATTTGAAACGCGATTTTAAGCGACGAGATGAAAACTGACAGTGAGTAAAGTCCACTTTCCGTTCTCTCTTGGAAATTTTGTATTGGCAAAAACGTATCGATCCCATTTAGACAAGAGCTATAAATTAAATAAGAACTAACTGGTTTGAAGTATGACTTTCAAGGATTACCATACAACTACATCACGTCGTCGATTGAAACGTGACATAACCCAACGAGCATTTGCAAGACAAATATCATAATAAATATTACCAGCAGCGGTTCGGAAAAGAAGCCAGCACTTCTCTTCGGGAGACAGGAACGGAGATTGGACTCAGAGGGCTGTGAAATGACGCTTAGACAAACCGGTCTACTGACAAGTTTCTAAACTACCTCCCCGGAAGGAGTAACAATTCTAGCCATGAGTTATCAAGCCGACCACGCTCCAACGAAAAGCTCACCAAGGAAGTCCTAAATCCGACCTCGACCGACGAAGGAAGAGTAGTACTTCGAGGAGCTCCGAAGTCGAACCCGAAACTACTTCTCTACTTTCCTACCTCTGCATTCTGCAGAGAGGAAGTCTTTCTACATTTAAAGTGAAAGTGAAACCACAGAAAGAAAATAGAGCGGTTTTCCTTTGAGCGACACGATTGGCTTATATAACCACAGGCAGCCCAAGCTCTCTCTATGAACCACACAAGCAACACAATATGGCATCGAATTATAAGGGTTTATATGGGATTTTCTACAAGATATCCATGGAAGAGAAAATTCTCAATAAAAATGGCATAACTTATTCCATGCGTGTGTTGTTTGCTCCTGGTGTGGTTATTTTACCGATTTAACGTGATTTAACCTACTTTTTTGAATTCCGGTTTCCCCTTCATTAATGAGCTAATACTGTTAGCTTAATACTGTTAAAGACTACTCTAAGCAACTTTGTTTA
This sequence comes from Orbicella franksi, assembly GCF_964199315.1. Taxonomy (NCBI): domain Eukaryota; kingdom Metazoa; phylum Cnidaria; class Anthozoa; order Scleractinia; family Merulinidae; genus Orbicella; species Orbicella franksi. Next base: position 15,070,603 of record NC_138146.1, read on the forward strand.
CAATTATCTTCAAAGATATTGCTTATTTCGAAACGCACGGGTTTTCCGCTTTTGAACTGATCACGCGATAGCCTACGATACTTTGTTTGCAAATATAAGATAGTGTGTATCTCAGAAAGGACGTGTTCTTATTCAGTTAAGAGCTGATAAGCCCCAAGTACCTTACGAGCGATTGATACTAGAATGGCACTCAGTTTTGTTCTTTAAGTATTTTACGTGCGAAAGATCTGGAAAGTCGCATTAAAATATAGTAAGCTCTATTATCACACAGCTAAATCACAAAAATTCTTTAATCAAAAAAACTCTTTAAGGGAGGTGGACTTTCCATCACGGAATCGTGTCTATGTTAAAAGCTGCGTGATAAGTAAATGATTTGAGTGTAAGTGCCGAAACGGCTAGTTAATTTAAATAGTTAACCCTTCGAGGTACGAGACAGTTATAAAAACGCGTAAGATTTCATGCCACACAGTATGCAGAGCTTCGGTGCTTGTTGTGTTTACATAGACACTCTGCTAAGCTAATATTTTTCAAATGACTAACGAGAAGTATCGCATAAATAACACGTACCGACAAGAGCTGTATCGCCTGCACTTTTCTTTTTTTTAGTAAAACATTTGTTAAGGATGCAGGTGTTTTTCTTGACAGCACGTCTACTTGGCAACCTGTGTGCAGACTATATCCGTTTGTTTCACTATTTCCGCGTAAAACACGGGAAATAGGGGTACTTGACCCCTCTTGCGTCAGTCATCATTTTCCATTCAATTCACAAGCAAGTTCAAATGCTCAAGGCAAGATATTTTCCCAGGCATTGGCAATACTTGAGTAAGTCTTCGTTGAGAAGCCGGATAAATTTGTTCATTTGTATCATGCGCGGTGTCTTGTTCATTTCGAACAGCGGGGCGACAGAGCCAAGGACGAGGCCAAAGTTTAAGTTGACCGCTAAAAACGAGAGGGAAAAGATTTTCTTTTCTCTCCCTTTGCTCGTTTTATTTTGCACAGTCAATTTTGAAACAGCAATGTTGGCAATTCATCGAAACTAAATACCTGAGGGCGGTCCGTACTAGAAAAAGTTAGACTGCTCAAAGAGCCAAGCAGAATTCTCCTTTCCATCGGTGGCCAGTTTACCATTTAGTATTAAACAAGCCATATCTTTCTATTTTTTCTAACTTTCTATTCCTTCTTTTTTGAAACCAGAAACACGAGAAAAACCTAAGTTGGCTCTTAGAATTGCGCGCTGTACTATAGGAGTATTGGCCCTTGGTCTTTTTCGAGACGGATCTCTCTGCCTACTGTCAGGGTCTGTCAAGACCGGGGGCCGATATTCTTCCAGTAAGGACCAGCAAAGCATTCACGTTTGGTTTAACTTTGAAATTTAAAAGTTGAGTTTTGAACTTTTTAAAAGCTATATTTGCGGTATGTAGCTAAATCACGATTCGCCAAGCGACCTATGTACCCAAACGCAGAAAACGTTACCTGTTTCGACAAGAACAACATGACGTAACAACCTGATTGTTTTTGAATACGCTGGCCAGTGTTTCCGTCTGTTCATAAACAAAGATGGCGACCAGTTTTGGCTGGAAGAGAAAACTATCTCAAAATGTTGCTCGGAAAAGGGCAAGAGCATTTGATGAAAGTAACCAGATACCTGATGATGGTGAAGATGAACCATTTGAATTGGACTGGCGAGTCCTTTTAGTTAAAAGAGGAGCACTGAGCATCGAAGATAAGGTCGTCAAAAGCAAGCGACTTCAAGACGAAGGAGTTTCCCTCGCGGAACAGCAAAGGTTTGGAAGTTATACATTCCTCTGAAGTCTTTGTTTTTAGCTCTTCATTGGATTTCTCAGTCTGGCTTTCTCAGGATTTTACCAAAGGTAATAGGCCCTTGTTACCTAGGGTATACATTTGTGAAAAGCTTGCGCTGGGGTGTTAACGTTGGCGGTTTGGTGGAGGGGAAATTTCAAAACATTGCGAGGTTTATTCGGATTGGTTTCTATTTAATAATAATAATAATAATGACTTTATTACTGTGTCAATTACATCTAGCAGTGGAGAATCCCCACTGCTAATAAGAATTATCTAAAAATAATATACAGAAAAGTCCTACAAGAGAAATTAAAATTATAAGCTTATCATAGTTATTTAAGTGGGTATTGAGAGGAGTTTGTTTTTGCGCCTCCCTGTTGTTGGCTCTCTTTCCTTGATTACCAACATGCATGCCTGGTGATGTCCGGTGTGTTATCCAACATTTATATGCAACCCGCTGAACTAAAATTTCGCAACTTACAATTTGATTGCGTTTTTGATGTTGATAGGTACTGGGAGGCAATCACAAGGTGGAATGAGGCCATATCTTTGACACCGAGTAACGAAAAGCTTTATGAAATGAAGTCACAGGTATTAAAGAAATAGAAAACAATTTCTGTTTCTATAAAGTTAAATAAACACAAGTGAAAGTTAGAGTAAGACATGGTGCAGGAACATGAGCTTCAGGTGAGGGTGTCCACAGCCTTTTTGAGTTCTTCCAAACTTTTACTTGTGTTTCCATTTTATAACAACAATAGATTGTGAGCTCAAGATTTCTATGAGGTGAGAGTTGATGACGCTGAAAAGAATCATTGCTTTAGTGGAATTGTAACTAAAGCTCCTTCAAATAGGGATTTCCAATTCTGTCCCTAAGTAGTATTTAAACTTCACGCTTTAGCAAAGTTGAGCAGTCAGACTTACTATTATTGTCACCTCAAACTTGCAATTGTGTAGGTGCATTCCTGAGTTTTTCATCAGTTTCAAGTTTTTAAATTCGAGAAATGGTGATAAGTATGCCCTTCTTTTAATCCTGTATGATTCAGGAATTAGACTATCCAGTTATGTTTCGAAATCTTTATTGTGTAATGGTAGTAGTCATAGTAGTAGACTTTATTGGAGAGGGTAACATTTGACAGTAACAAAACTGATAAACTAATGGTCCTTGAAATAAACACAAAAGAAAATTAATTAAAATCACTATGTACAACCTATAAATATGACTAATTTACAATTTCTAAGTAGTAAAAATGTAAAACTGCTAGATACTAATACATAATTGAGTAGTAAATTGACTTTTTAAAATTGATTTAAAAGGTGATCCTTTAAAATGCTTTGTGCTTAGACTATGCTTAAGATTGACATTCAGCTTGTTCCATCCTTGGATTGCTGTTACGGTGAACGTCGGCCACCTTCCGTACATCTCTTGTAGCGAGGGCAGGTTAAATTTAGATTACAGTATCTAGTTGTTTTATTATGGATATCAGAGTTGACATACATGTAGATAATGATAATCATGGTAATGATACATGTAGATATTATTATTACTGAACAGTCATTGGGAACACATGCCCAAATAAACAGTTTTCATTGTACTGATAGGAAAATTCTTGTTGTAGTAGAAGAATTCTCCGTTTCTGACTCACTGAATGTTCTTATTGGGTAACCACAGCTGTATTAAATATTTGCGAGTTTAGAGATACATGAGTCAGTATGTCAAGAAATGTAGGTACCTGTGCTTTCTGTAAAGAGGTGGAGATGATTGATGTCTGCCAGAACTCAACTTTTTGTCTAGACTTTTCAGTCAGTGTGAAATGCAGACTGCAGACTGAAGAATAGACCAGGGGTAAAATGCAGACATTGGGTGAAATGCTTGTTTCATACACAGTCAGGGTGTAAATGAATGAGATATCTGACAGGACTCTCTTTGCAAGCCGACAGTGTAGACTGATCATGGGGTGTCAAGTTTTTAACAGATTGCCATTATTTTTTAAATTGCACAATATTATCTAGATACTATTGGAGTTGCATGAGTTATTTCCTGCTATACAAGCTGCAGAAAAAGCTGTCTCACTGAACCCTCATTGGCACATCGCTCACCAAACACTTGGCCGTGCACAAATGGGGTATGGTGATGTTGAAATGGTGAGTTTCATAATTTTTATTCTCTCAAGTCTGTCGTTTGTATTCCATGTTTTTCTTCTCCATCCTTGACCATCCTTGTTCCTGTATGGATTATTATCATCTCTTTGGTGTTTTCCTTCAATTTAAAGGACATTTTTAAGCTCCTTAACTGTTGCTCATGTCAAATCATGGTAAAAACAAACAAACAAACAACCAGACAGACCAGCACTGTGAAACAGAAGGGGTGGGATGAAGGGATCCAACCTACCTACTTGGCTCCCTCCAAGTATCCATTTTATATTTTGTTCAGAACACTTGCTTAATTCCAATCTGTCGTATTCTTTTCCTCCTCTGGGAGAAACGTGCCAGCAAACTACATGCAGTGCTGGCATAAAGTTCTTCAAAAATACTAATCTCCTAAAATTTTCTCTCAAATTTCTTGATGCCATCTTGGGGGCTCAATTTTCTTTGCAAATGTCAAGATTATCAAAAGGTGAATAATAATATAATTGTATTTTAACTTTTAACTTTATGGTAGGGTGTGAAAAGTTTTTCAAGAGCTGTCCTGTTACAACCTGATGATTTAGACGTAAGAAAATCTCAATAGTTTTTAGCAATCATGTTGTTATACGAGTTGAATAAATTAATGTTTACTTAATAGTTTGTGGAATTCTTAGACTGAAATTGCCTTTTAAATTTATTATTTTGGGAAATTAATCGAGGAGAACGTAAGATAATAATATTGACAAGCCATGTCAAAGATTTACTTGTTGCTTTTCCCTCTGTCAGAAATTTAAATACTGCTACATGTACAAGAGACTTTTTGTTGGACTGACTATAAATCCAAACTTTATTTTATACTTTGCATACAATTCTTACTGCAGATGTGGACTGAAGACTTGCACTGGGCCTGGAAACTGAGAGACCAAAAACGGAAACAGGAAAAAGATAACAGCAGCTCTAGATCTATTCAAGATACCCAGGAACTTCAGGAATTATATGCTGAAGATCTAGATCAAGATGATGACTTTCAAGCATTAATTGGATGCAATGTCAAGAAAGAGCCATGAAAGATGTTACCAGATGATAATGATTATTATAATCAACCATGTTTGTTTCTGGAGTGATAGGTTCCTCTAACAAGTACATTCCATTTGGGGATTTGAATTCAGGTCACATTTCAAGTCACACCAAGACAACCTGGTGTACTTGAAGTCATGTACAGAAGCTTAGAAAGACATGTCATACCTGTAATCTGGTTGCAAACTAAATGTGAGACTTGTCATACTTGTAATCAGGCCACAGGCTTAGAAGAGAAGACACTTGTAGTCAGGATGTGTCACGATTTGTAACTACTTGACAGGAGAATTTAGCTTGTTACATAACAAGGCTGTGGTACAAAAAAAATTGTGAGGTGCCCTTATATGAAAAAAGTAACTTATTCCAGTCACCCAGAGGCAAAGGTTAGTTACCTGTGGCATCCGGACACTTCTAGAGCACAGCTCTGCACAACATGTCACACTAACTTGTAATCAGGCCACAAGATTGGTTTAAGACCAGTCACACTATTTCTTGTGATCAAGTTGCAAGCTCAAATTGCAAGATGTGTCAATCTTGTAATCGGGTTGCAAGTTTAGTACATGACATGTCGCTAAGCCCATTGCAGGACCTCTCGCAGTTGTAGTTAGGTCTCCAGCGAAGTGCAAGACCTGTGTGTGACACTTGTACTCAAGTCTCAATCTTAGTGCAGGACCTGCCGCACTGGTAATCAGTTCAAAAGCATAGACTTAGTGCAAGACCTGTCACATCTGTAATCAGTTCAGGAGCTAAGTATTGGACCTGTCAAATTTTTTTAGGTCACAAGCTTGGTAGTGGGGGTTGCGTCAAATTTGTCACTTGCGTTACGACAAAGTTCATTTCTCTGTTATGGTGGTTTAACACACTTTTCAGTAAGATCCATTCTTTGTCTCTGTCTATTGAGAAAATCATGTGTGCTGTGTGTTAGCTACTCAAAAGTGCTTAGGGTACTAAATCTGAAGGTTACTCTTGGAATCAGTCACTGTTACGGTCCGGGTTATTAATGTTTTATGAATATCAACAAGAGAACGTGAAAGGTAACTTGCAACATCTGTAGAAATCTCCGGTCCTACAGGCTAGTTTAAGCTTGCCAGAAAATCACGATGAAAATTAATGGCAAGGCAAAGGAGGCCAAGAACCTCTGACTTTTCTTGCTCTACAATCTCGAGAGACTTAAAGTTAATTATACAACTTAAGGGCGTAGCTAGGGGTGTCCTGGGATGCCCGTGATCCCCCTTTTGTAAGCCTTTTTTAAGCAAACAACCTTCAACAGCTGGCGAAAATGCCATGACAATATCTTGGCAATTGTTGAAAAGTCAGTGTGACTCCGCCTTTGAGTAATCCTGGCTCCGCCACTAACTGTCACAAACAAGCTCATGACGAATGTAGAACACAATTTTTTGTGCAAATCAAACTTACATCTTTGCAAGAAAGTTCATTTTCAGTCTAAAATAGCCCCAAGGTTACTGATAACGTGAACTAGAAAAACAAACAAATCAGAGACAGTTCTGGCCTTATGACATTCTTTTATTCATTGAGTAAAACCATTACATTATGTAATTTTATCTTTTATAGTCTCTGCAGCGAAATAAAATAAAATTCCTAAGCTAAAATCTCCAGTAAAAAGTGTTGTACCAACTCTCAACAGAAGGTGAATACAGATGTCTTGTTTCGAGGGGTCACTCAGTAAATACAGCTAACTAAATTATTGCTAAGTTATACATTATGGTATTACTTCTGTCTCAAGATTAACTGAAATAATACCCAATGTTATTGGGTTGTGGTGTCATCTTTTCAGCAAACGTTTGAAATAAGCACAACACAAACATGACATCAGTTTATCTTGCACTGAAGCTTTCTTCATTTGTACACCACATAACACATGCTGTGAAACAAGTACAGAAAAAAATCAAACACATTTTTCCCTTTACTCAATGTAGTTTTTGATGCAAAAGAAAAAAACAAGAGTAATATAGAACACAGAATCTTAGTCGAGGTAACATGAAAAATACTGCCTGCAATTCCCTGTTGTGGTAATTGAGTAATTATAATATAAGGTAAAAATTACTGAAATGGAAGTTCATCTTTCATGCCATACTGTTTGCTATACAATTTTTCTAGGCTGGAATTTCAGACACTTTCGGGAATTAAAGATGCTTATGTTCAGATGTAGATCAGTGTTGGTCTAACAGCACACAAATAATCACATTTGTACGTGTGGCAGTGGTTAAGTCTTAGGGTGGGAAATCATTCTCTAGAGATGTTAAAAAACATATTTGTTGGCATAACTTGACTTGCACACTGGCATTCACACTTACATGCACTGTAGTGACATTTAATTTAACAAGCTCAATAGTAACGTTTAACATGTTACATGTATATATTTATTTATATCATAATCAAACTTCAAAACATCAAAGAAAAGTTATTGCATAAATCAAATCCTTTGCTACTGCCAGAACACTATGAAACAAACAACCCCCAAGAAGTCTCTTTTTACTGACTGAGACAAAGACAAAATGGCAAATTTTCCTGTTCATGGACATTGAGCCAGTCCTTAGATGCAAATAGCCTTACAAGTTTTACATAATACACTCTTACTCGGAGCACTAAAATGGACATCAGTACCAGCCTGTCAATTCCTTACACTCACTAACTTAACTCACTCACTTAAACTCACTATCAGTTCATTGTTTAGTGTGTTGCATACCCCCTAACCCTTTCAGTTCCACAGCTCAAAATTAACATCAAAGTCTCCTTACAGAAAGCTACACATTTCATTTAATGACAGTGTTGAGAATTTGCTGGAGTGTCAAGATGATATCCCTTGTCAATAATAATTTTTGTCATTCTCATCACCTATCTTCTTGACTATGAATTTCTATCGTAAGAAAAAAGTCAGCTCTTGATAAGGCTTGGGACTATTAAGAGTTATGACTACTTTCATTTGCTCATGCAACTTCAAGGATAAAAATCATTTACGTCAAAAATAACTTACAATTAAAAAAAAGTTCTATGACATTAAAAAAAAGGTAAATCATATTTGATGTCTACAGACAATAATTGCAAACTGAAAATGCCACTTAAATTGATGAGAGACCTGAATCGAGAAAGACTTTGCTCACACAGATAAAGTTCAATTAGTTACATGTACCAAAGTCTGTACGATACCATGTTAACCATACATTCTTAAAGAGAAAATAAAACTTGCATGGTTTCTTTTTCTTTCATTTCTGCATTCCATGTAACATTATTTTGAAACTAACTCTCTGTTTAGGTAGGTGCACGTCACTAACACATAATGCTGGGCTTTTAATTTCTCATCCCACAGGGGGCTTCATGACCCTTCAATAAGATTTTCAACTTTTTTACATTTCAAAACAAGCAGATTTCTTTGTTACTGTAATATTGCAACTAGTTGAGTTGCACTGTTAAGTCAGTGCCAAATAAAACTTGACCCTCCCTGTGTCTTGATCATCGGGTACTGGTGCTAATCAGCCTTCTCTCCGTCAGTCTTCTCATATTTAGTAGGTCGCTCACCCTTCTTGCTGAACTTCTTCACCAAAGCATCTTTAAAGCTCTTCTTCTTCTTCACTTTTGTCCCCTTCTTCTTTGTTGGGCTCTCTGGCTCAGGGGAATCAGCATTGGGAGCCAAAAGCTCACCATCTGCACCATCCTCATCTCCATCCTCTGTGCTCTTTTCATCACCAGCATCACCATTCACTTCTGTTGTGACCACAACTGTCTTCGACTCCTTTGTCTCATCACCATTGATCCCTTTCTCAACATGGACTGACTCTGTGATCACAACTTTCGATGACTTCACAATCACTTCTTTGTTTTCAGGGGTCTGATGAAAGACAAGAATTAGTTTTTGATTTTGTGTACAATCTCAACCCCATTAGACAGTGCTTTTTCAATTCATCACACAAAATTAACAGTTTTTGTTTAGTAGAAATCTTTTTATATTTACCTTCATGTTTGGAGGACAATGTTCAGTTAAATGCCCAGAAAAGCAAAATGAGGTACATAAATGTTCATTTACTAAGACTGGATTGCGGAGCTATGCTTAACTTACCAACAAGAGTCATTAAATATATATATAAAAAAACTTTTTAATTTTCCATTTCAATTTTAAGCTTGTGTTGTCCGTATTGGATAATATTGGTCTCGTTCTTTCTTTTTGCAAGTTTATTGGACCTTGTGGCTTGGCCCATAAACCTGCATTAAAAAAAAAAAAACAAGAAGATCTGTTAGATCTTATAACCGCGCTTTTAAAATTTAACTGTTTTCTTAGTACTACAGTCGCAACGCAGTGCATATTCCAAAGCAATCTTTGATGATTCATTGATTACTGTAGACATCACAGCACTTGATCAACACAAACTCTATTATCGCACCATCAGTCGTAGCCGTTGTGACATCTCCGATGACGTAATAGTCTTAATCTGGAACTTTCTTCGGGATATGTATGGGCATGAAGATACGAACACTATTACAAACCGCTTTCTTTCTTTAAAGTCACGATTAAATTTAATTGTTTTTTTTCCCTTGAGTTAAGGGTTAGCAAAGAAGTCACACGAGTCACATAATTCAAGAATTGCGTTATCTACGGCTATCTTTAGTACGATGGTTATTTCCCTACCAATGACGTAATCTTTGCACGTTCTGACATGTTCTTTGCTTGGCTTCCAAATATTTAATTTTCCTCCGATCTATGAACTGGCTGTGATGAAACAGTCAAAGGATTTACTTCATTTGCATAAAACCACAAGAAATACTCACAAAATTACAAATAAATTAATGACCGTCGCTTCTGCCGAAATAAACTTGCAAAGTAAACACGATCGTTTTTGTCACGTAGCGAAAGTGAAAGCTGCAACGTCAGCGCATTCCATGGCTGACGTAATACCTTTTTTCAGCGTATTTATTATTCCCTTTAAATCCAACGCTTTGATAAAACGAAAAGAAAATATATTTTACCCACAAAAAAGAAAACAATATCAGTAAAATTGTCCGTGTATTTATGTTTCAACAGCTTCTGGCGGAAAAAAATCACATGTTGCGTGACTCAAAGTTTGGCCGAGCGGAGGTCTGCATCTGGTCACCGACAAAAAAAAAAAAATAAACCACAGGTAAACCTAGAACCGCGCTCGGCCCATGGCTGCGCGGTTAAAAAAAAAAAAAAAAAAAAAAAATAATAATAAGATTTTCAAGGCCAATATTTCTCCAATACAGACCTCATGCTACATGTAGTTCAATAACAAACATACAGGTGTATATCACCAACACTAAAGTAAACAAATTACTAGAATGGTCCAGGGGATAAGTACCTACAATCCCTGACAAAAGTAGTTGGGACAGTTGAGCTAGATCATGTATGCCCCATCCCCCCTAATTAATGTTGGAAAATGTTGTGTTTTTCTCAACAAAAAGGGCCAACATCACCTGATTATCAACATTGTAAGTGGGGGGAGGGGTGAATTTACTTTGTGTCCCAACTTTTTTGTCTGGGATTGTAGATTATTTTCCAAGCAAGCAACCAAACAGGCCTTTACCTGCTCTAAGTCCTTGTCAACCCTCTCTGGTATAAGATCCTTTATCGTAACAGGTTCATCACTTTCCAGCTCAACTTTCTCCTTGTCCTTCTTGTATTCAGTTGATTTTACTGGGGTGTTCAGCCATTTCACACGGTTTCTGTATGTGTTTGCCCGGCCAGTGGAGTGTGCTCTTCTGACAGATGTTCGTTCAATTTCTGGAGTGTAGTACAACTTTGCGCGAGTGGATGACACTGTTGAAGGAGTCGTGACCTCTCTTTCAGCTGGCTTTTCACCATGGAAAAGTTCTGGATTTCTGTAAATGTAACCTGACTTGTAGCCCTGCAAATTACAAACCAGACAACAGTCAACAATTGAATTGTGAAAGTGACAGCATTTTACTACAATCTGGACATGAATTCCTCTACAAACTTCCAACAGATTGAAATGCTTTTCATGCCAATAGTCAATAACTGAAGTATAAATTAATTACAGTCTGTACATCACCCTTGGGCTCAAGTAACATTTTTCTACAAATTTTCAACATAAATGCTTGTCATGCCAACAGTGAATAAATGAATTATAAGTGATAAAATCACTACAGTCTACATTTTTCTTGATTTAGAAGTAACATTCCTCTACAAATTTTCAATAGAAATGGTACCATTGCCTTTGTATTCATGTACAGGTTGAAAGTTTTAAAGCTTGTAGGATCAATTTGGTCCACTTTTAACTTATGTACATGAACATTACGTCACAAATATAATTAAAGGGAGGGTTTCACAGTTCGGTGCATGTCTGTATTATTTATTCACCTGTGCACGCTTTTTGGCACAGGTCCAGTTTTTCATTGTTTATGAACCAATCCTAAGCAAGTTACCTAATTTCCCATCTATAGATGTAAAGTCATCAACTGTAGAATAAATGGTATGGGTCAACACTTAATTCAACGGTTGACAGTGCCAGTAAAATCCACTGAATTTGGTCATCTGTCATCCTGCCTAAACTAACTATACCTGTAGCATGTGATTACTGAACTACATCTATGTGGGGTTTTTAAAGCAATAACATTGATAAGTGCACAAAAGTAGTTTGATATAGGCCCATTCCAAATGCTGCTCCATTCATGCACAGAACTTAACTGATGAGTTAAGTATGGCAGAAGAGCGGTGTTTGAATCAGTTTGGTTTGGCAGGTTAGGTTTGGTGTGGCAAACAACATTAAATTCGGCAGGGTCTGTAGCACTATGCGACGTTGGAGCGGCAGCTGATTCATACGGCATTCTCCTCATATGTTGAACCTAAAGCATAAATTACTGTAATGTATTTTTCATACAATGGGACTCATGATTGCCTCAAAATTGAGTGGCATGACCAGTCAAGCATGAAGCTCAGAGTCGTCACTAAAAATACCAGTATGGCCTAGATTTATGAGAAACGGGACTGTATAAGCGAGTTCCTCTAGCGCAAATTCATTTTTTGCTATTTCTTCGTGGTAATAGCTCAGCTTATGAGATTTCCCTTTAACAAGTCGAATTAACCGGGAGAAAACCTGTCTAAATACAAACAATGAACCTTGAGTTTGAATTTGCTTCCCTAAATATTGCTATAACAGCAAAATGTTAGTCACAGCTTTTCTATTTGGACAGAGTTCTTGAATATTCAGAACGCATATTTTCTCGTCGAAAATTGTTCCCACCGGCTTCCCGAATTAAGTTCAACGCAAGTACGCCGTCTGAACCAGTCATCGCTTCAAAGTCGCTCTTAAGTCGAACTTTATCAAGTTTGGTTCGGCACATGAGTAGAGCGGCATTTGGACCGGGCCTTAGAGACATGCACCGAACTGTGAAACCCTCCCTTTAATACTAATGTATGTCACACATGCGGCAGACCAAGGTGTACAGGGTTAGTCTGGCTTCCTGCTTATTTACAAGCTGTATGTGACTGTTAGTAGGCCATATTTAATTTTGTGTTCTCGGAATTGGACTGGACTGGCATGTAATGTAGGCTCATGTGGGGAAATAATTATCATTAAAAAGAGATTAAAATGTCAATTGAATTGAAAAGACACCCCATATTAGCCTCAGTTGGAAGCTAGTTCCAGTCTAATGTCAAGTAAATTACATGAAATATGAGCTGTTATATAATTGCCACATGTTTGGGATGAGGGGTTCCTTGCCTTTTAATGTGGAAGAACAAACTACATATATATGGGTTATTGACCAAGTGTGAAGTCAAGATGGCTGGATATTGGTCACGTTCTTTTTTTGCGAGTTTATGGACTGAGACGAAGTTGAGGTCCATAAACTCGCAAAAAAAGAATGAGGCTAATATCCAGCCATCTTGACTGAATAAGCTTGGTCAATAAAGGATTTATTTTATGGCTTTTGGGGAAATTTTTCTTGCGGGACAAGGCGGGTAGTCCCGAGCGGGCAAGATAGCTCCATCTTGCCCGCACACGGAGCTAGCCATATAATAAATGCATATACAGTGTGGCTCACTTACATAGTCTACAAGATACAGTGTATACATGTACAGTACTCCACAAAAGTGGGTTTCACCAAACTTGCTGTACTTGAACATACCATAGAATCCAGTAAACGCATATATGCTTCAAACTCCATCTCTCCTCTTTTCCATTTCATTTCACTGGAGTTCACTCCCCCGCCACCTTCTTGAGTTGTCTCCTTTACTTGATCTCTTGCAAAATCTTCGCACTTAATCAGGTTGTCAACTCCAGCAGCAACAGCTTTCATCTTCAGATATATTATATAGTATTACGAAAAACTGGATCATAGGATAATGCAATTCAAGAGTTTTCATTGGCTTAGCCATCATGGTATACGTGCAATTATACCATGCTCTACAAATATGGTGAGCAAAAACATTTTTCGGGGGCGTTTTTATCTTTAATTTGTTATAGTTTTCTACATTTTGGGGGCGTTCTTAACAAAACAATTATTCCACTCGTGCTTGTTGGATACAAGTGTGGGATGATCATAGCCAACTTGGCACTGTGTACCTTGTAGGCTATCTATCATTTCAAATCCAATGCAAGCTTGTGGAATAACTGTTAAATAGTTTTGAAAAAAAACATACAAGTTGTCTATGTTGTGAATAACTATTCAAGCCACTGAAATTACAGTGCCACCCAAAATAACAATACAGTAATGGTGCATAATTTATCATGGTTTGCACGCTTGTGTCACTGACAAACCACAGGAGGATTCAGTTAGTGGAGATTCAACTTAAATGCAGTGGAGGTGCCCTGGCTCATGGTTAGTGTGCTTGTCTCTGGATCAAGCCGTCCGGGTTAGAGATGTTGTGTTGTGTTCTTGGTCAAGACACTTTACTCTCACAATGCCTCTCTCCACCCAGGTGTGTGAATGGGTACCAGCGAATTTAATGTTGGGGGTAACCCTACGATGGACTAGCATCCCATCCAAGGGGCAGTAGAAATACTCCTGGTTGCTTCATGTTATGGAAACCGGGACAAGCTCCTGCCCAATGGGCCACTTGGCTCGTATGCAGACTTTTACAACTATAACGTACATGTATCTTTTACTGTTTAGAGTAAAACTTTGCTACTTTCAGTGTGATCATCATGCAGTAACTTCCAATTTTTTTTTTGGGGGGGGGGGGGTATTGCTTTCTGAAATTACATGTACAATAAAGCCTAGTTTACACTAACAACATAACGACATCATGACACAACCACATAACGACATAATTGCCTTATGTCGGTAATGTGAACATCGACATGACTTTTAGCTAGATGAAAAATGGAGCTGGAGATTGCAATTGCAATAATGTTGCTTCTTTCTTCTTTTGTTCTTTAAATTCCTTCATACTTTTGACATATAATATTAGATAGCATCGAACCGCTTTAGCAACTGCTTCTTCATCTATCTGAGCTGTCAATATTTCCTGCCTGGCAACAGTCAATTCTTGCTCAGCTGCCGCCATTTTGAAAATAGTGCTGGTGGCAGACTGGGTTGGACAATTCTTGTGCCGCTCTGATTGGTTCTTTGTTATGTTGTTATGTCGATGATGTTCACACTTGTTCTAACAGAAACATAACGCCATATTGACATAGACATAATGACATAAGGAAAAGATCAGCTTTTTCCTTATGTTGCTATGTTGCTATTACATGTATGTCATTATGTCAGGATGTTCACATTGCCAACATAAGAACACAAGGTCCTTCTTATGTTGTTATTTCACTATGTTGCTAGTGTGAACTAGGCCTAAGAACTCAAGAATGCCAAGTTGTGAAGGTGCTAGTAATAGTACGCTTTTAGGAGACTGTTATCTGTAGAATTCTATTGCTGTGTAAGGTGTAAATCAATTTCTAGATTGTGTCCAGTGTCCCAGATAAGTGAGAGATCTCAGGTCAAAACCCCGACAAGATCAGTGACATGACCCAACAAATTAATTGGAAATTTATCAATAATGATTTGGTGGGAGCAGTGGGAATTGACCTGTTGGAATTCCTTTTTGACACCCTACCTTGAAAATTTATCTGGAACCCTGATTGTCTCTTCTCTAATCAGCAGACAATGTTAATAGTGATTTACAAAGAGTGCAGAGTATATACAAGGACATAAATGTAATTACCTGGAATGAACAAGCCTTCACAGCACTTTGAGCCAGAGAAAATGCTTCTTCTATGGTCTCCCCACAAACCACAATACCATGATTCCTCAGAATCATAGCCTAAGAGAGAAAAGTTTGTTCAGAAGTGTTTGTTATAACACAATAATTAGTTCTAAGTGGAATTGATAAACTTAATAATAACGATTATTATTAGCTGCAAATTAATACAATATTGCACCATGTACAAAGTGCCCCAATTGGTAAAACAGAGCTGTTGATGAAGGGTGCCCACAACCATGCATGAAACAAGCTATTTTTAAGCAATTTGGTGAATCACTTCAACACAACAACAACAGGCTCCCTGGTGAATAACTGACTAACAATGTCAGTAGTTGAAGTTTGATGATACTTTGCTACCTACATAAACGTTAAAAAAAAGCAAAGCAAAAAGATGGAGGGATAATAGCAGGGGAGAACAAATTCCATTTCAAGGTCCACTCACCTTTCATTAAAATTTATAAAGTAAAAACCTAAGTGTATATTATAAAATAAGTAACATGATTTGCCGAAACAAATTTGCAAAATAAAATTGATAAAATACAAAAAAGAATTAATAAGACTAGTGCTAGTTTGAGTATAGGTAACTTCAGAAGGGAGATTTAAAGGAATCAATGCTTGATTTACACATGACATGAGAGGGGAGAGAGAGTTCTACTCATTGACATAACAATACCTTGCTTTCTTCACCCAAGTCTTTCACTATTGATTCTTTTTCTTCTTCATTAGAGAAAATGCCTCTAAAATCATGGTAGGCTATTTCACCCAACTGAAAACAAAACAACAAGATACCAGTCATGACACAGCAAATATGTCATAGCAACCACAACAGTGCAATTATCGCTTTACATTGACAATGTTTAGATTGTTTGCTCTCTCTCAAGAAACCAAGATGAATAGCGTTTATACAAGTATCTGCAGCAACATGAACAAAGTTTGTTTTTAGAGCAGTCATTTACATTAATGTAAATTTTACATTTATGTAGTTCTCATTTCTTTTTTTCTATTATTTTATACTTTCACCACTTATTTTGACCAATCGGATATAAACCAAATGATCACATCTGTGCAGGGTGCAAAGATTTTCAGGCTAGCCCTTTGGGCAAACTAACTCTAACTTACTAGTCTGAGAAACATTTTTATGTACCCCCCAAAATTACTCTCTTGCTAACTGTACTCCTGTGATTGAATTTTATTAAATTCTCTCAAGAAAATTTACTTGCTCTTGGAGCGAGTGAAGGATAGAATCCACTAACTAAATTGCAAAATCCACTAGTTTCAGGACACCACTTTCTTTGCATGTTGTCTGTCAACAGCACAACTAATGACAAGGACTTACAGAAAGTGCTTCAATACATATTGGTAGAAGTCCACATTTCATCGCCGACACCTGAAAACAGCATGAAAAAACAACACAATTGAAACCTACCAGTCGAGAACAATTCAGCATTGACGTCAATGTACAAATTGATTTAATTGCTGATTTACAGACATTGTAGGCAAGGATAGAGATCTTTTAGCTTAAATTAATTTAACTCCTGAGCATGCTCCCAAGCCCACATTAACAAAAGATATACAAATGTGTAGTTCCAGAAAATATCCATACCTCTCCCACCCCTCTGGAAATTCCAATTAAGCTTGAAGTATTTCTTTAAATTTTACTCGTTTTACAGAATCCCCCATCCCCTGAAAATTCCAATCCTTGCTGCGTGGGGGGAGTATGGATATTTTCTGGAACAGCACAATGTATCATGGTCAAAGGAAGATAAGCATTTCCTGCCCTTGTTTCTTGGCTACCATGGGATTTTAACATTCACTTTCAATTTTGTTTTTCTAGCCTTGGGCTAAGGTGTGCCTTATTTTGTAGCAGAATTTGAAATCAAGAGAATTCCCTGGTTGGGACTTCCACTGATCATCTTGTAGAACAGACTCCAAAAACACAAATATGCACAAGAACTCAAGAAAATTTCTGTTCATAGGTGGGTGGCTGTGCAAAACCTTAAGCTTAAGCTTTCTATGGTCATGGGCTATGTTATGGCTGTCAGGAATATTGAATACAAAACATTAACACTAACATTTAAATAGGGGCAAAAAGCATTTACAATTTTCCAAGATCTAACAAGTCTAAAATTAAGAAATTATACATGGCATCATGCATCATGCACACATATATAAATTTCTGCATTTATAAAACTAAATAGATCAAATTTGGTGACACCCTACTCTAGGTTGGCTTAGCAAACTATTTCAGACATAACACCACAAAGAAATTGAACATACAATCTACAAAGAACATGCATTTATGTTTGCAAGCATAATTGCCACTGACATTTTAAAAACAAACAGGGTGTATAACTTTCAAATGAGACTAAAGAAACCTGTTGAAGTAACATTATCATCCAAGTTTAAATAGGAAAATGAGCTTTCTCTAGAGTTGGTGAGCTTACCAAAGCAATATCAAGATAAATAAAAGGCTAGTAAGGATTCCTCTGAAAAGAAGGCTTCCTTTAATGTACTTAGACAATTTGTTACCTAAAACAACTGAGCATAATAACTTTCAATCTAAAATCATTTACACTAAAACAAGTGTCAAATTAAAGGATGAAAAAGAACTTTGAGAACGTTCCAGAATATTAATCAGCTGACCATCTTACAAATGAGACATGCCTCTAAAGATCTCTAGAAACTTTGCCAATTTTTTTAAACAACAGACAAAAACGCAAAGATAAACTTAAAAAAAAGGATACAATTTACGAACACAGAAATAAGAAAACTGTTTATTGAAGGTCTCGGCTAAGCCCACCTCGCATCCAATGTAGATGTTTAATTTATAGCCTTTTCCAAAGCCACGAATAGGAGATTTATTCAAATCAAGGAAGCCCCTGGTCTAGCCCTGAACAGGTGCTAAACGGTAAACAAGAGGGATTAAGCTTAAGGAATACTCCAGACTTGACCCATCCACGGATCGTGCTGCAGCCAATACAGCCCCAACCGTGAAATATTAAATAAAGAATTTAGAACGGTGACGAGCTAGTTCCAGTGAAACATTCGTTATCAATATAATCAACCACAGAACGCCTCAATTCAACAGCATTCTTTCCAATCATTAAAGTTTCATTTTTATTAAGCGAACTCGACATTTGATTCCTTGCCTTTGGTTCCACAGACATGAGTGATATCATTGCGATAGAGAATGCTTCTGTGTATGTATCGCCCGTATGAAATCCAACCCATTATTTAATGGTAACATGATGAAAGCGAAATGTACTCGTACGTGCGACCGTTTTCGCTTTCCCCACAAACCAACCCTATGTTCGGTTTTATTGGAAGGTTTCGTCCGCATGAAACGCTTCAGAAAAGCCATAAAGCGCTGGCAAATTGCTATCGATAAGAGAACATTTAATTTAGGCGTTTATAAGGCTTTTTTAACATGGGAATTACAGTAATGCTGCATAGAGTCCACCAATTTGTGACGCGCGTTCGAATCCAAAACGCGGTTACCTGCAAAAACAGTAGACCCCTGCCGCTGAAATCACAAAAAGTCACGCGAAAAGCAAAACTAACTTTGCTCTGTCTTCAATGGACATTTCAACAAGGTCGGGAAACAAAATGACAAAATGAACAACGCTAATTTTGCGCACAAGGATATTGACAAGAGCAAAAATATGCAGCGCATACCGACATGACGTATCATAATCAAGACTAGTTTGTCGAAAAAAACGCGCATAAAACAATGCAAACACCACGACAGTTGCAGGTCACAAAACTGGTTTCCTAAATTGTAGTTTAAAACTTACCGCCACTATAGCGTCTTGGTGTAGATGGATAATGGCTCTGGCGTCCTTCCTAGCTCCATGGATCGCAGAATGGAGCAACATACCAGCTTTGTTCACACCGAGATTGGTGCTGCCTTGATCAACCACACTTCCATCGGGATTAACTTTGAGCAGACTAGACGCTGTCACTTCATTGTACAAGAGTCCAAAGGGATGAATCAAGAAGCTCTCTTGGTCAGCCGACGGGCGAATCTAGCAGATGAAACCGACAACGCTTATTGTTACAATCAATTTCTTACTATGAGCACGCTAGCGGCTATTCGCGACAAACAACCCTCGACAACTTCAGAAAATGTCTTATCTAAGTATTAGCAGCAGAACAAACGTAGAATTGTGCACAGCCCTTCGAGAAATAAGGAATTAACAGCTAAATTCAAAGCAGTCACGTCTGCGTCTGCAGCCATTGAAAACAAGCTATTGTGACAGAACGTCCGCGCGCGAGACAAAATAAATATTCCACTAAAATACTTATCCTAGTAGTACTCACAGTTATGAAACTATAAAGGCCGGTATTCCATCCAAAAAGATCGACTAGGCGGTATGTGGAGGCCAGTTTACAGCGCAATAACCTCTCTTGCTTGGAATAATTCAAGGTATCGGAGCCTCTGATGTCTGCTATCGGGGTGACAACGGCCGACATACCTCCTCCGTAGTAACTACTGGAGGGAATGAGAAAATCTTGATAAGTACGAACGCCTTCGCCGCTGGATTTAGGCCCATTCTGAACATAGGTTTGAACAAGGTCTTCCAGTTCATCGCGAAGAACTTTGTCATTCAGAACAAGAGAGACACGCTGTCGAAGCTTCAGACCACGGACATCGCGAACAACATCTTCCGGCCTTCGCACCGCTCTGCCTCTCGAAGGGGCGCTAAATCTCCTCGCTTTGCCATCAATGAGCGGTTTGTTAGCCTTCCCTGTCGACATGTTGGCAAATACGGCTTAGGTTGAGAGGCCAAACCGAGAAAGAAGCGTTTTCTGAATGGCGATCACACCTTCGTAAAACGCCCAAAGCACGCGCAGAAAAGTCGGGAATATTCACTGCTCATGCGTTACACTGGGAAAGAGAAAGTAAACTAATTTCATTGGCTAGAATAAGGGCACGTGGTCACGATCATTAGATCGCGCGCAGGAAAATTTCCAAACACGCACGAAGACTTTTTGGCTGAAAAATCGCGCTTTATGGAGATAATGCGATTACTTACCCAGTGTTTCTTAAACTGACTCGAAAAAGCAGATCAATTTCAACTTACTTTACTAAATTAAGACACTGCGATGTTTATAGCAAAATATTTGGAAATTTATTTGAGGGCTCAAAACATCAAAACCTCAAAACACCAAAACCACCAGATTAAATCCACTTGGTGAATTTCCGATATATGCAGCAAAATTGCGATTGCAAAAAAAAAAATAATAATAATGCTTTACGTATATATCTTGTGCATTATCTAAACCACGATGGACGTTTATATTTCCGGAAAAAAAAGAGAAAAAAAATTAACTCCAAGGTATAGTCCAGAAAAGAAATGTTTATCTTGAATTTCCAGATTTTATTAGCTTTTATTGCAGCAGATATCGATCTGATTCAAGCATTTTCCTTTATTTAACACGTAAATATAATGATTCTAAAATGGAAGCATCCAGGAAGTCCTTTGCGGCGCTGGCTATTGAGGTGGTCACATGCAATCAAGAATATCAAGGCTTAAGAATATTTTGACTCGCCCCTCGTCTTCTCTTTTCATCAATATCCTATTTCTGTGTTTTACATTCGGTTTACAATATTCCATATAGCTAATGAGGTTGTCAGGTCCTGAAGAAATCCTGGTGATGATTGCGAAGACCAAATTCCTGTGCATTGATTGGTGTTTTGCAATTTGCTTATTTAGCGATGTGAGACTTTAACAACCACTTCTTTTATGACCTTCAGTTGTGTGCGAGTTGTTTGTTTATTAATTTCAAAGATTTTTTGGATCATGTGCGCGTTATCTTCTACTATACTATTACAAGCCTCAGCAGATTGGATCACTCTATTATTATCTGTTGTTCCCGAAAGATCGCGAAAAATATGAACGGGTCAATCAGCCCTTGTTCACCTTTGACCACACGCGCGAGACGCGTTTGTCACGCAAATAGAGCGCGAGTATGCGAAGGGACCGCAATTCATAACACAGTCAAGAGAAAATGAGGGACCTGTCCCTCATTTTCTCTTGCACAGTCTGTCACTGGATGGAATTAATAGGAGGCGAACGAAAACAATTTGGTAGGTATTCAAACGCAATCGTGCGAGGCAAAAAAATTCAAAAATTGCACGTGAATGTTTCTTCAGGCATTTTAAAAAGAATTTACTCCGCATGAGGCCTCCAGTCGCTGAGCTCATCGAACACAGATGGGATAAAAAAAGGTCCGCTTTAGCCTAAAACCGTAGAAAAAGTGTATGTTTTGTTGGGTCGAGTGCAATTTTCCCTCAGACCGTTTCGGGTGACTTCGTCTCGTTTCAGTTTGTTTATAAGTCGCGACAAAAGAGAGGTGAAACTCAAAGCTATTAAATGAAGAGTACAGTCAAGCACGGATAGATATTCGAACCCTGCGGGTAGGCTAATCACTCTCAATATTATTTGTCGTGAGGGATGAGTCCCTAAGGACCAATTATGGAGTCAAACAAAGAGTAAGACGTGGGACGCAGAGAATGGACAATTAGACAAGACTAACCACAACTACTGTATTAAAATTATTGTTTTAACACGGCGAAAAAAGACTTTCCCTTCAATAACCGTAATTTTTTCGTCGTCATTATTTTGGCTTCCTCAGTGATCACCGCGTCGCTGTAGGATCGATTTCATGTTTATCACATTAAGCAAATTCAAGTCTTGTGATTAGACAGTATGAGCAGCTCTTGAGATTCAACGGAGATAAACGAAGCGAAAAAAAGAAGTCAACTTCTCGACAAACCGCCGAGGGACCAACCCGAAATCTTCAAACGGAGGTGGACGCAAATGGTGACTCATGATTGCAAGGTGCAGAAACCACATGTGACATGCATACCGACTCCTGTGGGTTTTAGTTTTGTGATTTTCCCACGAATAACGAAAGCAAGATACAGGTAGCAAAAACAATTCACTTCATGATATTTTACGCGAACTTCCGCACGAAATGCTTTCGCACCTTACGTCGAGATCGTAGCAGACTGATTAATAGTCTGCTGGCAGCTGGTTTTTTCTCTAAGGGTCACTTAGACAGTGTTTAGTCATCGCGAACGCAAAAGGGCGGAAGAAAGCGGAAGAACGCAAATATGGGGGGACTGAAGCCGATGGGAGTAGCGATAAGGACACTGCAGAGAAACAGGACGACAAGGAAGAACAGGCTGGAGGAAGCGCAGTGGATCCGGAAACAGATGCGCAGGTTCAATTCAATGTTGGATAACCCCAGCTGAAATTTCGGGACAAAAACAGACTGCCAGCAGTCTAACTGATTAAAGGCATTTTATCAGGGTTCTAAATGCGTGTTTTTCTAAAGAAAATCTGGATTTAATACAAAACAACACCAGCAACAAAGATATCAACTTCCACACGTAATAACTCATTTTAAGTGCATCAGTGATACCCTGTTTCCGTTATAGCTCGTTATCCATCCATCCATCCTTAATCTGGCAATCATTCTTTTCACTGTGGGGGGTCTATGCAACCCCTCTTGAAGTGTTTTTATCGTATGGTACTTGAATCATAATTGAATTGCCCAAAACCTTTACATATTTCTACTAACAAAACCGAGGATAACCTTTGTAAGAATGACACCTAGAAAAGAGCTCAGTCAAGGTTCATTCAAAGAGGTTAACCGAGACATATGCATCAAGAGACTTGTCGGAGCTTGCGCTAAGGAACGTAATTGGTAATGATTTAAATATAGTGATTGCAGCTTACCATAGCATTTTTTTCCTCCGAGGTAGCGGTAGTTTAGTTAGGCCCACTGGTCGCTCAGATCCGGTTATCAGCTAAATTTGAAAAGCATTCAAGACTTCAAAGCCAATGATTGAACGAACTATGATTGAACTACTTGATTGATGTTATTACTACCGGAGCAAACAATAAAGTATATAGCGTCCAATGTTGAAAATATATTTGTTTTGCTCTCCGATTAAGGGTTAAATTTAAAAATCAGCTAGCACAAAAATTTTGCCAAGTGAAATAAAGACCGATTAAGATGGAATGAACGGAGCTGAGGAATTGAAAAGAAGACTAAAAAAATACTAAACTCTACCATTCCCTTGTGATAGAGTTACATGTAAAGGCTTGAATCGGCGACTGGATAAATGCACGACAAGACACTTCGATTCCACCAATTGTTGACAAGCTTGGCAAATACTGGGTGAAAACTGGCAAGAACCCGCCCTGCCCCAGAGAAAAACATAAGGTCACAAACTCCTGCAATCCAGTCTTCGAGGTGCATTTCCCAAGTATATCATCAGCGGCCCGACTCATATGCCAGACTCGATTTCCGCCGCTCTCTCGAGTCCGGCTACGTTCCTCCTCGAAAATAGACTTCGGGGGTGGAGCCCAGGTTCCTTTCCCGAACAGCGGCTGGTAATCAATGCGTGACTATGTAAAACCAGCAAGCCACCCTACTGTAGTGTTTTGTGCCTTAAGGGCTACAAGGACCTCGTGGAGTACCACGTGGTTAGGGTATTGTCTATGTGGAAAAACAATTAGTGTTAAGGACGGGTGGTAAAACGGTGAGACGGCAATGTTTTCGTGTGCAAAACAACTACAAAACCTGCAAAACTGGTTCGATCACAATCACGATCTCAAGTCGGCGCACGAATTGAGAGTGTTCTGCCATAAAGTGGTATGTGATCAGCACCTTTTCTACGAACCACAAGAAATTGTTTTCATTCAACAAACTACTGAAAACTTAAAAATAAAATTGACTTTCATCCCGTCAGCGTGGAATAACGAGTTAAGTTACAAGCATCGGAACTTTCCGATTAGAGGGAATTTTTGCCCTGCATTGGCGCGGCTCTGGAAATCGCTCTGGATAAAACAAAACTTAAACAAATCGAGATTTTTTGTACACTCTTGAAACATTTTGAGTCTTCTGATTCAGTTGAATTTCAAAGAAATAAAATTGTAAGGTTAACCTTGGGAGGCGTGTTGGAGGCTGGGATCATGGCACTCTCCTTTGCGCGACGAACGCGAAACACGCTAGAAACACGCGCGATTACCTTTTGCCTCTATCAGCTGGCGACCCGCTGAACGCGAGATAAGTAAGTTAGATTGATCACGTGCTTTGCCGCAAAACGGAAGTTATTGTTAAGGTACAAAGGACTGATTATTACTTCCATGTATTCGGCTGTTTTAATTTTATAGTTCTTTTGTACAACATGACCCATATAATTATCAGTGGTACTGATATAGACGTGTTTGACGTTATTGGATACCATATGCGGTCAGAAAAATAATTTTGAGGCGCTTTTGCATTTTCGCACTGTTGACGCCCAAAATGTTTTGTCTAGGACGAGAATTAATCCGTAGGATTACCTCTGTTGGCAGATCGCGAATTTTAATAATCCACAACTACACCCAACCTAAACAGGCATAGAATCAGCGGTATTGTAACCCATGTAATGTGTAGCACAGTTTTGTCAGGAGCTTAGCGCTTTCTTGAACAGTATCGTAAATACCATCTGCTGGGAAGCAAAATTGACTTGGCTTGACGTTCCATTTTCCTGTCAAAAAGGCGAATAATTGTTTAGAAAGACTTCCTAATATTTATTATGGCCCATTTGCAACTGAGAGCAAAAAGCTAATCAAACATAGCTTTAGTTGTAAACACAGATACCTATATAGTTGATAACGAATACTTCACGCACCTCATGTAGTTTGATCTGCCAGTTTTCTCTTGTACATCCATCAAGCCTGGTAAAAATTTTGGCATTTGTCCACAATGTTTGGTACTTTCTATGAAACATCCTATTTCGTGCAGAAACATCTGTTTGTTGTTCAGTTGTCTTTTGTTGCTCTTGTCTTGCATTTTTACAGAGGCGCCAACATGGTCTCGGAAACAAGTGTTTGATTGATCGGTATTCCCGGCTCAAGTAGTAGCTATCAAGTCTATACCAGTATCTTCACAGAATATCTGCTGCTAGTGCCATTACCGAAAATGGGCAGGTGGAGAGGGTAAGAAATTCGACAAGATAATCATGATAATAAGAAAAATTATTTATACAAGATAGCCTGTATCAATAATAACAACGTGAGCCGTGTTATTAATATAAGAGTTGCAGTAAGGTAATGAAATCAAGGGAGACACTGTATATCCACGTTTGTTTTTACACATCTGTTTCAATAATACAGAACCTTGCATTTCATATATATCAAATGCAACCGCTATAACTCCTCTAAGGTTATTGTTACGTTAACGATTGCCACTATGTTAGAGCGATTAGCACTTCATGTTGGTTGACATTTCACTAAAAGTTTTCCTTCAATGCCGGAACGTTTGGCAAAGTTTTGTTTTCGATGAAACATTTTGCCCAACACTTTGTTCGACCCAATAATGTTGGAACGTAAAGACGGCTTGGCATAGCAACAGCGAATCACAATTAAGGTAATTCCCCTGAAATAAAACTGCACATAGATTTTTGTTCAAACTTTGTCCAATGAATATTTATCATATGAGAACTTTAAAAATAAAATAAAAAAAGGGGGGGGTACCCATGCTCGTTAAGGAGCAGCGAGGCATTGAAAATGTCCCATTTTAGCGTTATTTAATGCTTATTACAAAAACGCATTCCAAGTTACTGTAAACTCTTTGTGAGTCCAGACTCATAAAAACACGCCTCAAACTACAGCCAATACTTGTGTCGGACACAAATAAACTTTTTAAGTTTGATTTTGACAGACAGCTGAATCCTTGTTAAAATATTGGAACCAAATTGCTTGCCACGGCTATCAAACTGCAAAATACAAAAAAAAAAATATACAGTGCAGCTGCTGTTTTCCTTATTTATTCAATTTTCAACAATAGAAATCAGATCGGTCTTTTCTCACGCAAAGCTAATGTTAGTTGATTAAAATGACTGGAAAAAAATTTGGGGTGCCCGAGCTCGTTAGTGAGCTTTAGCCATTTTTCAACTGACAGAACTCAATATCAAGGTAAATCCGCCATGTTTTCAATGTGCGCGTGCACGAAGCGCGCTAATGACGCCATAAAATTATGCGCAGTAAGGATGCGCAATGCAAAATTGGGGAATGACCTTAAGTACCCAGTCCCCAATCTGATAGAATTTGAGCTTTTAAAAAATTGAAGACTCGCAGAAACAAATAAACAAACGCAACATTTATAATTGCCGACGTGATGTTGGATGACGTGCTGCGCATGCGCCTCCAACAAATGTTGGCCAACAACGTTAGAACGTTCAGACGGCGCTTTAGTGTTTTGAAAATGTTCTACAAAAATTAGTAGCCCCCTGAAAAGTGCGTTAAAACTGGAAAGTATGTTAAAGCTGTTAAAACAGCCCAAGATTTTTTTAAGAGGGAACTGATCGAGTCGGGTGAAATCAATGCGTATTCAATTTGTTTTTTGAGAGGGTTTCAGGGGTATGGAGAAACTGGAGTTTGGTTTTAAAGACTTTCAGACACTTTTTCGTGAAATATTCCACCTCGAAATCCTTTTGGGATGCAAATTACCTTCGTATTCCCGGGTACAACAGGTTTGAAGCGTCTTGTTAACAGTTCAGGACGCATGGAGATATACTTTGGGAGAGTTCCACTTGTCTCGGGGCGAGATAAAAGGGGAGGTGTATTGAACAGGAAATGCAAGCTGATCTGCAGATCGGACCGGGCTCGGGCTCGAAGGGTCTTACCGCGACTGGAAGGCCTGAGAAGGAAGAGAGCAAAATGGCCGATCGAGGGGAGAATGGGGTGTGGGTTGCTCTCCACTAAATCTTCGACTAGAGAGCCTGTTCACAGGCTAGGCATCGGTGGGATACAAAACTGTCTTCTTTTTCATAATCGTTCTCGTTTACGATATGTTTTGTTTTTTTCATCACAATCTGAGATTAAGTAATTTTGGATTAAGTAATCTCCTTAATATCACTGAGAGGAGTGGAGAATGGTCGAGGAGGTGAGGGGATATGAGAGACTGAGTGTAACAAACAGTTATCAAACAATACATTCATTTCAAACAATTTATTTAGCGCAGAAGGCGAAAAATCCTCTGCATTACCTGACTTGAGGAAAATTACTCCATTCTATAATTTTTTGCAATGTTTACTCGAAAAGCAAAAGTATGTACAAAGAATGTTTCGTTATTTCTTGTCTTTTTTCTTGTCTTTGCTGGACTCCTCGTCCATGGGCTCATCTTGGTCCTTGCTTTCGTCACTGTCCTGCTGAGCGAGGGACACCATGACCTTTTGAATGGCCTCGCTGCTGGGGTCTACGCCAGGTAACGTGCTAAGGACGTTCTTGATAAAGTCCGGATCGGACATGACCCCAGTGATGTCTTGAGTGTCATCTCCCTGTTTGCAACAACAATGCAGATAAAGATTGTGCTCTTTTCTATTAACTCTACGTTAAGATATCGCTGATTACTGTGATTGGTTCATAAAATGCGTGCAATGCGCTCTAACCAATCAAAGCTCCGGCCCAATCAATCGTCGTTTCTACCAATCAGGTGATTTGCCTACCAGCACTTTTCCCGCGCATGAGAAGATGGATCGCTTACAAGTTGACGTAGTTCAGAATGTTTTTATTCTGCATTTTCCGCTTCCATGATTGTTTTCGTAAATGCTTTAATTTACAAACCGCTGTAAAATTTGCAGCAATTTCGGTCACATTGACCGAATCAAGTCAATTATTATCTACGTCAGTTTATTTCTGATAAAGGTAAGAAGCTGCGCCAGGAAGCGGGTAGTTCAACCAAACATTTGTCCAAGCTATAAATTTGATCCGAAGCTACATGTACGAACACTATTACACCCAACATTTTAAATTGATTTATTCTCGTAAAAGACTTTTTGTTGATAGAGGAAAATTTTGAGATCTACACAGAAATAATACGTAACATTTTAAAGCACTTTTCAGCAGTCAAAAAACTGTCACACAACAGGAATAAAAGCAAGTAATTCACAATTTTCCGACGCAGAATTGAATCGAACCTGTGTATCTGTTTCCATTGCGCTCGCTCCAGCCTGTTCTTCCTTCTCGTCCTGTTTCTCTGCGGTTTCCTTCTCGCTGCTCCCATCGGCTTCAGCGTCCGCCTCTAGATTCTGCAGTGACAGCCTCATGGCATACTCAATCTGCTGTTCCTCTGTCATAGCACTGAAGTCAAACACTGGCGTCTGGGGAGTAGACATGGACAGCGCCTGCTGCAGCATCGCCTCCTCGCTGTCAGCGATAGGAGCTTCAGGGGTGGGAGCCTCCTCCCCGCTGGCTGCTGTGACCCTGCGCGCTTCTTCCTCCTGCCGTTGCCGCTGCTCCTCCATGGACACACGGAGGGCCTGGAACAGAAACACATGTGCAAACACCCATTAAACCCTGCCGTAACCTTACCCAGGTCGACGTCAAAATTCTCCAAGCTAATATCATAGATTTTCATTAAGACGACTGTCTTGAAATAATCAGATAGGTCATTTGCAAATCTGCTTATCTGAATCACCTGAACATCCAAATTACGAGTTCTCCAAAACAACTGTGTTAGTTTTCATTACAAACTGTACAATGTCACACATGCAAGAAATCAAACCATCATCCTAACATAAAAACAGCGATTTTCTGCTTTTATCCACACCATTTCTACTTTTTTTAAGTCATACATCTGTTTAGAGCATGTTTCAGGTAACCATGCCCTAAAGCTTCCAACTGCTACCTCTTGCCAGCCAGTGGTGACCCCTGTTTATCCATATGACAGATAGTATGAACACTCACCAGGGCAAGCTCAGGATCAGAATTAGGATCAAACCCGTATTCTGAGGCATATTCCATTCCAGGAGCGGCACCATCCTCCCCTTGCAGTATGGGTGATGATATAAGTGCATCGGACAGCAGTGGACCTGGCGGCACTGTCACCAGATGGCACAAGTTCCCGTCCTTACCATTAAGGGTGTTGATGAATATTGTTAACTTCTCTGAATTTGCAGTCTGAAGAATTGGAAAAAATTTCACACTTTTCAGTCTCAAGTTTTCAACCTCGGAGGTAATGTAAAGACCTTGGGTGTTTTCCAATCAATCAAAAATTAGGCCACATCCCTTGCGAGGTTGTCTTCTTTTCCGGAAATTCCGGAAAATGATGTTCCATTCGTCGATGGAAATTCCTGGAACTGCAAACTGGAATTTTTGGTTGAATGGAACGTGCCCCTTAAAAGTGGTTAAAATGTAGGATTTGCAAAGTCTGAAAAATATAGACAAGCACAATATTCCCATTCATTAGAGCTATTTGGTATTGAACATTTTCACAAGAGCAAACAAGTGCAGTGCGGTAGAAATGCTTATGACAGGGTTTCAGTCCTTCAACACAAAAGAAAAAAGAAAACAAAATTTACAAGCACACAGAGTTGGCCCCTCGGTGCACAGACTATCCCCTCTCAGAACACACTGTAACAGGTCATGCACTTTCTCAGAAGAGTAGTTTCTGGTATGACAGACTAGACTGCAAGCAGTCTCTCTTTCGCTTGATGATCCACTTGGGTAGAATGCAAGCAAATAAGAAGAGGCATGAAACCGCAAGACGTGAGACACAGACACAGATCTTTGAGCAAAAGGGAGACTGCTTGCAGCCTAGTGACATCACTATAATTACCTCTTCACCAAAATTAACAATGTCAATGTTCACTTTTTCCTTTTTAAGCTTCTTGGCAAGTTTGACAAGCTAAATACAAAAAGTACATAGCAATAAGGTCACCAAGATAAAGCAAATTACTAATTCATTACATAATCAACCTGTTGTATAGCTACATGTAGAAAAGAGTACTGAACTCTCTATACACCCTGCTGCCATAGGAAAAGGGTAAATCTTGCACTCACAAAAGTGGCTTAGGGTTTCACCACTTCCCAAGATGGGCAGCCTCCAATGCAGGTGTTCTTTTGGCTCATCATTCACTCCTCCCCATCATGGAGGAGGAAAGATTGCATGGCAAGCCAAAATGATATCCTTGTGGATGCTGTTACAGGTGGCTTAAACCAAAGTCTAACACAATGCTAACTGGCCACTGTCACCCACAAAAATGATTCCTTGCCATCATACTACCCATCAATGGTTTATGTTCCAAGAAGAATGGCAAAACTCCCAAAAACAAAAACAAGTTGATAACAACTTACTTCCTTTTCATCAGCTTCAACGGGACTTCCCACAAACACAACAATCCTCATTTTGTGATTTTTCCCTTGTCTGTGTTTTAACACCAACTGAAAGGAAAGAGAACTCAATCAGCAATGAACTTAACCTATACTTGCTCAGTGTTTCAGCCAGAAAATTTTACTTGAGGGCCAAAGTGGCCCCTGAAGATCTTTTTTAGGGGCCAATTTTTTAGGAAAGGGGTCACTAAATTGAAAGCTACAGAAGGAAAAAATGCATCAGGGTACCAAGGGAAATAAAGCAGTTTATTAGGATCTAGGATAAAATTTAATAGTAAGTGCTTTTTGAAGGGTTTCTACTCAATAAAGTTTCCTTTGAATCAGATACTAGTATGAAGGATCCGTGCGTTACAAGAGAACAATCCTTAGGCCTACATGACCTAGTCAATGATCAAGGGTTTGCAATGCATTATAGGGTGATTTCAAACACGGTCAGCCATTTGGAAGTTTTCCGATATGAGAGAATCAATACAGCAAAGCAAAAGGACGGATTGACTTCTTTTCTTATGTTGAATGTTTCAGAAGCAAAGATCTTTTAATATGATTGTCTAGAAGGACATAATGTGTGACAAAATAACCGTTATTGATTGTCAACACAGAGAAATGTAGTTGCCATCATGCTGTATTATGGCGACTAAACAAGAATTTTTGGTCGCCAAGGATGAAATGCTTGTTGCATTGGCGACTGTATCGATCACAATTTCAAGCCCGGGATGGCTTTTAAAATATTATGCCTGTGTTAAGCCTGCAGTCTTGTAAAAGGAAAGGGCCAAATTGGCCCTTTTTTTATTTTTCTGGGGGCCATCTCTGATTGTAACACGGGATTCCCGCAATGGCGAGCTCTGGTGTAAACACTGCTTGCTCTGAATCATTTTGTCAGAAATGATTGATGTTGCTCTCTGTCAACTGATCTCATAGACCAACTGATTCATCAATAAAAAACACCAATAATAATGTTTAAAAGGAATGTTAATGATTATCACAATAATACTCACATGAGCTATTTTAACGGCTGTGAGGAATTTTATGTCTCCTTTTGATTGGACTCTGTGCAGAGAAGCCAGGATTTTACCAACATCTGTTGTTAACGTGACTAGCACCTCAAGACTGGAAACAGAAGGAGTAGGTTATTCAGTTCACTTCAGAAAATAGTGAAAAACAAACTTTAGAACAAGAAAGTACTGCACAATAGCCGTCATTTGAATGGACACAGGCTAGGGTTTCATCCTTAGACTAACACTGTTTGTTAGAAACCCTTTGTACACATACACCATGCAAGATTGTCCACTTTGAGATCCAGAAAATCTTATCTTTGGAAATCTAAACCAGAATTTTTGGTTGAATGCCTCCAGTGTTGGTCTTCAGCTACCTTACTGAATCTATTCTCTGTAACCCAACCACCTCTGGAATTCTTTTTAGATGAACTGATGGTACTTATCCCCATGGTGTTTGTCTTGTTTACAGCTTACAAGCATCAATGATTGTAGAAAAGCACTGATCACTAGTGATGACTTTAAGCCTATCGCAAAGAGATATTATGCTGTTTATTGATAGATTTGCACCAAAAATTGCAACCTCAGGCCGGACCCCACTTGTTGAGCATGTTCAGAGTATGAGTTTTGTGGACTCAGCCAATCAGATTTGTCAGATTTGGTGGGAGTCCAAGAATCGTAGAATTCTGGTCTTGGACCCCCAGAGAGTGCGCTTCTTGGTGCTGACCAAAGGGACCACAGCCTCTGGGAACGACAATATGATTCACCCTGCTGTGACTGCAAAGTTAAAATGATCAACCAAATGTAGATGTAAGAGTTTGAAAACTGTTAATTAATTAATTTGAATGTGAATCGTCCGGCATCAATGCCTCACGTACCCACCTTGCTAGAGTCATTAAACCAACATTATTTTCTGGGTTTTGTCTAGTTTTCGAGTGACAAACTAAACTGACGGCATCTTGTTGTGCCTGTAACCTCGTTGGAAGGAAATCGCCATTCCTCATCCATTCGCTGTTATCAACGCTACGAAAAACACCAAATATTTTCAATATAAAACCAACTTCATTCAAGAATCGACGATCACGGGGGAAAACTGTTAGAATCTTACCATACAACTGTAGATTCCAGAACCATTCTGACAAGCAAAGACTGATAAAATTTTTACTTTTTATCGATTTTCTCTCGTCTTTTATCAATATGACTCAACGGATTTGTGCTCATACTTTACTTCGCGTAGCCGCTGACATAGCGTCTCATATTTACTGGTCAGCGGTATGCTCTTTTGTTTATTATTTGTGTTACGAAATTTTACAAACGCGTCGGTGTTAGAGTTTGTGGTCAAATAATACTTGTTGCGTGGCGTCTAATGTGTGGAAAACGAGATTAGTGATTATGGAAAAGCTTTTTGACAAAATCGGAGACCATTTTAACAATCCCGAGATGTCTGACCGCATTTTGGTCGTGAAGATTCGAAAGGATGGCTGGGAAAAGTTGGAAGCCGCACGCCGGGTTCGAAGCATCACGAAAACCAACTCACAAGGAGGAAATGATGATACAATCTCCACACCAAGCAACAACCAGGAAGAAAAACCAGATGAGAACGAGGAAAATGAATCCACTGTCAGTACAGATGAGCAAAACTTCAATGCTGACGAATCAGCTACCACGGCTGCGGACGATTCGTTTAACTTGCCTTCGATTTCAGACTCTAGAACTGTCAGTAGCCTGAGCTGCGATTCGGGGATAGGCGATGCTTCATCTTCTGAGGCCAAAAGAACTATCAAGAGTAAAAAGAGAGAAGAATCTTGGATAGTCGTCGAAGACCAGGAACAAGAATCTGAGACTATGATGAATTCAGTTAGTGCTTGCAAGCACCTGCCGGTTGGCACCTCATCAGAAGTGGATTTAGACGTCACTTTCAGCAAGTTACTTATTGCAGACATTCGCTATGCTCATAAAGCTGGAGCTATAGGTCTTACTGCTATGAATTCTTTGGAGGACGGGGCCTCAGCGTTTTGTTCGTCCCGGTCAACAGATAACGGTGTCATGAGAACAAGTGAAGAGGATTTGACACTAGCTGACACAGTGATCCGGGAACACCAGCTGTATGTACACAGCTTTTGGTTGGCTTTGAATAGTTCTTATTTCAGAAGCCTGTTTTTTAGTTCTGGGATGAAAGAAACCAAAGTAAAAAAGGTATGATTTATAGGTAATGAAAAATGTAATCATCACAAAACCTTACACTTTAAACCCTCCCCTTCTATCCAAATATGTAGCTAGCTCAGGGAAAAAAGGACTCTGCATCCCCCATACAGAAGATCTATAGAGTGTTCTTTGAAAGGATAAAGAGGCTTTTCGAGATTGCAAACTTCATTTTTTTTCTGGAGTTTAATCAAACCAGTGGGCTTCACTTCAATCTTAGATATTGTAGGAAACAACACTGCAAACTACTTGTTCTAAGGTATATGTACATGTATGTGTACATGTTTGTGTAAAGACAGATTGGTTGGTACTACGATTATCAGTTGAGTAAAGCGGGACAAAACTTTGGTCACCAAGTTTTAACGTTGAAATCTTGTTGTTGTCACGAGCAACTGGCTCCGTATCCATTGGCAACTTGTCGGCCTTTGACATCATTGGCAGCAAAGCGCGCGACATTGTAGGCGACGTGACAGGTGATCAACGGCCATTGATATTGTTACAATGGAAACGAGGTGAGTTGCCCGTGACAACACCATAATTTTAAGGTCAAAACTTCGTAACCAAACTTCCCTCATACCTTACTCAACTGATAATCGTAGTACGACTTAGCCTGGAAAAAGCTGTGTGGCACCACACCCATCACTTATTCATAGTAGTAGTGCTCACAACTCAAGGAGCATTCACCAAGATATTTTCAAAAGTATTGAACAAAATCATGGGCAGTAAAGGTGGGATTCTAAAATTGCTTATTGACAGAGATAGGCTACTAGATAGGTGACTAGATGGGTTGGGATGGCCATTTGGATATTTTCCATGAATGTAATGACTCTCAGTCCATGTTATGACCCAGAGGCAAATATTTTCCTGTCTGGCCCTCACACTCAGTCAAGAGGGATATAACAGAAAACTGCAATAAAAAAATTTGCACCAGTCAGAACATACACAAAAACATGTAGGAGTGAAAGAGGGGGAGGAACTTTCTAATGAACATCATGAGGGTGATCATCAAAGACATACCTTTGAGCCAACAAATGGACTGAAATTTGAGGTTTGCAATCTATTAGCCAAGGGTGTTTGAATCTAAAATTACCTCTACTTGTGTTGTCCCTGTATCTTTTACATAATTTTATTGTACAGCTCTAGGAAGAAAAAGGATGACAGGAACTAGTTGCCAGAATATAAATAATTATAAATAATTAAATTAAGTAGTGTTGCTTATGGGTTAAAAATGAATATTTGGAGCCAAGCCCTCAAAACAACCAGCTAGGGCTTCATTCAAAATTTTCAACAATCATCTTTGTTGTTATACAGTTTATGGGTTCCACCTGCCATTTCCCCATTAGTTATACCTTAATGATTAAGCTAAGAAAAGGTGCCAACTTGAACACACCGGAAGGATAATACTGTAACATTGTTTCATTTTATACCTTTATTTAAACAGGTTGAAATGAACATCAGTGAATCCTTGTCGTCGATGTTCTTGCTGTTGATAGAGTCGCTTTATAAACCTGAAGTTGTCATGACAGAAAGTGTGGAGAATCTTCTTGTTCTTATGAGGCTTGCTCATGTTTATGATGCAGAGAGCACCCTTAAAACCTGTCAAAAGTAGGATATTGTTTATCATTTTTAATGTGTGGGTTGGACATCTAGTTTCTATTTACAGTTCTGATATTTTGCCATTCCGCTGGGTGATGAGAATTAGGAACATTATCAACTAGAAGGCCGTCAAAGTCTCTTGAAAGACTTGATCATAAAAAAGAAAAAGAAAACCTCACTTCCTTTACTTTTCTCATTGTTGTTTTGCTGAAAGTTTTTTCCTACAAACTTTGTCACAAGTGCTTAGAGACTCAGTCCTTTAGAGGTAAAATTGTTGGTACATGTAACTGAATGGTTCTGTGTTCATTATCACCAAATAACTATTGCATAAGTCTATTGTTGTGATCAATTTTCTAGACTCCTTGGGTCAGCTGAACTGACAGTTGAGATCTGTGACAAGTCACTGAATATGCAGGAACATGAAAGGTAAATAACATAACTTAACACAAATCCCTAGTATAAGTAAGGTTCTTATTAAAGCCGAACTGGCTCATATGTAGCACTTTGTTTTTAACTCCAGTTTCTGTAACGTGAAGTGGTTCCATATAGAAGTGTTGTTACTCCCCCCTGGATGGGATGCTATTATTTCAGGTTACTCCCCAGCAATCTGTCAGGCTGCCACGCTGATACCCAGTTGAACACCTAGTTGCCCAAGAACAGAACACAAAGACCCTGGCTAGGACTCAAATCTGGACCACTTGATCCAGAGTCCAGATATTGCTTAACTGTGTATTGCCGACCAAATCCCAGACAAAGAAATCCAGACATACATGCCAGTGGGAGTCTGTGAATTTCTGAACTAGAGATTTCCTGACCTGTACGATCTCATTTTTTGTTTACCAAATGCATATGGGGAATAAGGAATTTAAAATGATTTGTAACAATGTGTAAATGTTGGCTGTTTGGTTGTTGCTTTTTAGACTCCCTGAAATGGCAGAGTTTATTAGCAGATGTGAAGAATTTCTGGTTGAAGAATTCAGTCCACTAGACTCTCAGTGGTCCAATGAAGACTTTCTCTCTTTGAGTTCTAATGGTCTACAGAAAGGTAATACTAATATCTGTGTTAAATGTTTGTTCCCTTTTAGAGTGTACAGTTACAATATTTGTAAAAGGAATTGTCTGTGTCGGTGACACACATTTGGAAAGAATAATATCCCAAACTGAAATTATCAAGCTGAAGAAGGAATCTGAAGGACTTAGTTAAAAATAGTGACTTTTTCGATATTATGAAAAGAAGAGGGCCTCATTTCAGATCTAACACTGGACAACAGTTCAAATAGACCCTTTTCAAAAATGGCTGCCGATTTAAAATTCTTTTGTATGCATTTAAATTAGCCTCACTAACTAGTTTGGGAGTAAAAATTCTTTTGAATTATCAACTCAAAAACGAGGTTAGTCAGCCTAATTTTAATACTTACAAAAGAATTTATAATTGGCAGCCATTTATGAAAAGGGTCTATAACATGTGAACAGACTCAGGTCAGGATAGGGTTAAGAGGAAGGACAGCAAGGGAGGTTAGGGTCTCCCCACTTCCTGCTGTTCTCTCTCCTCCTCCCCTCCCATCAGGTCTCTTTACTCACAGCTACCTGCTGCTCTCGCCTGTTCTTTCTAATATCCGCCAACAAGCAGGTTATATTTGAAGGTCAGGAAGTCAGATCTACAATGTAAGAAAGGAGGGACATTTAATTCAAACAGCAGTGCCACTGTATTACATACAGCCTTTATTCTTAACAGGAAGTAGTGGGATATCTGTAAACTAGTCGTATGGCTAAGCATATTGCCACTTTAAATAAAGTATCCTTTCCATCCTATCCTATCTTCTCGAACTCATTAATAATTCATCAACATAGTAAACACTATTCACTTGACTCTGAAGATGACTTCCGCTCAGGTTGTCGAAACGTCAGTCACCAACAACTTACAGTTCTTTTCAGAACTACCCTCACCCGGACGATCACATTATACGAACTTATAATTCATCAAGTTAAAACAAAGAAAATCACAACCATGAAGGAGGTTTAGATACTTCTCCGTTTACTCCTTAGTTTTTGTTTCATTTGAGAAGATATCAATCCAAACACCCAGAATCTCGTCAAAAATACTCCGCTGCGCGTCGTATTTTCAACTCTCTTCTCGGTGTTTGGATATCCCGATGAAACACTGTCTCTCGTGTTAGATACATGATCATAATGATATTTATCCTAACCAGCAATTATTATTTTTCAGTTCTTTCCAGCAATGAGCTTTGTGTGTCTTCAGAGAACACTGTGTTCCTCGCTCTGATGAAATGGGCTGAAGTGAATGAAGTGTTTGATGATCAGCTTGAACCGCTGTTGGATCTGGTTCGGTTCAAATCCATGACTATCAATTACCTTCATGATGTCGTGACCAGTGATCATCCGATTGCTTCTACGGTTGTTAAATTTCCACTGTTATTTGAGGAAGCCGTGTTTTACCATGCGTTTTCAAAGGTTAGCTACCTAAATGTTTGTGTCAGAGCGCAATAAAAGGAATGGGTGGGGTTCTTTGTTAAGTTACTCTCCTTCCATGTTGTATTTAGCCTGACCAAGTTGCATTTGGTGATAGGAAAACTAAACTGCTTTCCAATGGTTTTTCAGGAAAGACAGCACGAGGAGGGCGAACCTATCGCCAGAAAAGCGTACGATGAACCTGTTGTGTTCAACTGGACAGTGGACATTGGTGAAGACGTTGAAGTTGAGAAGAAAAAGAAGATCATCAAGTCCCCGCATTTCTGGGTCAGCGGATATGAAATGTGAGCTTGACTTTTCTCCTTCATGTCATATATTTACCTGTATTGGGCTCTGTATTCTTAGACCACGTTTACACTAGAAGGGACCTTTCCGGATTCGTCAGGGTCGAGGTTTTTGTCGCTTCTGTATTGGACGGATACAAAATAAAACCGTCTTCGTTTAGTCACCTTTGTGGAGATTTTATATTCAAAATCTAAAGTGAGAACTGTTTATTAGGGTACTTTTAGATCGGGAATGTTTGATAAACGAACGAGCCACTCTTAAGAGTACTTTCACGCCGGCCCTGCTGCATCATTTGTCCAGCTAACATTATCGTTTTGTAGTTTCAAGATATCCCCCAATTACCCGAAGAAAACAACGTTATTACATGACCCCAGATTCATACATGCGTGAACAGATTCGAAGTTCATTACCCTGCGAAATCGAATACCCAAACTGCTAGAAATCTGGAAACGTTTGGGATATCCGAAATACTCTTCTCTAGTGTAAAAACTTTTTTTTAAAGTTCATTTTTATATGGCTTCTTGTACAGTCTCGAGAACAAATAACTAAACTTGTATAGTGTAGTTGCTATTCAGAGTATACCCCCAGTAGTAACAGTAAAGCGTGTCGGGGAAATAAGTAAGATAGTAAACGACAAAAGCCTTTGTCAACTTATGATTGGTTGTCTGAATAGAATTCAGAGGGAAATTCATTTTAAGGATGCATGACTTCAAAGACGTCAATTTAATTCAAAGAAAGAACAGGACTAATGCATACTTCTATTTATGGGCTCCTGGTAACGTAATGCTGCGTCTCAAATGATATGAAGGAACGACAAAGGTTTTTGTAGCGCGAGAGGCGAAGATTTTTACCTGTGTTTTCATAAATATTTTCTGTTATTTTTCTTGCAAAAAAGCTTTTTGTCCTTTGGTCTTTACATAATGTATTTGGACCATTGGGCTGAAAGTGTGTGAGGTAGAGAGTGGAAATAAAGTGGATAAAGCAGTATTATAGTACTTACTTACCAATGACTGTCGGCTTTGCAGGTTCTTGGAGCTTAAGCTGAGGACTTCCGGTTGTCAAGGTCTCTACCTGACCATAAGCACACGTGACTTCCGCCATAGCAGCAAGGGATTCGTTAAGCTGGCTTATTCACTAACGTCAAACTTCCCGAAGGCCACCCGAGTCATTAACGAAGCTGATGTGTTTGACAGAGAGGGGTCTGGGTGGGGCTACGAAGAATTCTTTCCATTATGCTGGGCGGAATTCAAAGACCAGCTAAAAAGAACTCCCTTAATAATTACTTCTCAAGTTAGTCTGCTTGAGTAGAGCCGGGATTCAAAATTACCGTCTAGCTGTTTTTACAGCTACTGCAGTGCCATGTATTGGTAGACATTTATTGTAAGCAGCCATTCTAACCAGTAATTTTCGTTTCTCTATCTTCAAAATAACATTTAACTAAGGTTGAAAAACTCCCAAACTGATAGTAACCTGCAGAGATATACGTGTCAAACTGGGTTAGATTAAAAAGGATACGCTTGTCCAGTCGAGGAACTTATTGAGATCTCCCAGGTGCAATTCACGTTTAAAGAGGTTTTCTGATCATCATCGTAGAGTGAAAACCAAAACAATGCAAAAGCAGTCAGAGAGCTCCAAACAAGATTTTCTGGTCTTTAAATAAGCAATAGTAGAATTATAAACTTCTGGCAGAAGTTATGCATAGCTATAAAGTAACTAGATAAAGTAAGTAAATTCATTTAATGTCAATAATCATAGCTATAAAGTAAATAGATAAAGTAAGTAAATTTATTTATTGTCAATAATCATGGTAAGAAAATCTCAGGAGCTTTTTCAACTCTGTTTTACATACTTTATCTTAGACTTTGTGTACTAAAAAACAGTATAATTATATAATACTGATTGCTACTGGCTAATTCTTAGTCAAGCGGCAGCGGCGTTAACTTGCAAGCGATGGATGTCGCCATAATCTAGCTGTCAATAGAGATTTGATGCAAGGCGTTAGAGCGGTTTTCAACTGAGTGTCAAAAGCAATCGGGCGATTACTTTGGTTTTGGTTTTACTGCGGTTTGAGATTGGCCGTGTAGTCTAATTGGTAAGTAATTAGTTTGGTTTTGGTTTTACGACACTCAATGAAAACCGCTCTAAATTAAGGCTCTTATAGGAACAAGGCTCTTATAGTGGCATGAGGCAACAGAGACCGTAACAGAAAGGTGTATATATAGATTACAAAACTACTTACAAAACATTCGTCTTTCGAAGTACAGGTGTTTTGGGTAATTCATAAGCATTGTACATAGCTTGAGGTTTTTTTCCGCTTGCCACAAAACTAATGGTGGCCTAATACATTCTTACATATCTTGACAGAGAGCCCGCTCATCAAATTATTCAAAATCCAAATGTACTTCACATTACTTGTCCATGGTTGTGCAATATCATTGTTCGCGCTATTTCTTAAACGAAGATTTAGTCACCCCTTAGGCCCATGATTGATCCAACGATATATGAAAATATAGTGGTCGCAATCCTAAGCTTCATCTAGCGCAAATACAATAATTCACATTTTTTTAGGTAAGAAGAACAGTGTAAAATTTATTTAATTGCGAAAGGAAAAACGAATTGGTCTACGATGTTTTGTTTGGCCCATGTGTTCAAAGACACTGAATATTTCTGTAAAATCGCTTGTCCAATTGTCCCTCTAATTCGCCGTAAGTCCGCTACTGTGCCCCACTATGATCTATTTCAGCTCTAACCTCCCTAGTGACTCTCACCACTTATTACCCTTCTCCCTTTTTCTTCCCTTATGACTCATGTAGACTTTGTCTATAACAATCCCCCTTCCCCTGTGCCTCCCTATTTCCAAGAATTGCCATTGACATTTTTCTTAGCATTACTCCTTAGATATTCTTTGATGCCGACGCCTGCTAATCTATTTTCCGACTTGACTCTCACTAGTTTTCTTACTTTTTCTTAGCGGAATTCGAAAGAGACGTTTTCTCAGCTCATAACATGACTCGAACCTGGGAACTCCTGCTCTCGTTACGAATCTTCTTAACTACAACTCCACGTTTTACGCAGTACCCCCGACGTACTGATTCACCTCTAAATTAAAAACTTCGGCAAATTGTACACAGGCATCAAACGACGAAATTTTGAATTTGTTTTTCAGTTACAAGAAAGTCAAATTAACAGATCTCCACTTGAGCAGTGAACATGTATAACGTCAATCAAATTTATTTACAACGTTCAAACTTAAGGTCACTCTTGTATGTACATATGTTCATTAGCTAGAAGACAAAGGTGTCGCCGGGTTATTTCGTAGTTTATGAAAACAATGTAAGAGAAAGAAATCAGGTTGTTTCACCAAAGAAGTAAACCGACCCCGGGAACAAAACATTAAGTGAAGAATCATCTCTTTTCAGTTTTCGTTGCTCCATATCACGGAATTACAATAAAACTCGCCGGGCTAATAAGTTACAATTTATAAAAAGGCTTTCATCAAATAAATTGAAATAATTATTCGGTAGTATCTCAAAACATTCAGCGTAAGAGACAACAAAATTAAGTTGTCCAAAATATCATTTCTTCTCATTTCAAATGTTGTTGATGATTCTTTCTAAATCAACACGTATCCATTGAACTGTAATCTGTACGCTTTGCGGATCTTTGTTGCAATGGCAACAACATAACAAGGATCTATAGGCATAATCTTCCTAGTGCCATATCGGTCTGTACGAGTATGCCCATTTATTAGGAGTCAGAAATGGTTCTTGCGTTATAGCCAGCACGTGAAGAGGCGTTTTGTACGGAATGTCCGGTCGCCGAAACCATTTGGTCGTTGTCGTTTCTAATGGGGCAGACCCAGGCTTTGCTTCGGGGTGTACCCGTGGGAACCGTCTATTCCGGCTGTTATCTTCCCCCTGAGAACCTTGATAAGACGCCATATAGCACGAGCGTGCGTCGTTATTTGCATTCCATGTTATCAAATTGTTGGAATAGTGTTGACACCTGTCGGGAAATGTTCTTCGTCCAAGTCCCTGAAAGTAGAATAACCGAATGAAAATATTCAGTACAAATTAATGAAAGATGCTGTAAATCGTGCTTTCCAAGGTAATGAGACTGGGTGTGACCCTTGATCAATGCACACTGGAATATTTTAAAGCAAACCAAAAGTTAATTACTATTTTTCTACAAGTTGTCAGCCTTTAATTAGCAGAGTCAGAGAAAACAAGGGCGCTCTGTCTGAAAACCGAAAGGCTGAAGAGGTCGACGGTTTCTTCTTCAGCTTCCTCAGTAATGATCTTATGTACCGACTGACACAACTGAGTACTGGTGCGTAATGTACTGTCAGATCCAATGTCTTGTTGCGTTAACTTGAGATTAATGAGCTCTAACAAAGAAAAGGCAGGGACTGACTCGGCGAAAGCATTGAATTTATAAGGCTACATCTAAACAAGATTATTGCGTCTGGAATAGTCTAGACACGTGACCAGCGTTTTTGGAGCTCATTCTTATTGAGCCTTGAGACTCTCGCACAGGACTGTCGCGCAGGATTTGCATTCTACTAAGATGAAAACGAAGTAGAACAACTGGCGGAGAGAAGCTTTAATATAAAGTGGTTAACCAAATCCCTGGCCAAATGGATTTTTCTCGACGCCAATGTAAACTTTTTTTATGCTTTTTCCCTTCCCGTCCACACTGATCCACATTTTTGGTCACCGAAAACGGTACGATTAGAAAACGCATTCGAGAACGGACTCGGTCAATATCGAAAACATCTTTTCCTATTTTTGGAGAACAGTGAGGCGCAGCACCAATGTGGCCAGTGCTAGATCCAGGCCTGTTGTCATATGTGAGTTGAGTTTGTTGTTGGTTCTCGCCTTGCTGCGAGATGGTACGAGGGTTTTTCTCTGGGTCCTTTGCTTTTTCTTCTTCCTGAAAAACCAGCACTTCTAGTTTGACCTGAATAGAGGAACCATATGAGGACCAACTAAGGCTGATGTGGCCTGCTCTCCAAATATTGTAATTTATTTTTTCTATCATTTATTTCATTGGCGTAGACGGGAGAAACGATGCCTTTCACAAACGCTAAGGTCACAATGACCATATGCATGTACTGTGTTCATAGCTTAAGCACTCGGCGCATGCTCAATTGGGACAGCACACCTTTTCATCTCGTTTTCAACTAGTTAGTGTGGACAGCAAAAATAATTTTAAAACGATGGTGTGGATACAGATTTT
The DNA here is from genome assembly GCF_964199315.1 of Orbicella franksi. Lineage (NCBI taxonomy): Eukaryota > Metazoa > Cnidaria > Anthozoa > Scleractinia > Merulinidae > Orbicella > Orbicella franksi. The sequence continues at coordinate 15,113,778 of NC_138146.1, forward strand.
CTGATCCAGAAAAGAAAACGGACTAGTGTGGACAGGGCCTAACTCAGTGGTGGGCATATATAAATGTGTCTTGTTTGTTGGTAAAAACAAAAAGTGATTGCCTTACATTTCCAAAGTATTCTCCTTGATCTTGAAAAGCGTGTCTGTTGTCATGTGTGGAGAAAGCGAATCTTCTGAATGGAGTCTAGATAAAAATGATCAAAAACATCATCATCATCATCATCATCATCATCATTAAAAGTTGCTCCCTTATAACATGATGCATTATTTATTGACTAAGAGGTCTTCTTTTTGGGCTGAAAACTGAAAATCTACCTCATGTTTGTATTTGAAGTTCGCAGGTGGTGATGCTATTCTCTTCTCTTGTGGTTTGGTAACATCAAGTGTTCTTGGCCAGCCTCTTGTCGCAAACTGAAATGAATTAAGAAATGAAAATAATTTTTTTTTCCTCAATGACTAGCAAACTTTTTGACAGCCTGATAACCTGCGATCAGACGTTTTTTTTTTTTTCACAGGGGGTGGGGCGGGAGAAAAAAGGAACGCGTTCTTTTTTTGTTCCCCCGCAAAAAAGGACGCCTGATCGCAGGTTAACTGCCTGATGGTTCTGATGGAAAATAAAATGATAGAGAAGAGTATGTTATGGCTCTCTTGTTGTGTTCTGATCTGATAGAAACAGCCGAAGAACTGAGGACATCTGAACGTTAATAGTTTGTTTTTGCCATCTTGCCAAAGACAATCTGTCAGACGTTTTTCCTTTGGCTTAGTTGGCCTTAGTTTATCAGGAAAAAATGTCAGGGACTTGCAAAGAATCACCAAATCCATTTGGATCATTCGAAGTTTGAGCGATTTTCATCACCGCGCAGCTTTTCATTTTCAGCGCAGTATAGTAGAGTACCGTAGGTTTTTTTAGTAGTTTTAACCTAGTCTTCGTCCGCTGTGGTGAATTTGTTCAGCTGCCATTGTAAACTGACCAGTCATATGTATTGTCTTTATTGTTGCATGCAGAGATAGATTTCCATAAAAACAAAAACTTAGTTACCTTTTGTTTCGGTAATTTGATGTCAAAATGTGACTTTGTATTCTTGATTAGTTTCTTTTAAAAGAGAAAAATTCATGCAAATCGCTAGCTTTTCTAGTGAGCACTGGCAAATGTTGGCTCTCAAAATAAATTTTGTTTTCACCATTCAATAATAATGTCGTCTGTTGATTGATTCGGACTGTTTGTAAAATAAATATTAGCTTTAATATTCAAAAGCTTTTTCTGTGTGGTGCCAGGTGATGGCTTCCCGCGACATGGCAAAATTTGGGTTGATATATTCTTTAACATGTCTGTTAAGGGATTAAAAAAATTGCCGGCTAGTTTTCGTCTTGACGTATCAAATTCCTTAAGAAGCTGATCTTGCTGCTAGGCCATTATCAACTTATCAATGTCTTCTTCAGTTAGTTAAGTGTTAATGGACTTTTCAGCTGGATTCCCTTGACTGGCATTTGAGAACGTGATGTTCATTAAAAGTCGAAAGACTCACCCAATTTCCTTCTTTCTCTTTCGATGGAACAAATGTTCGGCCTTTTGCCATCTTACTTGTACAAAGAGGACGTCTATTTACTTGATCGTGATCGTTACATCCCTCATAAGTCTGCAGGGCCTAGGGGTAGATTGTACTCCGTTTGACTTACAGCTTCTTCAAGTGGTTTGTTTTGAGTGAGTATCAATTCCCAGGTTGCCAAGACGCCTTGGTAACCATGACCGCTGACCGCCATTAATCGCTGTCACGCCTGTTGATCAATGGCGGCCACTGGGGCAGTTATGTCTGCTTTCTTCTCTGTTTTTGCATGAAGCGGTTCAGAAATTTGTCTATGGAAGGTGTAGGTCTTGCTCTTCGGAGTGTCATTGCCCGGGTTAAAGCTGCGACGGCTAAGCGGTCAAGTGTAAGTGCAGAAGTTAGAATTAAATTTAAAATAATACCACTTCACTTGAACCCTAAATCTGCCTAAATACGTTTTTAACTGTTTTTGAACTTTTTATGGCTTCCATCACTTGTTATACAATATAACTGATTAAAATGTTTTTCAGTAGCAAGGGTTAAAATCAAAAGTTACCAGGAGTCTGTAGAAAAGCAGAAATGCTTGAAGTAACACACCTCTTTCGACAGCCATTACATAAGCTTATAAACCCCTGCATAACTAAGTTGACTGCTTAATGTTTGACAAATTATTCAATATGTCTAAGCTTATAAGAAAGTCAGAATGGTTCAATCGAGAAAATACGAATAAGCTCTCTCACTTTGCAAACTGTCATTGGTCATATTGATTTTAGGATCTTCCTAAAACCACCCCTCGTCTTGTTGCTGTCAGCAAGTTAAAGCCAGCAGATTGCATAATTGAAGCTTATGAGCATGGTCAACGACATTTTGGAGAAAACTATGTGAGTGAGTTTTTTTGTCAAGCACTGGCAGCTTAAGCCACCACACTAATGTGTCTTTGAAATGACATGTTTCCAATGATGTGCTTTTGTATGATGTCAAAAGCTTTGCATTCATGTTGTAATTTTGCTTTATTTTACCCATCCATACTAAAATGCTAAAAACCGCTGGTATGCCACTCTGGACAGCATTTTGAAATGTACGTAAGTAAATTTTTGATGAAAATGATGAGTGTGGATGATAGGCAAAAACTCATCAAAAGTTTGTGTTTTAAAATTAAATTGGATTCATGCAGACTGGGCCTTACAGTCAGTTTATTTACAAATAATGTTTATTATAATCACCCACAATTGGAACCTGATCAATATAAACAGATATGTGGACAGATCTAATAGTATTCCAGTATTGTTTCTCCAGAATTCAGGTTCTGCACTCTAATTGGTTGCTTGACAATAAGCATTGTTAAAAGTAAACTTTGACAATCAAGATACTCAACATAATTTTCATCATGCAGCATACTTTTTTTTTGCTAAGGGGGTGTCTATTTGATTGATAAACAAATTGTAGGTGAAGGTAGATTTAAGTATTACTGTGTTTACTTAATCATTTACACAGGTTCAAGAACTGATTGAGAAGTCAAATAATCCAAAGGTTTGCTATAAATGTTTTAGCTTCAAAGTTTATGACAATCAAAATTAAACTATCCTGCTTCGGGGTTTTGGATAGTTGTGGAGCTGTGTGAAAATGGCAAGTGAAAACAAATGGATGGGTTTGGAGCCACAGGATGAAAGGGATTGGCATGAAGAATTATAAGGGGGCCAGGTGTTTGGTTAGTTCTGAGCAGCACAAAAAAAACATTGGGCAAAAAAGGGGAGGGGTGTTGAACCACATGAACTTGGAACTTGGATTAGTGTGTAGAATGGTGATTGGATTCTTGAATTCAAGATGTTTGGTTAGTTCTAGAGCAGTGTCAAAGGACAAGTGAAAAAAAGGGAAAGGGTGTGGTGCAAGAAGGCAAGAGAATATCTTTCTGTCATCCTCTTGCCACAAAATCACTTACCCTTTTCTGCTTGCCATTCTTGATGCTGTTGCATTTCCTGAAATCAAGTTTCGTTCCCAGTTTTTGAGTGCATACTATTATTTTTTATGCTGGATTCCTAGACAAGTTTTTCATCAAGCCATGATTTAATGATCAAGTATGGAAATTATGTTGAATTTAATTTCCACTGATTAATTCATTATTTTGTAATTGAAGGGAACGTTTGACTGATACCAAATTTGTAAGATCCATTCTTATGTGAAATACATTCAATGACTTATAGGATTACTTGTGATTTATTTTTTGTAATGAATTACTTATTTCAGATTCAGGAACTTAAGGACATACGATGGCATTTCATTGGTCATTTACAGAGTAACAAATGCAACAATATTGTTGGTAGGAACTGAATAACATTATTGTTTCTGGCTGCAGTTCTAATACCAATTCTAACTTAGAGTTGATAATTTTTATCTTACTTATGCCCACAGGTGTCCCTAACCTTTTCATGATAGAGACTGTGGACAGTGCAAAGCTTGCAACCACACTCAACTCCTCGTGGGAAAAACAAAACAAAACCAAACCCCTTAATGTGATGGTTCAAGTGAACACAAGCAAGGAAGAAAGTTAGTGTTCCCTCTCAAGATGAGACATTAGGTTTTCCAAAATTATCTTTCTTTTCTACAGTCATTCTACAGATTTTAGTATACTGTGTGTGCGATGAGAAATGTGATTGGTATGAAAACAGAAAAGTTCCAAAGTGCAGTATGTGAAGAAAGTTGCTTCTTATACCCTGTGATAGTGGTTTTAACATCTGGGCTGGTGCATTCAAATCTTCACTTGTCTGATGGGCACATAAGATACAATTTGAGGAAATTGCAGAATTAAAGAACCTGTGCACAGAAGATAGGGTGGTGAAAATGACTGTTTGGCTAATACATGATAGTTATTGCTTGTTGAAAAACTGATTTTTTTGCATGATGCAGTGATTAATTAATTTTATTGTTGGCTGCTAGAACTCTCCAAAACACCACTCAACCATCCCACTTCTAATGATAATAACTTTGGTATGCTTAATAAGACAGACAATGAAACATCATGGCATACAAATCTAAAGAATTAGATTTACAATCATACAGTTACATGTACACATGTTTAATGATTAAAACAATGTTACTAGCAAGTCTAGAGGCCACTATCGCCAGCCCTTTCATATATGTAGGTGCTTTAAAGAAGAGGGTGGGAGGAAGGGAGGGCTGAAAGGACCTTTGTAAGAAGGTGTGATGGGTGTGGGAAAAAAATCAGTTACTGATTGCTTAAAATCAATTCTTTTTTATATTGGGTACAGTTCTTGTCTGGCCAGCCTGGCTCATAAGCAAGATCTACTATAAATACATGTGTTGCAGTGTGTATACTTAGAAAATCTACAAATTTCAATTGACATTTGATTGCTTGTTATTGTATATCTTATATTTCCACTGATTTTGTTTTGTTGCAGGTAAAAGTGGATGTTCAAGTGATCATTGTGTAGAGCTTGTGGAACACATTATCTCGCACTGTCCTCATTTAAAGTTTTCAGGACTAATGACTATTGGTGAAATGAATTACGACTGGAGTCAAGGGGCAAATCCTGATTTTATTGTAAGCACAAAGTTGTTCTTTAGATTAATGAATTGTTGGGCCATTATTGTTATGTTAATATTGAACTGTTGTACAAAGTGCTGTTTCATGTACTTTCCACACAAAAAAGAGTAAGGATTGCCATTATGCAAGACATAGTGCCTTCATCATCAGCACATTTGGACCCTGGATTAAACATTCTACTCTGGAATGTAGCCAAGCTCCTGTTCTTAGGCAAAACACTTTACTCTGACTTATAGTGCTTTTTCTAACCTGGAGTATAAAAGGGGCAGGGCTTGAAAAAAACTTGAATTCCAGCGTGCCCTTGGGACAAGTACATGTAGCTCTCAAGTTTTGGTTGCCCTGGGCAAGTCTTAGTTTGTTCTTTTAATGCTTTAGTTGGCAGATAACTTGACTGATCCCTTGCCCATTATGCAAGTGAGAATGTAAGTTACTTGCAATTGCACAGTAATTGCAAGTAACTTTTGTCCCAGATGACTGCACGGCACCTTTCTTGAGTCCAGAGGGTGCCAACAACTTAAAGGTCAACCTGGTAAAATGCTGAGGTTAGCCTAGTAGCCTGCAAATATGTACAACCTTAAGAATGAGTATATTCAATACTTCTGGATGCTTCATGCTACAGAAACTGAGATAAACTCTTCTAGCCTTCTGTGCAGGTGTTCTTGCTGGTTGAGAACACTGGATATTTCTGTTCACCTATCAATAAGCCATCGCAAAGCTGTTAAAAAAACAAATAAATGGTTCATGTTGGGATGAAAGAACAAGAATATAGAGGGGGTGAGGCAATATTTTCTCTTCCCCTCCTCCTTCCCTGTCACTTTTCATTCAACCTTACTCCTGCTTCTCAGAACACATTTTTTTTCTCTCTCCAACCCTCCCCTATTGGTGCTAACCAGAAATGCACCTGTATTACAGGCTAAAACTCTGGTGGTGTCAGGTACTCAAGCCCCAATTAAGTTTACAGACGAGGGCAGCTGTTTTGTTAGTTCTCAACAAGTGATCTTAAAAAAAGTGTAAATCTACGATACATGTAAACCTGTGTTGTAACTTTAGTGTTCTTATTTTCTTTTCAGTGTTTAGTGGAATGCCGGAAAAACGTTTGTGAAAAACTAAGCCTTAGTCCAGAAGATGTAGAATTGAGCATGGGAATGTCAAATGATTTTGACAAAGCGGTAAGTGTATTGTTTGAAGGCTGTGTCCAGTCAGTTGAGTGACATCTTAAGGCATGTTACGGATAGTTGCAATTCTGTTTAACTGGTATTATTGGTATTTCAACATAAGGGCACATGAATGAAGTATATTTGTTTCAAGAGAGTCACTTGACTGTATCTGCAAACAGTCTTTTACCTGCTGAAGGAAGTTATAACTTTATTTTTTGTGGGCACGGGATAGAGACAAAAATCTGAGTCCCCGACAGACTGGAGCCCATGATCTTCCACACACTGGTGTGGTCAATGCTCTAAGCACTGAGATACAGGGAGACTCATGGCAAGCTGGAGCGAAAGCATGTCATGTTGTATGTGTTATTGAGTGCCAACTGTTCCAAAGAGGTTGGACAAACACTTGCTGTCAAAGAAGAAGTATTGTCAATTATCATTATCAATCAACACTAGAATGGTTTTTGATTGACTGTTCTCAAACTCATTAATAATTCATCAAGTTACAAAAGAAAATCAGAAGGTTACCATGAAGGAGGTTTGGATACTCGGGCTTAATTAGCACAGATTTTGACGAGTTTACTTCTCTGTTTACTCCTTAGTTTTTGTTTGGGCTGAGAAGATATATCAAACACTCGGGATAGTGTTTCATCGGCCATCCAAACAGCTCGAATTTCGTCAAAAATACTTCGCTGTGCGTCGTATTTTCAACTCTCTTCTCGATGGTTGAATATCCCGATGAAACACTGTCTTTCGTCTTTGATATATTACTTGAACATAAATAATAAAAATGTATTTTTTGGTCTTGCTTTTTCTGCTTGGGCTCTCTACATCATCATAATAATAAAAGATGGTTTCTAAAAACGAACTCCTGTATAAACATGCTCTAATTGTTCAGAAGTGTGAACAAACTAGTTTTTCACACTTGGCACTGGCTTCAGGATTTCTCTCTGAACTTACATTGGTTGTTAACGTTATACAAGTTCTTGTGATTGGCCATTTGTGTTGGATCATCTCTGATCATGTCTGGCCTTTCCTTCGTACTCCCTTAACTGTCCCCCAGTTCTAAACAACGCATGTTTCTTTTTTGGTAGATTTTAATGGGCAGTACAAATGTACGAGTAGGCAGTACCATATTTGGTGCAAGGCAACCTAAACAGCCAAGCAATGCCTCCACAGTGCAGGGAGCTACTCAGCCTACCCCCCAGGAACCAAAATCGACACCTGATGTATCACAACTCAACATTAGCGAGGATATGTTACAAAACTTGAACATAGACAATGAAGTCAAAACCAAAAGATGTACACATTCTGCGCACAGCAATGCAACATAGCGATAGAAATTATTTTGTGGAATTTGCTGGCGTTGATACCAGGGGTTCTGCTATAAACTGCAGCCAGGTCGTGCGACACTTCAACTCAAAGTCTACCATACTCTGCTCCTTTAGAATCATTTTTACCAGTGATTTTTTTTTAAGGGCACAATGGTAAAAGTAAAAGAAAGCGAAGGACATAAAAATAATTACAATGCGCAACAAAATTGAAAGTAGCAGTAGTAATAATAAATCGTTATTGATAAGTCACAAAACTAAATGTGAATCTGAGGATGCTAAGTTTTAGATTGTGATTTAAAATCTAAAGATCATTCTTTGCTTAACACAGGGTTCGTATGGGTCCTGGAAAACCTGAAAAGTCCTGGAGTTTTGTTGTGGTGTTTTCCAGGATTGGAAAGCCCTGGAAAAAGGCTTCTGGTCCTGCATAGGTCTGGAAATCTATTGAAATTTACCAAATTCTCAGACCAAAGAAAATTATCTGAACTAACATTACAAGAATTGAATGGCAGACAGTAAGGGCAATTAATAGTGGGAGTGAAAGGGATTTATGTTAATAGTTTTTAAAATTATTAACAGAAATTTGAAAACGCAACAATCACCGGTCGTTTTGGATTTGTTTGAGCAAAACGCAGACAGGGAAATTACGTGATTATCGTAAGGTCTTTGTTTTGGTAGAGCTCCGTTTTTAAAATGTTTTCTACCCATACTAAAACGCAAAGCCGGCGTTTTCGAACTCCGTTTTAAAGAGCGTTTTTGAAAAGCTCCGTTTTCGTGACGGATTAGTGTGGACGGTAGGCCTAACCGTTGAAATAACGCTGCGTTTTCAAATTTCTCCGGCGTAGTGTGGACGGGGTTTAAAATTGCTGTGTATTTTAATGGAGAGTGTATTTTGACTGGCCTTGCTTGCCAAAATACAGGCCAACTCGTTTCATATACAGATATTAAATGTCTAATAAGATAGTGCATTTTTTGACATGCGTTCTTATCGCATCAGTCACAATTGCAGTCGATAACAAAACCGCGACAAGGTCTTTTCAGTTTATGGATTATGAACTTCTTTCACTCAGGGAACAGTTCCAAATGTGTAAAAGTACCAGCAGATAATATAAGCTTTCGAACAGAGGAAGCCCTAAGAAGGTGTGAATCCACTTAGTCATGTTATGTAGCTTGCATGACGCAAGGGAAAGTTTTTGGGGAACTGATTCCTGATTCTATCTTTCTCTGAATGCGGTATCGATCATTTCTATCTTCTATTGTACTTAGCTTGAAACGTAACGCTAGCACAAGACCGTACACGACACGATGTCACTGTTTTATACTCCGTCAATAATACATCTAACTTTGGATACAATATCTGATAATATCACAAACCATATGCAGAATTATCTTCCCAGACACAATAGTCTTCGATTTGATAGGTACAGTATTATTGAAAATTTAGTACAAAGCTTCTGAAACTTTTATATACCTCATACTTGATATGTTACTCTTGGTTTTCTCGTACGTGAGCGCATTCTGTTTTGAAACTTCCCGAGTGAATGGACTTCCCCGAGGGCTAAAAATATGTTTTAAAAATATTCATTTGGCTGGTCACGCAACGCTTGTCCCGGTAAGACATTTGAGGCATATTCTCCCGGCATATTCCCAAGGTTGTCAATTATAAAAAGCGTAAGCCTCTCATAAGATGTTCCATTCTTTCAGGCAATAAGAAATTGAATATTTTCTTGTTGGGAAATCCCGTTGAAACGTCGTCATATGATTATCACAGCCTCTTGCGGTAAATATGCAACGGGACAATTCCCTCTTTCTCGGAAGCTCTTTCGGTTTCTGAGAAATTATGATGCGATCTCATTGGCTCGATTACAATGGGGTGTTTTTGTTTTTTTAAACAACCAGCAAAATTTACCAGAAAATTGCCTTACTCGCTTGAAGAGTAACCGTTGTAGCTGAATACACGACTTTCACTTGGAACAATCTCAAAGAAGTGGATTACGATGGTTCAGAAATAATCGAGAAAGCGCCGACCAAAGTTTTGAAAGTCCTGGATGCTGGTGAAGCGGATCTATATATGCCTTCGTCGCCGGAGAATCGAGGTACGGCAATCATTGTCCTCGGTAAGCCTTATTCTATTTCTGTGATTTTATAAGATTCACTTAAGTTCGAATTTGGCACATACGGTGGCTGGAAAGGAAAACAACGAAATTTTTGCCTTTCTTAATGTATTTAATTCATATATCTTAAAAACAGGCGAGCCTGCAAAATGTTTCTTGTACCTTGATTAAAATGAGTTGCGTGATCGAGCGTGAAGCAACTAGTCTTTAATAATGTGCAACGAGCAAACTCACTTCAATTCTAGTTGCGATAACAGACCTTAAAGAAAGAAGAACCCAATTTGTCGATGTCTAAGGACTAACTTTGCATTTTAAACCGAAATAAAATACGATTTTCGCCATTTCCGTGTTGCGATTCGGTAGTCGCATAGATCTCGGTGACGTCACCTGTATTGTAGGTTACTATGGATAGTTTTGTTTAGCAAGTATCGAACGTTCGGAGTGCAAAGTCTATATTTTTTTCGTGGTGGGAAAGCTTTATAATGTCGACGCCGCAGTTGTAATTACATCAAGAGGAACTGATCTCAAAACGCCGGTAGAAAAAAGGAAAATAACATATTATGTTACATTAATATACATTATTATATCTCTTAGTTAGTACGCGCGCTGTGATTGGTCAATTTAGCGGGCCGTACTGTCCTGTACGGCCCGCTAATATTTAAAGTTGGTTTTGTTGCAAAACTCTTTTGTGATTTATCGCAAAGTGTTCTTAACTTTTATAGCAAGTAAAAGGTTAAAACTTTCAATTACTCTCAATTGTGTTGTAAAGCGTGCTAACGACTTAAAACGATTTCAGACTGACTCATTTTGCTTTCGAGGTGAGTCAGAAATTTGAAGTCTTTCCGAGTCCGCGTGAATAGAAATCGTTCTCGAACCCGTCAGACACACAATAGAGATATAATAAATATCTTATTAACCTCGTCTTCTCGGTCCGTACTGTACGGATCCTCGTTTTTTTCCCCTTCGATTTATGGCCCAAGCGCGAAAGTAAGAGGCAGATGATAAAGTCTGTTCCCGTTTTTCAAATGACGTTTATTTCACAAAAAAAGATCCCTCGGACATATGTCCACATTGTCCTATTAAAGGATCAAGTTTTATGTGTAAAGTTTTGTCATCTTTCGTCTTATTTCAGAAGAGTTGACCAGGAATCGAAGAAATAGAGCGGTCGCAGTTTAAATCCACAGAAACCTGTCGGGTGTTCGCTGAGAAGTCATGTTCAGCGGCTACAAGGATGAGAGGAATAGTGGAAGACCCGGAGGAGGGTTTCGTGGGAGAGGGGGAGGGGGAGCAAGAGGGGGGTGGAGAGGTGGTGCGAGGGGAGGTGGAAGAGGTGGTGGAAGGGGAGGGCGTGGTGGTGCCGGATCTTCGGGAAGCCAGCGTCCAGTTAAGCTAGGATTCAAAGCCCTTCAAGACCTGGAGACTAAAACCCCAGACGAGATCATTCTCGATTTAACATCGAGTCGATGCTTCCCAGCCACTGAATCTTTATTAACGGAACAAACGTTCATGAAAGAGGACTTTATTGTGTTGATTGTGAGCATTTTAAGCAAAGCTTGTGATTGCAGCTCTAAGGAATACCTTCTCAAGCTGCTAAACCTGCTGCCAAATTCGGTGTTTTTCAACTTCCACCTGAGACCTCATCTCAACCGGTTATCTGCCAGCAGGATGCCCCCTTCTGACATAGCAGTGTTTTTGAGGAATGTGGTTAAAATAATGAATGAACTACTCCGAAGATACCCTAACTCATACGCTGATTTGCCAGTGCCTGACCTGTACTGCAGTACAACAATGCTTTTTACAGCAGGTCAGCTAGAGGATAGCGCTCTTGTGAATGATGTGGAGGAACTGATGAAATTAAGGAACGAAAAGGGCGAGGAACTGAAGAAAAAAGAAGAGGAAAAGCAACACAGAAGAAAACCTCGTAGAGATGGTGAGAATTTTTAATGTATAGGAATCGCTCTTTCTCTTAGAAATAGAACAAATGAATTTTCTTCGTGCACTAATGAAACAATTTCTTTCATGTAATTGTCAGCTGGTGAGAATGATGACCTTAACCCACCGAACGATTTCCGTGAGCTCAGTGTCATTCCCACACAGGAAGACATCTTGACAGGGGAAAGACCTTTCCTCAGGAGGAACAAAATTGATGGGAGCTACCACGATGCGGAGCACTATTTGGACGTACAGTTTCGACTCCTTCGCGAGGACTTCGTGCGGCCCCTTCGCGAAGGGATCGCCCAGTTGCTTGAGCGTATTGGGTCCGCTAGGATTGGTGCCTTACAGGACATACGTGTGTACAAAGATGTTCGCTTGTTGTACCCTCTATGCACGTCTAACGGTCTCCAATACAAAGTCCAGTTCGACAACACCAAACTCAGGCATGTACGCTGGGAGAACAGCAAACGGCTCATCTTTGGTTCGTTGATGTGTTTATCCAAGGACAAGTTTGAGAGTTTTGTTTTTGCAACCGTGGCCAACCGTGATCTTAAAGAGTTAAAACAAGTAAGACTTTATGATTTGAGGGTCTAGCAGTTAACCCTGGTACATATCTGATTTTGCATGGACATGCCAAACTCACGTCACAAAATAATATAATCACAAATTGGTTTCCATGGAAAACTGATTTGGAGCGCAGATCAGGCATAATTATTACATCTGCTGATAGGTGTGGGCCCAAACTCTTCATTCATGGAGAGTGAGAATCGCCCATGCCAACGGATAACAGTGCATGGGGTGTCACTCTGGTTTACAATTGATTGACTAGAAGAAACGTAATGAGCTAGAACTTGAGAATCCTTTTCGAAAACGCCCATCTAAAACATACTTGAGAAACCTTGATGTTCACCAGAGATTCGGTAAAAACTTGACAAAAGCAGGCGAAACGATTTATTTCTCCACTCTCCACTCTACTAAATGGTTAACAGCTCCACACCCGCAAAAGCAAACGTCCTTCAAGTACGCTAACCAAAGCAACAGGGTTTCCCGGATATCGAATACTTCTCTCAATTTTGTGGTCCAGCAACGGCTGCACCCACCAAGAGGGTGTAATGACTGATCATGGAATCGCTTTGAATTTTCCATGGCCAAGGGGGTCAAAATCTTACGAGAGATGCAAAAAAGTCACCAGGTCGGGTTTGACCAGGTCTGCTTCAGAGAGAGGCACGTCGAACCACCGCGTTGTATGTATACATACATACATTTATACACATTTCAAGTTTAGTAAGTAATTGAGCCGTCTTGTTCCTCTTTAGGGTAAAGTGGACATACAGTTCATCAAGGTTTCAGATAATGTAAGACTTGAGAAAGGTGACGTGTATCAGATGGTAGAGAGTACTGTCTACTTTGAAGCTTATCGTCACGTGCTGGAAGGACTCAAAGAAGTTCAACCACAAAAACTCCCCTTGCAGGTAACGGACTCGGTGGTTGACGCACCAAAATAAATATTGATCAGCAAGTAGGACTGGAATGATGGATAGTTTTTCATTTTCCACGAAGACAAACCTTTCCCGCGTTTTGCTTTTCTCATGTTGTGTTCTGTTATTCATTCACCCTAACTTAAAGAACCCCCTTTTTGCCGGAGTGGGTTGTCTTCTTCTTCTGAAATGCATTCTTTTTGACGTTTCGCAAATTATTGTTTTCTTGGTTCATTCAAAACAGAACTACATCGTAAATTGCCAGAAGCACGTTCGAGCTCCCGCCTACTTGAGGAACAGGCTGCGGGGACAAGTGACCTTTGATCTCACGCCTATCATGAAGAAAGGAAACATGAACAGCACTGGAAGGTAGATTAAATACACAGATACTCGACATACTCCACTGAATTTTCCACTGAGTAGAAGGGGCGGCGAATGATACTTGGGAAATTGTGATTCTCGGAACTGAACTTTTGATCCGATCTTAAAATCTTGGAATCCTTTGTGACGCGTCACGAAAGTCTCGTTTTGTGTTTTTCTCCCTTTCTCTTAGTCTGATATCGTTCAAGTCTCAGACCCGAATTTTCAACAAAGGAAATAATCGTTTATGTCTTGACGAGTCTCGTAGTCTCCCATTCGTCAACCCTAATACCTTTGAATAGCCTCTTTTTGTCCACCAACGACATGATGATAGATAACCGAGATCGGTTTTAGCTGGTGCTAATGCAGAGCATCTCGCGGGCAGCAACAGAACTGAGTGGTAGAATATGATCGCAAAGATTATAAGTGGAGATAAATGGCACTGCCACTGACGTATTTACATTTTACAGCACTTCTACTCTAAGGGAGATGAGGTTACGGCTTGCAGGCTTGAACATAAGGGACGATGCTCGCAGGGGTGAGTCCAAGTTGCATTAAGATGCTGGAGCATGTAGTTGGTATTATTGTATTTATCACTGAAATGAGAGAAGCCATTCATTGTATTCTCTCAGGGATTTGTCACCTAGCTTTATCGTATTCTTTTGTAAATTATCCCTGCATTGAGACGTCGTTGGGTCATCTTTCATCTCTTTTTCTTAACCCATTCTCAACACCGTTTTCACTGATCTTTACTTGATTTTCTATTAAAGGAACTGATGTTCCACTTTTGAGCCCGGCCTCCTGGCCGTCCGCGGAAGATCTGGAACTGGATGACTCTCAGTTTAGGGCTCTACAGATGGCGCTGACCAAGGAATTCGCTGTCATTCAAGGACCGCCTGGAACTGGGAAGACGTACATTGGGTTGAAGGTAGATTAACAAACGTCCTCTCGTGAAAAGCTTTCATGTCTTTTTTCGCAAGAGCTAGTGGCCATTCCTCTTGTCTCCAATCTAGTCGTGTTATAAAGCATTTCTTGTGGATAGAAATAAGTTTGCCTTGCATTTGCACGTGCAAGGTTATCTTGAAAAACAGGTAACGAGCAACCTGGAAATGGTGACCAGTTAACGCCTTTAATCATACTCATCACAAAACTAGTAGATCCGGTTTATTCTGTAACACAAGAGGCCCAGACGTTCAACATGCCTAGTCCTATGCAGCAAAATGCTGAGATTTCAATGGAAATATTTATCGCTAGTCAAGATTAAAAGATGCCATTCGAATTCGATAATGACAGAGACCTCAAGAGCTTGCCTTGGCAGAATCCACAGAACCAATTTTGTTTGCTTCAGATTGCCAATGTTTTGTTACATAACAAGTTGAAGTGGGACACTGGAACAGAATTGCTTGGCGATGATGGTGACCAGGCCCCTCTGGTGTCTGAACGACGGCCCATCCTTGTTGTCTGCTACACAAACCACGCCCTTGACCAGTTTCTAGAAGGAATCCATCGGTTTCATCCCGAGGGGATTGTGAGGATTGGAGGAAGGAGTCAGAGCGAGATTATGAAGGCATGCAGTTTGTCGGAATTGAAACACAAAATGCACAAGGTGACTATACGCTGAAAGCTCAATGTTATTTTATCAGTGCCATTGCGATGAAAGATGCAGCCTATTAACGAGGGCTTTCGTTCCTCAAGAATAATTGGAGAAAATAAGGACAGAAAAAAATTAAGATGGGTTAAACTTAATTAGAGTACCTCTGGTCAATCCCGCCCGTCCTACCACGGTGAGTCGAGATGAGGGTTGGTAGTCGAGAGGAATAGAAGCAGTCTGCATGAATTATGGGACACAAAGGTTATGAGAAAAGATGGGGTCTGAGAAAATGAAAACAAAATACAGTTGAAGCGGCTTTCAATTTAGTATGCTTAAAATTAAACCACTAGAAAGTAGTTACGTTTCACAGAGAGCTTGCACAACACAACGAACCAGTGAGAATTCTTGACAAATACACGTATAGCCGGTGCTAGACATGACTAAGTCGTTGGTATGTTTTGGTTTCGTATTTGATTGTCTGAGTATGTCGAGCGAGAGTGTAGTAAACTGGAGCAAAACCAAAGCCATTGACACTCAGTATTTCTTTTTTGAAATAATCTCACTTTGGTTTCTCTGATTTTTGGCGGCTCTTGTCTTGTTCTATATTCTGCAGGATAAGTCAGTTCCTCTACACATCAGAAGGGCTTTTTACGATGCTCATTCGGAAATGGACCACACCACGACAAAACTGCAAGGTGCAGCAGAAGATTTAAAGAAATGTCTTGAAAACGTTCTTCACGAAGACGACTTGCACAACCGTGCTCCTAGTATGACTGCTGCTCATTACCAGTCTTTAAGGCAGGTGTTTGCTGGAAGAGTTGGACATAAAGAGAGTGCAATGCTACACTGGTTACAGCTGTCTATGAACTCGGAAATTCCTGGTCAAGGTAATGAACGGATAAGTCAAGGAAACAACTATATTGTGCAGTGGTTTTAGGCTGGTTTTTAGTAGCCCCGTAAACATAGCGAGAAGAACAAGAATAAGTATAAAGACACGAATGATCATTGCAGTTATATGCACAACTTAAGCAACTGTGAAATTAAAGATAATATATGGTCTTTCGTATATTCAGTGGCAAGAATTAATATAAATTGATGACGAAAGGAGCGAGACAGTGCAGACAAAAGCTTAAAAACAACGAACACGCTCGTTCCTTACTTCGAATCACTGCGGCCTAAAGGCGGCATTGTTGCACTATGCAACTTGTTTCTGAAATTCAATGTCGGATTTCATTACTTGTTTTCTCAGCTTCCGTTCAGCCTGTTGCCATATTCCCACTCAACAAACATTGCGGTGGACTGGAAAAAACTTCACGAGCCAATCTAGCCACTCTGTCTCGCGGCGTTACATGGGCCGCTGAGTCTGATGGGATACACAATAAGCCACTACAACTACGAGGAACACCCGATTCATTCGTTGAGATTCCCAACCATCCCGGAAGTTTCATGGACACCAGGACGTCAATCACCTTCTTGATGGACATTTTCCCAACCGGAAACAGAGGATCAATCCTAAGCTTTCGAGAGTCGGGTGGGGGGCTCCAAATTTTCCAAGATGGCGTAGTGGATGGAAAAGGAGTTTTGACAGTACACTTTGCACGCAGGGATCTTTCCCAGACCCCCGCTCTCACAAAGGCGGTTCTTAACATGAACGCCTGGAACTTCATTGGCGCCTCTTATGATTATGACTCTGGGATTGCGCGCTTGTGGCATGATGGGAATGACGTGGAAGCAAAGTACATTGGGAGGAAACTGGAGCTAGCCACTCAGTTTTCTATCAGGATTGGCGCTTTAAACGTCCTTGCGCAGCGTTGTTTTGAAGGAAGAGTCACTGATCTACACATTTTTGCTGAATCACTTGGAAAAGAAACTGTGAGAGCTTTTGGCGGAATTGTCTCGCATGGTAAGCTAGTTTTTCCTCATGCATCGCTCGACGGATTAAAAGGCCAAACATTATCATTAATATTATTACAGGCACTGTGAAAAGTGACTGCCAAAACTGAGTTGAAAGAAACGCGATGAAGTTGGCAAGGCTGCTACTTTTGAGACCACTGTTATTAATTTTAAGACTTAATGGCGTTTGAAGATACAACAATTACGACAAAAAAGCTGTTTGTATGTATGTATAGTAATATAGCAAGTTTGTTGAAAAAAAGCGAAAACAATTACTGCTGCCTTAATTAAGCACTGACGCAAAATTCTCCAGCAGCCAGCGCCAGTAGTAGTGGTGGACGGGCATGCAGTTGCACAAGAAACCACTGAACAGTTGAACAAAACCGTGACCTTATGACTAGAGCCCTGACAGAGGCAATGTCTTGCAGCGCGACATGTTTACAACGTAGAGTTTTGCTTTTCTTTCAAGATGGAGCGGGAGCGGAAGGAGAAGAAGCTGAAGAGGAAGAAGAAGAAGACGAAAACCCGGATGTGCTGTACGAAGCGGATGTTATGCAGGATCAGAGAATCCTCGACGTTGATGACGTCAGAGTGTTCGGTTCCAAAGCACTGCCGGGAAAAGGCGGGAAACTCAGAATCGTGAATCCTTTTGCCTTTAGCGGAGTAACTGAAGACGGATTTCAATTCCAGAAGCCTGAGCGACTTAAAAAGAAATTGAAGAGGATCATGGTTTTCGAATTGAGCAGAAAAGATGTCATGCCTGATGAGAGAGCAAACGCGGTAAGCAACAAAAAGGTTTTTCAAAAAGAAAAAGCTTCAAATGTCGTTGTTTGTAGTGATCATTGCGCTCAGCTGCTCCTCGCTAGCTCACAGGTGTGTCACTTAAACTGAAAGAAACAAATATGTCAGCTGAACATAATAGGCTTAAAAATCCCAACTGGATGGAGACAGACCAGATTGCTATTCATCACAAACATAACCAAGGAGTTGAACTAGGGTCTGCCGAGGAAAGACTCCAGCTAAGTGGTCAAAGTCCGGCGCCCTGAACACTCGGCCACGCTGCCTCCTGATTTTGTTATTTGCTGTATTTGTAGCAAGTTACAGTGTTACATAGCAGACACACTAGTAGTCTGGGCAAACTATATTTTGGCCAGAAACAGCTGGTGTAAGTCCGGCTGCCCTCGTTCGATTGCCTCCTATTAACTCGCTAACTTTTGCAGCTTTGATATCTCTAACATAGCAAAGACCTGCTGCTCTAGCCAATACCAAATTTTTAATAAACCTCTTGACAGGTCCACTTTATGCTAAAGACGAATTATCCGCATAAATTCGGCCACTACCCTGACTATGTTTTATTTAATTTTATTATCTACCTGTTTTATTTGTTCTCAACTGCAGGTCCGAGATGTGTGGCACTTGGGCCTTAAAGATCGCTGGCGCCTGTATCGTCGTTGGCTGGTGGACGTGACTGAGGAGTACCGTCGCACTATATCGTTATTCCAAGAGCAATTTGAGGAGGGAGCCAGGCGACTGAAGGACATCAAAAACATGGAAGACTTCGAGATACTCAAGAAAGCTGATGTGGTTGGCATGACTACGACAGGTAAGCAAAGTTAGCGCAGTCCTCTGATGCCTGGTCTACGCATGGCCTATCACGCAGGTACTCTTGGAAAGATTGCGTGACAAGCCTAAAAAGAATCTGCGCGAGGCCCAGGTTTCAATATGTTAGGATTTTGGGTACTAGAGTGGTAGTCATGTTTCGTTCTCTAGGTTTCGCTTATGGGTTTAATAAGATTATTCTTTTAACTTTAGGCGCTGCCAAGTTTCGTAAGCTTCTGCAACGGCTTCGCCCGCGAATAACGATTGTGGAAGAAGCCGCTGAAGTATTGGAGTCACACATTGTTACATCGTTAACTCCCGGATGTCAGCACTTGATTCTGATTGGTGATCATCAGCAACTCCGTCCCAATCCCACAGTCTACGAACTCGCCAAGCACTACAACCTGGACGTGTCGCTGTTCGAGAGAATGGTGAAGAATGGAATGCCTTTTGAGCGACTACGTTTGCAGCATCGCATGCGACCTGAAATCTCCAAAATGCTGGAGCACATTTACGTCAATCCAAAGCTGGAAAATCACGAATCGGTGATGAATTTTGACAACATTAAGGGCGTGGCTCGTAATATGTTCTTCGTGGACCACGCTGAGAGTGAGGTAGGCAGCCAGGAATTTGCTATCGTTATGAAGTGATAGTTTTACCTAACCGTAACTCCTTAGTGAGCTTCGGCGCCATATCAAGTGAGTTTGGTGGAGCCAGGGTTAGTGGTTTGGTGGGAGGCATTCGAGCCAAAATACCAATATGCCTAGACTAAACGATCCGATGCCTTCCACTTGGTACGATTACTTATTTACCGCATCCAAACTCGGTCATTTATTTTGCCATATCAGGTCAGCGAGAGCAGGACAATAGACTCGGCTTCTGATTGACTGACTGTGTAGTTGAGAACAGTAACATTTTAATATGAGCTTTGATTGGTTGACAAGGGTACTTTCTTTCTTAGTACGCGATGGTAACTAGACTAGTTGTGGTGGGTAGTAACGTTACTGTAAATCACTCCGTTAACTTTTAGGTCTTACAAACTTAGGACTTGGCCAACCTATTCAGAAGGGTAAACAGATATTTCTTGGTAAACACATGGACATGCCTTGACCAGAAAATATTTTCGGGAGTCTGTTATATCTACTCGAGACAGTCGAGTGCAATGACGCCTCTCCGCTGACAAAAACGCCAGTAAATTGGACACGATATGGGGCCGATCAAACTTAAAGTACTTGCAAGGGAAGCTAAGAGGTGGGGGAAAGTCTCTCTGCTAGCTAGCGATATCACTCCATGGTGCTGTTTCGACTAACCTGGCTTCTAACTTTCTTCCCGTTTTTGATCACGCTACTGAAGGCCATCCTACTATCCTTTATGAACCAATGAGTTGACATGTTATTGGTATAAACTGAACACCTTTCATTCACTTCGTTTCAGGATTTCACCGAAGAGGGAAAGAGTAGGTCAAATGAACACGAAGCTAAGTTCATAGCCGCTCTTTGTCGCTACTTCATCCTTCAGGGTTACCAAAGAGAGCAAATCACAGTCTTGACAGCCTACACTGGGCAGTTAATCCAGCTCAAAAAGGAAATGCCCAAAGATTTCTTTCGCGGGGTTCGAGTCTGCGCAGTGGATAACTTCCAGGGAGAGGAAAATGACATCGTTCTTTTGTCACTTGTTCGAAGCAACGAAGAAGGCAAAATCGGTTTCCTGCAGACAGAAAACAGGGTTTGCGTGGCGCTGTCTCGCGCTAAGAAAGGGTTTTTCTGCATCGGTAACATCAGCCTTTTGGAAACTAAGAGCCAGTTGTGGAACGAAATTGTCAATGATATGCGAGAGCAAGGAAACGTTGGAGAAGCACTGATGCTTACGTGCCAAAACCACCCGCTAAACGTGATTCACGCGTCACGTGCTGAAGACTTCAAGAAGGCACCAGAGGGAGGTTGCACTGTGCCATGTGCCACGCGACTGGAGTGCGGTCACGTGTGTGACATGGTGTGTCATCCGACAGACCCAGAGCACAAGGAATACAAGTGTAATAAGCCTTGCGCTAAGACGCTGTGCGCTCAAAAGCACAAGTGTACCAGGAGATGTTACCAGGAGTGTGGGCCTTGCATGGAGCTCGTGACAAAAATCCTTCCTCTCTGTGGCCATGCTCAGAATGTCCCTTGCTCCAAGAATCCTGTTGAAGTGAATTGCCAATCACCCTGCTCAAAGATTCTATCGTGTGGCCATCGGTGCAAGAATAGGTGCTCTGAAGAGTGCAGTGTGAAGTGCACTGCCATTACAAAGAAATACTGGCCTTGCGGACATGAAAACGAGACGGAATGTCATGTGAATCCACTACACAGTCCATGTAGGGCACCTTGTGGTGTGACCTTAAAGTGTGAACACCCTTGTGCTGGTAAGTTCTGAAAGTGCCTTCTAACCGACAGAGGATATACACTGTTACAGGTTCCCAAATTGCAATCTTAGGATTTCGTTCACTGATAAAAATGACCGAGTAGAATATTCAGTAACAGTCCTGACCGGTTGTTTCGAGTAGTGAGACCCTTAAAGGAACTTCAGCTTCAATTTGATTTAATCATGTCTACATACTTTAAACTGTGACTTGTGTTTTCAGACAAAGGTTCCAAAGATGAATGAATGAGAGCGCAACTTTCTTTAAAATTCAGTAAATTGCTTTAAACATTTTAAAATTCTTCTTTTCGATCCCCTGTGGTATAATGTTAATTATGTTTATTGTTACCGCAATACAACATACTGTAGTTATAGTATTTATTATTGTCAGTATCTATGTATGTTACAGGAGAAACAAGATAGTAATTGTTCTTGGAACATAATTGACTGACTTGTTTGCGTCACAAAGTGTAGAGTAAAACCATATAATTTTATTAAGTAGTTCCTAATTCCTGCTTTACATTATAGGTGACTGCTTTCGTTGTCTCCGTGGTCGAGTCCACTTGCCATGCAAGGCTGAATGTGGCCGCACTCTCTTCTGTGGTCATAGCTGCAGTGAACCGTGCACTAAAAACTGCCCTCCATGCAAGGACAAATGCGGCAACTACTGCAAGCATAGCAAGTGCACGAAGAAATGTGGTGAGCCTTGTGATCTTTGTAACGAGAAATGCATCTGGCGTTGCGAGCATCATAAATGCACGAAACTATGCGGGGAACTGTGTAATCGTCCACGATGTGACGAACCATGTACAAAGCAACTTACGTGCGGGCATCCTTGTATCGGTCTCTGTGGGGAAATATGCCCAAAAAAATGCCGAGAGTGTCACAAAGACGAAGTGACGGAGATATTTTTCGGAACCGAAGATGAGCCGGACGCAAGATTCGTGGAGCTGGCAGACTGCGGTCACGTGTTTGAGGTTAAAATGATGGATCAGTGGATGGACCAGGCGGAAACAACGGATGACGGGAAGCCTGCTGATGTTCAACTCAAGCTCTGCCCAAAATGCAGGGTTCCCATCCGCACCAGTTTAAGGTACGGTAACATTATTAAGAAGATTCTGGCAGACTTCGAACGAATAAAACAAAAGATTTTACTCGGCAAAAGACGGCGTGACCAAGAAACCGCGAGGCTCAGATTGAAGGTGGAAAAGATTGACGAGTTCCCGGACGACAAGAAAGACATCATCAAGTCGCTGGATCATAAGAATCTCACAGATGAACAAGTCAATGTGGTTGAGAACCAGATCAACTTTTTGACTTTCCTTCAGCAACTCAAGGTAGTGATAGTTAAAGGAGAAGAGGCAGAACAGGCAAGACCAAAAAGCCATGAATCAAGATTTCTGCTTCAGGAGACGAAGGAAGACCTGGAGAGTAAGGTGGAACAACTCCGAAAACGTGTGATGAGGTTTCGAGTTCGATTTAGCGACCAAGAACTTGAAGAGCTCAACGAGGAAATGTACAGAACACAGCTTCTGATCGACTTCAGAATGCTGAAGATGCAACTTGACATCCGGGGTATTAAGTTGGGAGTCACTGACACTGTCAAGGTTGATCTTCTTAAAACAGCATTGGATTCAGAGAAACCAATTGGTAAGAGGACAGAAGTCAGTAAGTTTTTAACGCGCTATAGATAACGACTTTTTACCCGAGTAGGCGTTTTCTCTCCGTTTGTTCCTGCCTGTTTTATCCCTGTGTGTTCTGAACGCGAGTTACTGGAACTGCGTAGAATCTCAGTTCTGGTGTTGTTTTTCTCTGCTTGGGCAGTAAGAATCAGGGAAAAAGGGTGCGAGATTTTCAAGGAATTTCCAAAAACGACTCTTTTATCCTCCTTCAGGAAAAGTAAAAACCAATTTATTTCGCTATTTGCGAAATGTATTCTCTTCGCTGCACTCAACGATGTGCAAGATTGTGGATAGTTAGTGACTCAGTAATCACATTCATTTTAAATGACTACTTTGCAACATTTTCAGACAAAGATCATCGAGAGCGTTACTTTAATCGTATTAAACGTATCAGAAGAGAACAAAATCTTGATGTGAGTTACCTTGCTGTTACAAGAGAGGAGAAAGATCTGATTGTGAAGGCTATGGGGCTGACACAGGGACACTGGTTTAAATGTCCAAAGGGTAAGTTGAATGC
Organism: Orbicella franksi; assembly: GCF_964199315.1. Lineage (NCBI taxonomy): Eukaryota > Metazoa > Cnidaria > Anthozoa > Scleractinia > Merulinidae > Orbicella > Orbicella franksi. Next base: position 15,136,935 of record NC_138146.1, read on the forward strand.
TTTAGTGTGAGATGATCACGATAAAAATTCTCCTTACGAGTTTTTAGTTATTTTCTATATTGGCCCTTGGGAGAAAATTCTGTTGACCCTTGCACTTGCAAGCGCGCATCGAGACGTGTTTTTGTAACTTTGAGTTAACAAGAGTTGAACATTATCAGCTTGATATTTTGTAAATATATTTATAAATGGAAAAAGTGAAACAAACAAACAAACAAACAAACTAGCTGTCATTCAAGTGCGATCAAACGAGGATGAGGGTGATCGAGAGTTGGTAAAATTCACGTAGTGCGTGAATGCAAGCCCTCCTCGATTCTCAAGAATATTTGAGCTGTTTTCAAATTCGTTGACGTAGCCGAGAGTTGTTAAGAGCCGTATGAGAGCTTGCGGGAGTAGGCTGGCAAACAAGGTATACGTTGAAAGTTTACTTTCGTAAGCAATTTAAGCTGGTAGATATTTAAAGGCATTCTCCATTAGTGTAGCCTGCGAGAGCATCCTGTGTGTGGGCTCCTTTATACGTCTGTGTTGGCAGGCTACCATCCCTATTTTCCTACCTCAGTCCTTGTTTCATATAACTGGTTTCAATCAAGGTGAAAATTAAGCTGTTTTTCCTTTCTATTCGTAAAGGTCACATCTACTGCATCACAGAGTGTGGTGGAGCGATGGAAGAAAGCAAATGCCCGGAATGTGGCTCAAGAATTGGTGGCCATAACCATCAGCTGCGAGCTGATAATCGGCTTGCCAGTGAAATGGATGGCGCTCGATACGCTGCCTTCTCCGATATGGCTAACATCCATAACTTTGACCCGCGCGAGTTTCAGTTTTAATTTCGTAATTTAATTATATGCCAGCAATCAGCTAGGGAAGCCGTTACTTAGCAGAGCTACAATCGTTGTCATAAGCCGTTGGAACACACACCCCTTCAGTCCCTCACATGCAATGTTGCATAGCGCATTGTGTCCGAAATCCTTGTTCGATGCGTTTTACATTACTTGCCAAAAACTTTCGGACGATTATAGTTTCGGAATGAAAAAAGTGTCCGAAAATAAAACCGTCCGAAACGTTTAAGCGTCCGAAATATTAAGCTTTTAAGTAGCTCCAAAGCTCATAGTTTCCTTTTTGGGAGGAACACTAATTGAGACAGTGCTTGAGATACGTATAACGGCATGATGGAATTTGTGCCATTTTCATGTCTATGTATCTGTAACACTTTGAGGGGGCAGTTAAACTACTATTTTCAAAGCTGTTGTTTTAGTCTAATTGTTTTTGTACGCGTAAATTTACTTTAGCTATGTTTCAGCGAAGTGATCGAAATTTTAACGTCCGAAATTGTTTGCAAGTAATGTAGTTTTGTAGACAACACTGAACGTTGAGAGTGGAAGGAGAATGATTAACAAGCCAGTGTACCAACAACATGTCAGCGATTGTTGTACATCTCCTCACCATCATCACGCATAGCTAAAAGAGAAATGGGCCATCAGAATTTACGGTGGCAACAAGAAGAGATCAAAACGACTTTTAAGGGTGAGGGGAAGGGGGTCGTGGGGGGGGGGAAGGGGAGGTGACCGTAAAGTGTCAGGGAAGTAAGGCTACTTTTCAGTTCAATGCCTTAGTTCTTCCAGAGCGATAGAATCATAACAGCTTAAAATTCGAGGCTGATTTAGTTAAGACAGCGGTTAAAGGTGATCCTATTCTTTTGATTTTTAAACTGGGATTTAACCCATTTAATTTTAATTTTGACTGCGTATTAAGTCGTTCTTTCCCTTTTCTGACAGCTTAGATTGAGGCTTTAGAGGCGTTAAATGCCCTCGAAAAGTTTTTATTGTTTTCATTTTTAAAGTTTAATTTCACTAAGGAGTCACCATGAAGTGTGTAGGGAGGGGATACGGCCTAATTCTGGGCTACTTAGTCCACTGTGACAAGGGTTTAACTCTACTGATAGAGATTCATCCTACAAAAACGTAGTTATACGTAAAATGCTTTCCAGATATTGGGATGAAACCATTACAGTCTTAGATTATGTAAGCTTCGTTTTCATTTGATCTAGGTTATGCTTAACATTCGAATTTGCACTGATTTTGAAGATGAAAGCAAAGTCGAGAAGGACCTGGTGACGAGGTGACGTAGAGGAACTTGATTTCCCGGAAATGACTTTAGTCTTTCTGAGAATTTTGACTTGAAAATCTGTGTTCCCGATACGGAATAAACTTTGATTTCTGGACCTTATTGCTTTAAGAATAAACGAAGATGCATAATGATGAAACTGTTGTCTTTTTATCTGTTTTGATCGGGTTATTTAAAACCTCCAGAGCTTGTTTCAGGCAATTTAATTTAATAACAGAAATCTGTGCTCACAAAAGTGGTGAATTCCCCCCCCCCCCCCGCTCCGCTACCCCTTCAAAATAACAACTAGTCTATCTTGATATCATTGTGTTCAATTTGAACCGGCGAAAAAAGAACGAGGTGTTTTATTGCGAAGGTATTTTGTAGTTTTTATTGATAATTTAACGTCCTCCGTGTTTTTTTTAAAGCCCCTGATTTCCGGAAATGAACTTTGGGTTTCTAAGAAATTCTGCCTGTGATTTGATTGGCTCACGACCCATATTAAGTTTAAGTATCTTAGACACTTGCCCCAGCATATTTTCCTTCACTTGCTCGAAAAGTGTTCCTTTCTGCATTTGGAAACCAGTTTTTTACGTAGATTATTACGCAGGCGAGGTATGCGATGATTGAGGAATAACTTTGCTATCGACAAGTCCTTGCAAGTTACGCCGAAAACAGAGCACCGCCGACATCTGGCTTCCTCCTTGGACATTTGAGGTAACCTAGCTCAACTTTAATAATGAATCACTGTAACTGATATTTACAATACTACATCTTATATTTACTGTTAGCGGATTCGTTAATTAAATAGTCATTCACCTCTCAGCGCGGTGTCTTAAGTCTAGGCTAGCTAGAGAGAAGAAAAGAGGTATAAATAGGAAATAAATCAAAAGCGAATAATGCTTCTCCAAAAAATGGTGGCCATTGAGGAAACGTTGCCCAGAGGTCCACTGATCTTTCACTTGTGAATGAACTGTCCAATGCCGGATAGAATTGTTAACAGAAACGTCCTCAGTTGCAGTAGGTGCCCACAGAGTAACTAAGCTGGTGGTTGTTTGAGCTAAGTTGCTGCTAAGATGTAGTCCTTAGACTTAAGATACGATGCATTGTTCATGTATGGAACATAAGTTAACTTGTATCGCCGTTTTCTTTGCGAAATGTGACATATATATTTTGCACGTATTTTGTACAAGTCCAAGTTAGGCGCGAATATATATCAACTCTCTGTCATTGGGAATTAAGACCAGATGAAAAACATCACTAGAGGCCGAGAGTGCAACTGGGAAATCAAGACTAATTGTTTGCTCGTGTAGAACGTAACCGATTTATGATATGACTCGCTGGAAAGAGAGTGATTGTGGGTAGGTAGTCAAAATTACACTGGTTTTTGGAAGTTATTTAACTCGAATTACTTTGAAATTACAAGCTGAAAATGAAATTCGTGAGTAATTATTAACGAAACATTCCACCATTACCAAGGATGTTGCAACTTCCCATCGTCGTCGAGATCCCCTCGAGTTTCCCGTCGCTGCGGGGAAAGTTTTTTCTCTGCTACTTTTCCTACCGAATCGAATTGGCTTAATATGCCGGTACAAGTCCCTATGAATAGTCCACGTCGTCCAAAGAAAGTAAAAACTAGACAGTGTCCCAGCAACCAGTTTCTTCGTTAAAATACTCTTTAATGACCTTTGGAGTCGAGTCAGAGACAGCTTTTTTGCTACACACATCTCTCTTGTGTGCTGATTAGTACAACACTGAAATACCTGGTGACCATACTTCGGAACTGCGGTGAATTGAATTGATATGTGACATATACCTATCTGGTCCTTTTAAATGCTGTTTTCGACCTTTTACGCGTTCTATACTATGCGACTTCGGCATACCGTGGAATTCAATAACACACTCATCAGTCATGCTTCAATGCAAAGTTGCATTCATAGCTGTCTCACCATTTAAAAATGCAGAGTTTTGGCAATGATCAGATGCTGTCCAGGCTTTTGGCAAAATTGTTTTCAGATTCTAGTTTGGAACGCTTCGTAAATCTGATTCCTCAGCTGTAGATTGATTTTCTTCACAAGTTAATGCATAGAACTCTTTAAACTGGTTCGGCTGCATTTGCAAACCAACTAAATCAATAGCACAGGATTCCCTACAAACGGGAACTAGCGACAGGGAGTAGAAACGAGGAGTAGTGTTTGAAATTAACAAATGAGTGAAGAGTGGAGGCTTCATAGGTTTTTCAGCTGCATAGAGTCCTGGACTTTGATCGGGAAGATTTTGATTGAAGTGAACGATGCCGTTCTCGGGCAACTAAATCAGACTAGATTCTTTGTTATCAACATTTTTCTAAAATTTATATAATTATACATGTAGCGGAGCAAAGGCGTTTTACAGCCTCACAGCCAATTAAAAATTCTCATAATCATTTTTTTCATTCTTTAAACTCTATTTTGTTTCAGAGGTGCTGTCAATGGACGACTGGCGAGGCCAAAGAGGCAGAGGAAGTGGGGGTGGAAGAGGCCGTGGGAGGGGCGGTGGAAGAGGCCGCGGAAGAGGGGGTAGAAGGGGTCGTGGTGGCGGCGGAACTCCGAGAAACCAACCTGAGCTTAAGCTAGGATTCGGGGAACTTCAAGCCCTTGAAACCAAAACTTCGGACGAAATAATCCTCCACTTAACATCGAGTCGATGTTTCCCAGCCACAGAGTATTTATTAAAACAGCAGTCAGTAATGGAAGATCACTGGATTGTCTTGATCGTTAGCATTGTTACGAAAGCCTGTGACTGCAGCTCTAAGGAGGACCTGTTAAAGCTACTCAACCTGTTACGAGGGTCGTCGTTTCTCAATTTGCAACTCAGACCATATTTAAACATGCTATCTGCTAACAGCTTACCTCCTTGTGACGTCGCAGTGTTTTTGAAAAATGTTGTCAAGATAATGAGCGAATTGCTCCGAAGATTCCCGAGCTGTTATGCTGATCTTCCGGTGCCCGACCTGTACTGTGGAACAAAAAGGCTGTCTGACACGAGACAGTTGGTTGATGGTGCCCTCGTCACAGAGGTAGATGAACTAATGAAATTGAGATCCGAGAAGGCCGAGGAGCGGAAGAGAAAGGAAGATGAAGAACGTCAGAAAAGAAGGCAGCCTCGCAGAGATGGTGAGATAGATAAGAAACATTTCCATTCTTTGTATTTCTCATCTATTCGTGCAGTGATGAAATATCTCTGTACTTTTTAGCTGAGATGAACGATGATGTTGATCCACCCGATAGTTTCCGCTGTCTCTCTGTTGTTCCAACTCAGGAAGACATCTTGTCTGAAGGACGGCCCTTTCTCAGAAGGAACAAAATTGATGGGAGCTACAACGATGCGGAACATTATTTGGACGTACAATTTCGACTCCTTCGTGAAGACTTTGTGCGGCCCCTCCGTGAGGGGATCGCGCAGTTGCTGGAGCGTATGGGGTCCACTAGGATTGGTGCACTACAGTCCTTACAAGACATACGTGTGTACAGTAATGTTCGGTTGTTGTATCCTGTATGTACCTCCAACGGCATCCGCTACCGGATCAAGTTTGACAACTCCAGACTCAGGCATGTAAGCTGGGAGAACAGCAAACGGCTCATCTTCGGCTCACTGATTTGTTTGTCCAAGGACAACTTTAATAGTTTTGTCCTTGCCACTGTGGCCGATCGAGAGCTGTGGGACATAAGCTGCGTAAGTTCTGAACATTATTCATTTTGATGAAGGTTTGTTTAGCATTTAGTGGGTGATCATTGCAGGCCCTCTCTCCCCTACAGAAGGCTTCTTTTGTTTTCTCTTGAAAGCGCTCGAGGATATGCAAGTAGTAGTAACTGGCGAACGAGCCCCAAGAGAAATCGTCAGCTACGCAGATTGATATGCAAGAAAAGGGTGGAAAGGTTGGAGAGAGGCGGCAGATTTCCTTCCTCATGACGACGGTGTGTTCCCGATCAATAGTGACATCTTTACGAAATAAGTTATACCGGTCTTTAACACGAGTGAAGAGGACCGAGTTGTTCGAAAAGCAGATTAACACTAATCCAGAGTAAAAAGTCAGCAAGGCTCAGGGCTGTGCACTACGTGTACATCTGCGTCTGCAAACGCCTGCAATTTGCTTTTGTCCACACGAGTTAATTCGACGATCTTTTACGCATAATCAACACGCAGGTAGCCAGGTGGGTTCAACTGGACCCTGAAAAGTTAGAAACCTTGAATGAGAATCAAACTAAATCAATGTTTTTCCTGGATTACCTTAATCCTGCTTTGAGAAATAAAGAAATTTCAAAACTTTACGTTTCTTTGCGAACGGCAAAATTTCCACTTGGAGTTCGTCTTAAATGATCACTAAGGGAGCAGTTTTGTGAATTTTCTAAACGTTTTTTTGTCTTTTCTTCTGAAAATGACAATGCAACTTTTGTTAGCTCTTACTACCCTATCTGCTTACTATGTGGGTGTAAAATAGTGGCAATTGTTCCTGTCTAGGGAATACTGAACATTCAGGTTATACGTCTATACGATCAAGTAAGACTTGAAGAAGGTGACGTGTACCAGATGGTGGAGAGTATTGCCTTCTTTGAAACTTATCGTCATGTGCTGGAGGGCCTGAAAGAAATTGATCCAGCAGAACTGCCCTTCCAGGTGACATATCAATGCCATTTTTATAACCAATTTCCCGCAGTACATTATTCGGTCGTTTATTTACATTGAGCCTCCTTATGTGTATTGAGGTAAGAGATTGTACGAATCAATCGTTGATGATCTACACAGTTGAAAACATTGTGATTTTGTTGGCCTTCGTATCCATCACGCGTTCCCTGAACAAAACCCTGGTGCACCATCGCACAACTAGAGCCGTTAGTCACACAGGTTAAAAGGAACAGCTAGTGTTTATTTTTCATTTTTTACTATGTATTGTGCAAAGTGCCTTTGATCATCATGCGTGAACCTTTCGCTTTACTAATTTCAACTATTATTAGAAATTGCTCTGAAATCTACTTGGATTTATAAAGAAAACGCTCCTCCAACCCTGATTTAACATCCGTATGATGTGGTTCTATCAAAACAGAAGTACATTGTAAATTGCCAGAAAGAAGTGGAACCTCCTGCCTATGTAAACCAACACGGGACCTTTGATCTGACACCCATCATGAAGAATCCACACCGGACCCCCACTGCTAGGTATAACAAGCAAAAATTGAAGAAATTGTGATTGACTATATTGTGCTCTTGGACATGCTGTACATGTTGACATGTCTAGCAAGATATATATCTACCTCATTCAATGCAGCACAGCTGGCGAAATATCCGTGTGTATGAGGTGGACATATATCTTACTAGACATCTTATTAGTAGCTGGTGTTTAGGCTTTCATAGTGCGGAACGAGCCGCGAAGACCATGCCGCGAGAAGAATGTCACGGCTTCGCTCACGTTCCGCGACACGAAACCCCACTGAAAAAGCACACCAAAACCGCCAGCTACGCAGGTTATGTCGCTTTATATTTCTACGATTCTTACGAAATTGCTGTGATCGTTGTTATCGCTCTGGCAAAATATTGAGTGATCCTTACGACTGGCAGTTTCCATATGATATACAATAAAAAATGTCGGAGAGGACTCGGATAAAATAAGAACGCACTGCATTCTGGTATATTTGTCATCGCAGCTATTGCTACAATCTCTCGAGAGTGGTTTCCATATGATCGCAACGTTGACTTCAGTTTCTACAATCGTTGAGGTAGATCTGAGGTTTGTCTCAGTGAACGTTATCCATGATCGCTCGTTTAAGAGTAGTTCCCATTTGCATGGCAACGATCGCTGTTTTTTTTTTCCCTCAATGATAGAAGCGATCAAAAGGAAGCCAGCCTACGCGTTAATGGTTTTGTTCAATTCTTTCTATAGCACTGCAACACCGCTACAAAGGCTGAAACTACGGCGTTCACTCGGCTTGGGCATTAGAGACGCGGTTGGAAAAGGTAATTTTAAGTTTTAGCGTGTGTTGAATGTTATATGTCCTTCACCATTAGAGTCGATTTACTCTCAGATTAAAAGTCACAAAAATGGCCCTACTCCTAAAATACTGGGCGTTGTCCTCGAGATCACCTTCTTCAATGATTTGTTTCTGATCTCTTCAGCTAACACCGCTAACACTTTATTTCTATCGAAGGAAAAAATATTCCACTCCTGAACCTAGCCTCCTGGCCGTCTGCGGAAGATCTGGGTCTAGATGACTCTCAGTTCAAAGCGCTTCAGATGGCGCTGACCAAAGAATTCGCTGTCATTCAAGGACCGCCGGGGACTGGAAAGACGTACATTGGTTTGAAGGTAGATTGACTCTATGGATCCTTTTTGTAACTTTGCCAGTTTTGGAGTAGCTGTTGGAGAAAGATGATCATATGTTCTTTAAAACTTGGCATGTTAGCAAAACGAAGACAGGACGAATAGTTAATAACAAACAGATGAGTCTGCGGGAGAGAGAGAGAAAAAAATTACCATAATAATAATAATAACAATACAAAATGTTAGTAAAGAAAAAGTTTTTCACTGCCAACGTTTTCATTCAAGGCTGGCTTTAAATCACGAATTAACAATGTTTCCTTAATTTTACAATGTATATCTGACCTACCAGTTGCTAAGATATCAAAATTGGTTATCCCCGTGGTATCATCACGTACAACATGAACGATGTAGTGAATAGACATCAAAACAAACCTAAAGACCCTATCACTACAGTTCCCAAGAGAGAAATCTTCATTGTTTTACCATTTTTAGGGTTCCAAAGTAAAGTAATTACCCGGCAACTTAAATCTTGTATTTATAAGTTTTATGGTTGTTTAACGTTAAAATAATTTTCCGAAACACCCGCCGAATTAAGTCTTTTTTCCCGTACAGGACAGGTTCAGCCGTTCTCAGATGTCTAAGGTGGTTTACAAGGCAAGCTGCTGGGACTGTGATGATTTTTATATAGGAAAAACAAAGCGTCGACTACACGATAGAAAAACTGAACATTTTAAGGCCCTTGCTAAAAGCAGTCACACCTCAGCCATTGCGGATCACGTTACTTCCACGGGTCATAATATTAAATGGGACAATTTTGATATCTTAGCAACTGGTAGGTCAGATATACATTGTAAAATTAAGGAAACATTGTTAATTCGTGATTTAAAGCCAGCCTTGAATGAAAACGTTGGCAGTGAAAAACTTTTTCTTTACTAACATTTTGTATTGTTATTATTATTATGGTATTATTTTTTCTCTCTCCCGCAGACTCATCTGTTTGTTATTAACTATTAGTCTTGTTACATATTATTAGATACCAGTCTGTTTCTTTTTCTTCGCGTTTAAATTAAGACAGGACGAATTCTTTTCTTGCAGATTGCCAATGTTATATTGCATAACAAGGAGAAGTGGGACAGCGGTAGAGCGTTTCGACTTAACACCTATCTGTATGGCCACCGAGTCTCTTCTGGGCATCGCTCAATCCTTGTTGTCTGCTACACAAACCACGCCCTTGATCAGTTTCTGGAAGGAATCCATCAGTTCCATCCCGACGGAATTGTGCGAGTTGGAGGGAGGAGTCAGAGTGAGACTATGAAACAGTGCAGTCTGTCGGAATTGAAACACAAAATGTATCAGGTGAGGTTCACCAGCAAATTTTGATAACGTTCACTCCAGCGATCGTACCAAACAAGAATTCACTGAGAATGGAGAAATCACGATCAATTCCTGAAAAACAGAGTCGTTAGTTCCATTATGGATTGTAGTCCTTTACGCCATCCTTGTCCCAAGCTCTGAACATTTGGTTGGAAAGACTCTTATCGGAAAAGTTGCTAATTAGACCTGGAACAATTCAACCGGGTTACTTCTCGTTCCAGCTAACAGGAGCCTCCGTTTGCTCGCTAACTTTGTTTGCTAAAACGTGCACTCGTTTCGAAAACAAAAATTTTGTTCAACCGTCTTGAGACTGAAATGCGCTGAAGTTTTGCGACAGTGTGGTCTTCAGTTTGAGGTTCTTTTGTGTTTTAGTTTCCTTTGTATGCGTCCAAGATTATACATATTTTCACAACTGTGTCTACATGTTGTCCATTTTATACCACGGGTACCTTTTTCACTGCTACTTTTGTTCTTTAAAACTTGCGATAGCGTTCTAAGCTGTAGTACAATCGTTGAAGGCAGCTGAAGTTGGTCGGTCGGTTAAGATAAATATTGCAATATTTCAATTTCCGTAGGGATATGCGAAATATGCACGAAAATATAGAAATAGGTTTGCTTGTTTTTCGCAACCGTGGTGGGTAATGAATTTGGTAATTTGAAGAAGACCCTCCAAAGGTAGTGGTTGTTAACCAAGAGCAACATACCATTGTTGCCCGTTTTCTTGTCTCCATATCAAGGATTCAAATCGATACGAACCAACGGATGTTTTGTAGAGCTAAAATGCTAAGTTTGATTTTCATCCGTTTTGAGAGTTCGGTTGTCAGTCAACCTGTATGTATCCTCCTCCCAACGCGTGTGGCACGGAACGCGCACTCACTAAAGGGCCGGATATCGAGTCTACTACAACACTTGACATGCAGCTCTCGGTAAAACTCAAAACATGCAACGCCATTTCCAGTTTTTGCTGCAGCAAAGTTTGTGAGGATTTGAAGGGAAAATGTGCAACACTTTTGTAAGAAAACGTTGTAAAACGAATAGTGGTAAATCAAATCACAAGCCGATAAACAAGGTGGATAAAAATTATTTTTTTCTATGTATATGTGGGGACAAGATCATAATCTCTTATGGGGGAGTAAAACGTTACTTCTCCAGTGACTGTCTTCACTTCTGGCTTGAAAGTAGAAGAGTTCTAAACTTCATAATAAGCGTTAGTTTAGGCTGAAACCGTGCGTGCGCAGTGGGTTTAATTGTTGTGAACTAAAACAAATATTAAATTGTCCACTAACCAGCCATAGCAGACATTGTTCACAAGTAACCCTATGATGACAAGGAAAATAAGCATTCGATTTTTATTTATGAAATTACCTCGGGTATTGAAAAGAGTTTTTCTGTTTCGCTAATGAAAAGTAGTTTTCAATCATTACAGCATGGGTCGATTCCTGTTTATTTCATATATATATAATAACATTTTTCCAACTGTTTGCTCGACAGGACAAAAACGTTCCCGATGACATCAGATCTGCCATTAGCGACGCTCGTGCGAAAATGGACATCACCCAGTCAAAAGTGGACGATGCATCTTACAGGTTACGGAGATGTCGCGAAGACGTACTTGATGAAGACGAGTTGCGTGACCACGCTCGAAGCATGACGACCGCTCATTACGAGTCTTTGAAGCAGCCATTTGTTGAAATAGCTGAAAATAACGAGAGCTGTATCATGCACTGGTTGCAGCTGTCCATGGACTTGGCAAATCCCAACCAAGGAGGTAATGAACAGTTATAGATGCAGGTGAAAATAAACGCTCCTTTGTTGTTCTTGAAGAATGATTGAACATCGCAGTTATATAAACAACTTAAGCAGTTGTGAAATTAAAGCCTGAAAAAAATTCAGGCTTTAACGGAATTCGAACCCATGACCTTAGCGATACCGGTACACTGCTCTACCAACTGAGCTATCAAGCCAACTGGGAGATGGTCACATTGTGAGTTCGAAATATACCCGTAGATGGTGAAGAATGCAAGTGAATATATGAAAGATCATATATTTGAACTGCGGAGAAAGGTATGAAGACATGCCGGATTGATCATCGCAGTTATACACACTTTTTTCCGGCTTTAATTTCACAACTGCTTAATTTGTGTGTATAACTGCGATGATCAATCATGTCTTCATATCTTTCTCCGCTGTTCAATGATGATCTTTCATATATTCACATGCATTTGTTGTTCCTGTTACTAGAACTTAGTATCCAGCCTTTCTCAGACGTAGTCATCCCTATCACAGTCGAGTCCAGGGTCCAAAAAATGAGCTGCTACATCTATCTTTCTGATCTTTGGATTTCCCGAGAAGCCGCTTGAAGAGAAATCGTTATTAGTGGAGGATGCTTTTAATATGCGAAGTCTGCATTTTGATTCTACAGTCCAACCTCCCGTAAGCGACCACCCAAAATGTCAAGCCTTGGTAGCCGTTTAAGGGAGGTGGTCGCTTACAAGATCTTAGACCATATTGGGTCAAAATTTTGCCTTATTAGCATATGGTGACTGCAGAGACTTACCCCATGTTTGAAATGTCTTATTCATGTAAAAAGTACATTTCGTGAAAAACCCCGGTACTTCCTATTAGGAAATTTCAGTCTCTTGTACTATCGAGGAATGCGATAATGTTACAACACGTTATTATCTGCTTTCCGCTCTATTATGTTGAGAGTAAATGTAAAATGTGTGACCATCAGAGATCACATTTAAAAATTTTAAAATGCATGCGTAAATTTTGGTGTCCCTTAGAAAGGGCGAAAACAAATACATTAACAGGAACGCAACTTTTTTAGCGCTACTGCGCGCCCTTGGTGATTGTAGCGAAGGGGATATAACTTAAACATAGAGGAACATTGCACTAATACACAGAAGTATATACAACTGATCATGAGTGGGAATTTTTAATGAGACGGCAATAACTAATATGAATTGGTATTAATCAAGGGGGAGAAAATACGGGAGAAGAAGCGGAAGCGGAAGTGAAAGAGGAAGAAACAGCAAAGGAAGATGACGATAACGATCAGAATCCGGATGTGCGGTACGAAGCTGACGTCATTCAGGATCAAAGAATTCTAGACGATGACGACGATGATGATGATGTTGACTTTGAGCACAGTTCGAAGCCAGCTAGGAAAAAGGAGGAACTGGGCGCTGAGGATCCTTCCGATATTAGCAGGAAAAGCGAGGATGGATGGAAAATTCAGAATTTTTATCGACTGATGAAGAAGATAAAAAGGATCACGATTCACGAAGTGAGCAAAAAAGATGTCATGCCAGATGAGAGAGCAAAAATGGTAAGCAACTAAAAGCAAGGCTCTGACTATGAGAGAAAAAAGGAAAATTGCAAATAATTTATCAACCTACCTATAGGTGATTATGAGATCTATGATTATTAAATCTATGTTAACAGAATCTCAAAATTTGAATTAGAAAAGAAATGGAAAAAGCTCTGGAATTAGGGTACGAGGAAAACTAAAGCAATTCAATTAGAGATTACTTACTCCTTTTAATATATGTGATTGACCGAACTGTATTGCCATCAATACCGTTATAACAGTTAATTTGACCATTATTTCCCCTCACACACTGCAGGTCACGGATGTTTGGAGTTTGAGCCTTGAAGACCGCTGGAGTCTGTACCGGCGATGGCTGATGGATGTTCGCCAACACTACCGTCGCACCATATCCAACCATCAGTATGAATTTAATTGGGATGTCATGCGACTGAAGGAAGAAAAAGAAAAGTTAGACCTGAACATACTTATTGGTTCCGATGTAATTGGGATGACCACGACTGGTAAGAAATTTAAAAAGTTACAATTGAAAGGAAAAAAATGAATAAAGCAACTTGACATATACTCTGATATATATTTTTTCATGTCTACATCCTTAATTGTTGTGAATTGTAATTTAGCCGGGCGTTGTAAAAATATTCTAAATAGTGCGAGATAAAAATCTGAAATCTAGTGGAAATCTTCTAATTGTACACAGCTTCAACGTTCTGTTTCGTAAACAAAAACAGTTTCCTAAGTCTTTCGGTTCTCAGGCTGTGCTGTAAATGAAAGGCCCATCAGATTATGGCGCGACGCAGAAACATATTCTTCTTTCGCTATCGTCGAAATGGCAAGATTTAGCTCCTTACATAAAACAGGTGTTTTTTTGTTAACTTCCATCAGAAGAGTAATCAATAGCCTTTTCGCGGATATCCGTCATAATTTAGTTTTCCCTTCTTACTTATATCAAATCATTCTTTTAAATGTAGGCGCTGCCAAGTATCGCAAGCTTTTGCAACAACTGCGACCGCAAATTATGATTGTGGAAGAAGCCGCTGAAGTACTGGAGTCCCACATTGTGACATCGTTAACTCCTGGATGTCAGCACGTGATTCTGATTGGTGATCATCAACAACTCCGTCCCAATCCCACAGTCTACGACCTCGCCAAACACTACAACTTGGACGTGTCGTTATTCGAGAGAATGGTGAAGAATGGGATGCCATTTACAAGACTGCGTTTACAGCATCGCATGCGACCTGAAATCTCCAAAATGCTGGAGCACATTTACTTTGATCCAAAGTTGGAAAATCACGAATCGGTGCTGAATTTTGACAACATTAAGGGCGTGGCTCGTAATGTATTTTTTGTGGACCATGAAGAAACTGAGGTAGGTACCCGAGCACGTATTGTCTCTATGAATAGGTTATATTTCTATTCTTGGTATTAGACTGGAACCAGCTAGCCTAGCAACTGAGACTAATGCAGGGAGTCTTTTCTAATACGAATGACAGACATTAATCTTTTTTTAAATAATATCCCCACGCACGAGCCTCCGTTGCTACAATCCTGGCCAAACAAAAGTCCTTGGGACACTTGACAAAATAATAATTCAATTTTCCTACCCCATCCCCTCCCCCCAAGCAATGTTGGAATAGTTGGTCTACTTTGGATAAATCAATCAACATCAACATTGTACTGGGGAGAGGGAGTGGGGGTAGGTTGACACTGAGAAAGATCATATGTTGGCAAAAGTGCAAAGTGTCCCAAGGCTTTTGACCAGGATGATAGTATGTAATTTTCGATGGTTTGACAAGCGGGCTCGTGTTCTGGTTGAGTGATATAAACTTGCGAGTGTATTTATCAACAAACAAAGGGGAGCCCTTCAACTCACGAAATCTGTTACAATTGTTTTTTCATGAGAAAATAGAACAAGCATGCCAGCTTGCTGCCTTAGTCGTGTTTCGTAATTTGCACTCAAGTAAGACTAAGAACAAAATTCGCTCAGATAGTTTTTTTTTGTAACAAGTGGCACCTTCATATACAGTTCTGGTTGATCGTCTAGCATAGGTACTGAAAGTAAATATTGAATAAAATTGGTAAAACAGTTCCTCTTGTTTTCGCCAACCCCTTGTTGTGTTCTTTCATTTTGGGATAACTGCTGGTAACAAACTACGTTTACTTTTTATGAAAAACATTACAGGCAACACGAAGCCAGATTCATAACCGCTTTCTGTCGCATTACCCTACTTAAGCAATTGCCATCCCTATTTCCTTTCCTTTTTGTCTCTTAATTCTCCAATGCAGGATCGTACCCCAGAAGGAAAGAGCAGGTCAAATGAACACGAAGCTAAATTCCTGGCCGCCCTTTGTCGCTACTTCATCCTTCAGGGTTACAAAAGAAAACAAATTACAGTCTTAACAGCTTACGTTGGCCAGTTAACACAGCTCAAAAAGGAACTTGTGCCTAAAGATTTCTTTAGCGGAGTTCGAGTCTGCGCAGTGGACAATTTCCAAGGCGAAGAAAGTGACATCATTCTTCTGTCACTTGTTCGAAGTAATGAAGAAGGCAAAATCGGTTTCCTCCAGATAGAAAACCGGGTTTGCGTGGCGCTCTCACGCGCTAAGAAAGGGTTTTTCTGCATCGGAAACATCAGCCTATTGGAGGCAAAGAGTACACTGTGGAGCAAAATAATCAAAGACATGCGAGAGCGCGGGAATGTGGGAAAAGCATTAACGCTCACGTGCCAAAACCACCCGCAAAACGTGAGCGACGGGTCATGTGCTGATGACTTCAAGACTTGGGCACCAGACGGAGGCTGCACCGTGCCATGTGCCAAGCTACTCAAGTGCGGTCACGTGTGTGAGATGTTTTGTCATCCGACAGACCCAGAGCACGAGGACTACGACTGTAAAAAGCCATGCACCAAGAAAAAGGCGCACTGCCCACTGATTCAGAAGTATTCCGGGAAATACTACCAAGCATGTGGGCCTTGTATGAAAAGGTTTAGAGAGAACCATTTTCAGGGTGGTCCTTGCTACATCTGCAAGAATCAGTCTACATCGATGTGCTCCCGTGTGTGCTTAAAAAGATGGCCTTGTGGACATGAAAACGAGACGGAATGTCACGTGGATCCACTTCTTACTCCATGTAAGGCACCTTGTGGTGTGACATTAAAGTGTGGACACCCTTGTGCCGGTAAGTCTTTCAGGAACACAGTCACATCTATGAACTTTCGGATCAGGGTATCGGGAGGTCAAACTCCAAGAAGTGAAGTAACAGTATAATAATTCAATCCAGTGCTTCTCTTCTAGTTCAAATTAAAGTTTGTTTCAAAACGAGCTTGTATTCCTAGCTGTGAATAAAACCAGAAAATTTTAATCCTACTTCGTCTCAGGGGCGGATTTGGGGAAGGGGTGGATGGGGTGGCTAGCCATCTCACTCGTGGTGCAGCGGAAATGAAACAAAACAAAAAAATGAAGATTGTGAATATTTGGCAGAAGTAAAGGCAATAACTCAGGACCGGTACCTCATTGTAATTTCTAGTTTGTGGCATTGCTAGTATTTCTGTTGTAACAGTTTTAAATTGGGTTTTAATTCTCAAATTGCAACATTTTGGAGCCATGTTTCATTGTTCTGCAACCCCAAAGTACTAACCACCCTTCCCCTCTTGAAAAATACTGGATCCGCTCTTGCGTCTTCCTTGGAAGTTGAGCTGAGACACTCTCAGCGTTCCGAGTGTTTAAGTTCACGCGTGAATGACCATCGTATTTGTAGAGATTCCTCTGTTACAAACGTTCAACTTTGAAACTTGAACGGTGATATTGAGATTAATATTGACAAGTTTAGAAGTTTCAAGTCTAACTCTGACTAAATACTGATGTGTAGCTTTTTTATGTATATTAGGTGACTGCAGTCGTTGTTGGTGTGGTCGAGTCCATGAGCCATGTGAAGCAAAGTGCGACCGTACCTTGTTTTGCGGTCACAAGTGTAAAGGACGGTGCAACAAAACCTGCCCTCCGTGCAAGGAACACTGCGGCAACTATTGCAAACACTACAGGTGTAACAAGAAATGTGGTGAGCCTTGCGAACCTTGTAACGAAAAATGCATGTGGCAGTGTCAGCATTACACATGCACGAAATTGTGTGGAGAGCTGTGCGACCGCCCAAGATGTAACATGCCATGTACAAAGCTACTTAGGTGCAGGCATCCTTGCATCGGTCTCTGTGGGGAAGTATGCCCGAAGAAGTGCCGAGTGTGTCACAAGCAGGAGTTGACAGAGAGTTTTTTCGGCACCGAGGGCGAACCGAACGCAAGATTCGTGGAGCTGGCAGACTGCGGTCACGTGTTTGAAGTTCGAATGATGGATCAGTGGATGGAGCAGGCGGAAACAACGCATGACGGGAAGCCTGTTGACATCCAACTCAAGCTCTGCCCAAAATGCAGTGTTCCCATCCGCATCAGTTTAAGGTACGGCAACATCATTAAGAAGATTCTGGCAGACTTCGAACGAATAAAACAAAAGATTTTACTCCGCAAAGGGCAGCGTGACCAAGAAGTAGCCAGGCTCAAATTGAAATTCCCCAAAGACCAAGATGTAATCGGGAGGTTGCTGGATCGTAAGAATCTCTCGGATGAACAAATCAACGTGATTGACAACCAAATCAGTTTGCTGTCTTTCCTTCAGACACTCAAAAATGATATAAGCTATTTTGAAGCTGATGAACGGTCTCAGGAAACGAAGGAAGACCTCCAGAGAAAAGTGGAACAACTTCGAAAACGTGTGTTACGGCTTCAGGTTCGATTCAGTGACCAAGTAATGGAAGAGCTCGGAGAAGAAATGTACAGAACACAGCTTCTGATCGACTACAGAATGCTGAAGATGCAACTTGACATCCGGGGTATTAAGCTAGGGGTCACTGACACTGTCAAGGTCGATTTTGTTAAAGAAGCATTCGATTCAGAGAACACAATTGGTAAGAACAGAAATTGAAAGGAAATTAAGATTTAGGAGCTGTTTTGTTTAAGTAACTGCCGTGAAAGGCTAGAAAAAAGGGAGTTATTGCCAACCAGAAGAATTTTCGTTTCCGCTTCTACCTGCCTAGCACAGAAATGCATCATAATGGAAGGAAAGGCAGGTTTTGGTCTCTCGCATTTAAGTTTGGATTCCGCTGTTTGAAAAAAAGTGTATTTGTACGCGCAAGCGCAAGATTTTACTCTTACAGTAGTCCTTGCAATATTGAATCGTCTGAAAAATTGGAAACTCTTGGGGCGGTTTTACTCCAGATCCACCATTAAAAAGCTACATGTGCTGTCCTAGCATTTTACTGTACTACAGGCACGCTATCTCGATATAATCACGTACTATTGGTAAGTGTAAGAAATTTAATAGTTTTTTGTTTTGCAACATTTTCAGACAAGAAACGCAGAGAGCGATACAGGGCTCGCATTGAACGAATAAGACGTGAACAAGGCCTTCAAGAGCTTAACCATACTGTAGCAAGAGAGGAGAAAGATCTGACCGTGAAGGCCATGGGGCTGACACAGGGACACTGGTTCAAGTGTCCAAACGGTGAGTGTGACTTAAACATCAATGTGCAAAATTAAATTAATGCTTTTCATACAAATTCTCTTTGGGAAAATTTGGATAGTAACTTTTTTTGAAATGACTCGTTCGTTTTTGACGTACCGTTCGTGCAGGAATGTCCGTTTGCCGAACTCGTCACACAGACAAGAGAGTCAGACATATTAAAAAATATCGTATTAGCCCTTGGTCCGTATACTGAAAGTTACGGATCCTCGTATTTTCCACTTCGATTTATACCCACGCGAGATCAGAAGCGCGCGTGCCGTAAATCAAGGTCCGTAACTTATAGTACGGACCTCAATCTCGGTTTGTAAGAGGCATCAATCTTCTTTATTTTGTACTCATAGCTGCATTAAAGGTCCACACTATACACTATATTTCAATCGACTGATTAGATCTTAGTTGATTTCACTGGCTTTCCAGTTATGTTCCTTTTCTCTCTGCCCCGATCTTCTCTCTTTACTCGTTTTTTGTTTCCCATCCATAAAGGTCACATCTACTGCATCACAGAGGGTGGAGGAGCGATAGAAGAAAACAAATGCCCAGAATGTGACTCAAGAGTTGGTGGCCATAATCATCAGTCATGAGCAAGAAGCCAGCTACTTGGAAAACGTCCTATGCGACGACTTCTTCTTGGCCAACAAACACAACAGTTTGTTAACACCCAAGAGACTTTCTGTGACTTTCTGTAACTAAGGTACCAGCTTAGGCATTATGACTGATCTAACAATTAATCATTTAGCAAAAACTAGCCAAATGTAAGGAACTTTTCCTCGCGCTTTAATTTGATGAAACGGGTCTTTGTTTCGATTTTTAAGTGGCGAACTGAAAAACTTGTTCTCCTGTGTGGTAGCTTTTAAAATTGCTTGTATTTTGCCTTGAAATTTTAACAGTTCTGCTTTAAAGTAAGAAATTTTATCTACATTTTTCAAGCAAGAGTCCTATCAATTGATTTTTTCGTTGCTTTTTGCAATTTTGCCGGGCTAAAATCCAAGCAGGGTCTTGAGTAGATAATGTTCTAATCGGCGTAGTTAACCGAATATTAAGCGTGTTAAGTCGTTTCATTTGTGATTTTTATCAATTGAACATAGCGAATAACATAGATAGAGATTAAGGTTGAATTCAAGGTATTCCTTTAATTTGAAACATATTGGTTACCAGATTAGATTGCAAAGAAGCCCTGCAGGCTGGGAAGCTAAGAAGGGCTTCTCGACTAAAGTTATTCTCAACATAATACCGGATTCCGATTAAACAGTTGACGTTTTTTCACTGGAGCTCCTTCGCTTTACTGGGTGCAACGAGAATTGTCCGTTTCTTTTTTGGATCGAAAAGTGGTGTAATTGTCCTTAAAAAACGTCCAAAACAAGACTCTTCAATGTCTGTTTTTATTTTAATTCGTATTTTCTGTATTCCTCAGAGCTTCAAAGCGAGTACCTCAAACACTAGCTAACCCATTATGTGGATGATCACTTTACACAATTACTGTGTATACTACATGAATTAACAAGAAAATATTAAACTCCTCTGTCTTCCCTCACTCCAGAAACGTCGGCGTTATTGGTTTCAAGCTTTGGTGGGCTTTTGAGTGTTAAGAAAAAAAAAAATGTGATATGTGAAAGTTGTACACCAATTTGAAAAGTTATTGTTTGTCTTCATAGAGGTAAAGGAAAGTTTTTAATTTGTTGTGACTTTTTTTTTCGGTGAACTCGTTCCAAATGTGGAGTGAGAGGGGACTAAAAAAGGAAAGATGCTGGGAACAATATTTTTCTTTCCTATCCGTGTTGTCGCGATTTGAACTTTTTTCCTCACCCACCCAAATGATCTCAAAAGCCTCCAAAACACCGTGTTTCTGGAGTGGTAAATAGTCAAAGTTCAATTAGGAGTCCACGACAACCTCGGTAACAGTGATCTGTCCCATGTGACGTCGGTTGGAGAAGTTGTTATTGCGCGTGCTCATGTAACAGTACTCCCCAGGCTTCTTGATGCGGAAACACGGCGGGTTGCAGGAGGCTGGGGCGTTGTTCAACTGATTCTGAAGTGGTTTATTCTCATCTGTGTAACATCCCTTGTTAAGGTGAAGATTTAACGTAGCAGCGTCAAAATAAACTGAATCAACCACTTCAAGAGGCAAGCTGTAACACGCTGCTGGCTTGAGAGAGCTGCATCCTTCCTTTACCCAACACACGTTAGTGCGATCCGTACCTGAAATGAAAACGAAGTCAATTTCGTCTTATTGTTAGATTAGGTACGTGTTGTTTTGTGAAAGTTTATGTTTGATTGATGCCTCCCTGCAAGGCATGCGAAATGAAATTGCCCCACTATCAAAGCTAAGTTTTTAAGGAACACCTTCAATGACATACTGAATCGGACAATTAGGAGCCAGTTGCCGAAAGGTGTTAATGCTAGAAACTCTAAACAATAGAACACTTTTTTATAACACCTTGGTTTTAGCTGAATATTATTTGAACTATCCAGTTAAGTGTATAGCACCCCGAGGTGGTGTTACTGAGCAAGTTATCTCAGATACTTGTCAATAAACGTCCATATGGTAATGATATTCTCATAATTGTTCGATAAATTAACTAAATTATTCCAGCAAAGGTCTAGGGAAGGTGAAGGAAATAAGCAGATAATTGGGCGCATTTCTTTCAAAATTGTTTACTTTAGTTTCTTCTCTTTTGATCTTGTTTTCGTCTGTTGTGTCAAATCAAGGATTTTGATTTCGTTTCGCGTGTTAATTATCTTTCGGCAATTGCTTCCGTGGTTCTGAAATTGGCATTTGCTGCTCAGTTTTTTTTTTCCCTAAAATCAGTGTTTGCAAAGTTCGTCTTTTCCACTTAGATGTACTTTGGATTGCAGTGTTTTTTGTTCTTGATTAGCCTCTTCCAGGAGTTCAGTTGGTTGGGGCGGAACGCGAAAAACGGTCGCGCTTTTTTTTTTATTATTATTATTTTTTCGCGCGCTGTTTTTCGCGCTGCGTCCCAACTAACGGAACGCCTGGAAGAGGCTAGTCGTAGATGAATACCTAGCTCTTTACAGTGCACAAACCCATGGAAAGCTAAAATTTAGGCTTTTAACTTGGTGCATTCGTATGCGTTTAAGCCCAATGCAATTGGAAGTTGGAGTAGAACAGAACTTGAGTAACAGAAATAAATTAGGAATTCTTCTTACGTGCTGTTCCTTCTCCGTCGTTGTTGGCATTGTTGTTTGAACCTGAAAGATCATACAAAAACAACAGTAAGACCCAGTAAGCCATAGATTGCGGGTGGCTATTATCAATGCACAGACATTACATGTACATAGGTTGAGCCAGTAAAATTGCAAGATAGGACACCAACCGTAATAATTGTTTTAAAAATCACTTTAAAAACACTAAATGAATCTAATAGAATTAATGGCTTTTTTTCAGAAAGCTCTTTCCCAAAAAATCAGTTTCGTATAGCTTGTTCTCACCAGACCAAACGAAGCACACCACATCATCCGTTGTAACTGTAATGCGTTCAGGAGTGAAACGATATTCCATGGCTCGATAAACGTGCGCAATGTTTCCTCTCTTTCCCATTTCTCCGACGTAGGATATGTTGGAATGCTGGAATTTTGGAGGAAGGAAACTCCGCGGTTTAAGGAGAAACACGTGACTTCTGTCCTGGAATGTTCGGCCGAGCTGCGCGGTGTTCAAAGCGAGCTGTAGATCGGTTTTACCATCAACTGCTTTGGTTTTAGGGTCATTCTGGACTCTACAAAAAAAAGGTGGTCAAATCTTTACAAGAATGATTCAAACGGTGAACGACAAAAGGGCGTGGTTATCTTTATTAAATCGATTGATCTCTTCATTTGCAGGGTGATAAGATGAATTAAGATCTAGATATGGCGGGCCGCGGAATCTGCTTTTATAATTAGCCACTTATTACAGGGCATAAGACTAAGAATTAAACAATTCTCAGGAGTTTCTGGTTGATAAAATGCAATTCAATAAAATTCTCAGCAAAATCATTCGTAATATGCTTCTGATTATAACTAACGATAATTTGAACTGAAGATCTTTGGTTTAGACAGCCCTAATACTTTTAGAATATGTGTTACAAATCACTTACTGATCATTTTTACTGGCATTAAATTCTCGTGGGACGTCAGCGGTTGTAATATTGTACCTGAAGCAAAGATTCACGAGTTATCTTCTCCAACAGAACAGTCAACCATACAGAGAAAAAAAAACACTGTGTCACGCTAGATGTCACTCCTGAGAACAAAGGAGGCGACGGCTCGAATAAAAGCGGTTCGATTTAATTCTTATGCGGAGCCTGTATCTTGAAAAAGCATTCAAGTCTGTTGAATTATCCGCTTTCTACTCTATTTAATAACTCAGTCTTTATATAACTTTCATCATCAGAAAAGAGTTTCTGGCCGAAAGCTTATTGTTATCATTCGTTGCCTTTAAAATTGGAAAGACTCGGAAAAGGATTTCAGTGAAAATATCTTCGTTCACATAACATTGCTGGAGATGTTTTAGTCTACCTGTTTAATTTACTTTGCAACCGTAGAAATGAAGCTAAAGCCACTGATTTTAAATTTGAGAGAACATGGCGTCTACACACCATTTAATATCTTTCCTCACCTTATTCGTAACCGGCGCAACGTTGAGTGGTGTTGGTTGGGAAACATGGAACCTTCCACTTGTACGACGAAAACTTTCCCTCCATGTTCATTCCGTTGTGGTTAACGACAGTGGATGGGGCGTAGATCACATCCGGGGTTTCATGAAGAACAACATACTTTTCCTTTTCGTCCGATCCTTGCGAGTGCATGTGAGGCTCGTACGGTAAGCCTTTCGCCAGCCTCTTGTAGCCCTTCTTCTAGCACGTTTCCAATACGCCCTGGGTTTTTTCCAAGTAGTTAGTGATAAATTTCACCCACTTTCCCCCGCTCAGTTTACACGATGTGGTAGTAATGTACTTGGCAACGCAACTAACAGCCGGGCGATTGTCTTCTTTTTTTGGACAGTCATGGTTACCAGATAGCTTTGATGGCATGATACATAAATCTAAAGAAATGTAAGCAAACAAATGCCGAGTAAAAAAGGTATGCTGCAGTATATTTTGATTGTCCAAAAGACCTGCACGCATAAAGTGGTTAGGGGTATTTATTCTTGCTATAGATGTTCTCTTTCCGCAATAACAGCAACAAAAACAACAACGTCCAAAACCTGTCTATCTATTTGTACTCGTAGTTACATTTTATAGTCAGAAAAAAAAGTAACATTTAATTAAATAGAGTCATCGCTGCCTGGAAAAACCATAGGGGCTAGTGAAGTCAGGGAGCCCATTAGGTATTATATATAGATAAACTGAAATAAAGGTCGGTTGACTGAATTCACATGTAGTGTACACGTAGCTTAGGGCTGAAAACAAAAAACACCTACACAACACTCACAGCACCCGCGCAGCCAGTATCATACATTCACTGTCTCAAAACGAATGACACATGTAAATTAGCAGATCGCTGATGGTAGCCATTTATACTCCTGAAGAAAGGCGCTCAGTGTACAATAGAGAAGTCCTTTGCCCGAGATTACGGCAAAAGCAGTGTTCTCAGTAGATGCTTGAAGTCAGATCCCCTCGGTCTGAGATCCAGTTGTCCAACCACGATGTCGCTGCCTATCTCTTAATTAAGCTAACTACAGCAGTGATTTGAACTGCTCAATAAATACTCACATTTGTATCCATATTCAGGACTGTTGACGTAATTTTTCATCAAATCCTTGGTCTTTTTATCACTCATCATGATAGCAATGTCCTTCCACGGGGTGGGGCCCCAGTAAGGATAGTAATCGCGCTCCTCGGGGACCTCCAAGCCCCTCCTTGTTCCAGCAGGGTTTTGTCGCGTGTAAATCGGAAAATCGCCTCTTAGTTTCTGGTCAGCAGTGAACAAACCTAAAACATGAATAAAGGCATTGCTTGTATTTTCTTTTAAGGCGCTTTTCAAATTTATCCTTTCTCGGGCTAAATGAGCTAGGCAGAATACCTTTCTAAAAAGAATATAACTTAAGTGAAAGGTCGTGCTGTTTCTATGGTAACCTCTATACATGATAACCTATTATGCCATGAAGAAAATAACAACTTGGGGCAATTTGTTCACTAATGATTTGGTGCAATACCAAGATTGTAGCACCACCTGATAAAGCGTCGTACTATTGATCCGTCTTACCGCAGACACTTTTTATGACGTCGATTTCTTATAAGGCCTTATTCATTTTTGCTGTAAACGTTTATCAAACGCCGAGGCCAGGAAAACGGGGGGTGGCGTTCGATTTTTTATTTTAATTTCCCCTTTGCGATACCTTTGTTTCTTTCTCTGCGGTAATACGCCTGATAGTAAGAGGCTGGCTCGTGAAGTCCACGTTCTCTTGCAATGTAGGCATTCTCTCTCGCTCCGTTTGCAAAACCCTGAGTATTCAGTGTTTGACCGTTACGTATGGTATGATACTCGAATTCTTTTTTCACATCCGCTTTCAGCGGTAGCTTGCCGTTGGGGAACTTCTCGTCAGGAAAGGCTTGACACATGAACTGTAAGATAACTTGTGTTTCCACTCTGTCGTCAGTTTTTGGGCCGGTCCCGTGTTGATTTGTCCACATGATGTCCACATTGATGGATTTGGCCTTGGCTTCACATCCACTCATGTAGAACTCCTTTATAACGAATGGTGGCAAAAAAAAAAACAAACAAACAAACAAACAAACAAACAAAATAATTCATATCTGTGAATTCAGTGGATGTATAAACACTAGTATGTGACCATTCAAAGACAGGGATTGAGGACTATACAATAAAAATGTATTTAATTGATACTACCATTGGTAACTGTCTGTACTCTTTAATATTATCTCCAGGGTTAGTATGCTCAGCATCGCCAACATTGTATCCAGCCTTGTCGTTATTCTAGAGAGAAAGTAAAGTCTTATCAACACTTTCTGTTTTCAACAAAAGATAGAATTTAGAATAAGGGTAATTATTATTTTTTATTGTTATCAGATATATTCTCAGTAAGGCCTTTTCGTTCCATTCTAAAATAATTTCACGAACAAAGGTCGCAGATGTTCTCTCGTGACGTTTTTTATCGGACAGATTGCGTGACGAGTCCAAAGATCGTTCGCCGGGATTCTGGGTAATATAAGATCGTAATGGTGAGGTGATGACGTCAAAGAACAAGTACTTGGCCAGCTCGAAACAAATAACTACTATGTATCTTTGAAATTGCGTTCTAGCTGTGAATCAGACAATCTGTTTGCGTTCCTGACGTTATCTTGGTTGCCGTTCAAACGATTGTTGGATCCTGGTGGAAAATGCAGGTACATGTCCGACATGCAGGGCTCGATAAGTACAGCCAGGAGGCAGCACCAAACGAAAATGGTCCTCATGACCTGTTCTAATACAGAAAAAGCAAAACATCCTAGATGCTTCAAAGTAAGAACTGTGAGCTCAGAGTCGTGATTAGTCAATACGCAGGTCAAAACAGAATGAAAACTAAAAATCTGATTTCGCCTTCACTATATCAACATATGGTCTTCTAAACAAGTACTAGTGTTACGAATAAATAAAATCATAAGAGAGTCTTGATCTTTCTCCAGATTCTTTCAATTAACTGCAATCAAAAGAAGTGCTTTAGCTTAAGTAACGAGAATTACTACCTTGGAAACGGACAGATTAAATATTTTGAGAACTTGATTTCTGTTTTGAACTTTACGAACTCTGAAATCACCCCTCTCGCCTTAGTATGAGTTTTTGTCCGTGCGCGTAACTTCAGGTGATTTTAATTAGTCAATCGTGGCTCAGAATGCGCTCGCGCGTACAATTGAACTTCGCTGTTCTAATTTTGCAGATTTTCATCTTCGTTGTATTTTCTTGCCGTGTTTAACATTTTAGGCCAGCCTTGCCGCTGTTTTTGGAGTTTTGAGTTTTAAATTATTTTTAATATTGTACCTACCTACCGTTTTTAGCCATTGTGATTCGTTGTTTATTGTATGTTCTGGATTACGTGGCTGGTTCATTAAATAGTTCGTTTATTTGGAGTCTGAGCCTACAACTCACTGAATACAATTTCCAACGTTACAATTTCGATGTTTTTTTTTAAGTTTCCAACTTGTTAGGTGCTGGCGGAATTCTTTTTTAAGGTGCTGGGCAATTACATTCGGGCTCCAATTTCAACTAAAATGTTAACTCTTTTAACTGAACTGAACTGTCGCTATCTGCCATCAAATTTTTAAAATTTACGTTCAGAAAAGTTCCGTAAGGAAAATTAACGTTTGGAGCTTGGAGCAAATGGGCAAGAATGAAACGAATAAAATTATATCAAATTAAATTGATCTTACCTTTCACTTGAATAACAATCCGTAGTTTCGAATTTGAAGTTTGGCTCGTTGAGTTAGTCACAGCGAAAATGAGTTAAACTAAGCTTGCTAGCCTTGTTATTATCAGTGTTTTGCATAAGTATGCGATAAACCACTTGCGTCAGTAGATAAAACAAAAGTATTTAACAAAAAAATGTTAATCTAGATGAATGAAGTTAAATGCTATCTACTTGCCTAGTTTTGACGAAAACGTACATTTATAATTTATTTTCAGTCTCGGTTTCCCACGTGGCTTTTAAAAGTGTAAAAATTCTTTAAGACTCTTTAATAAGGAAACTCTTCGAAACAATTCATCGACAAGCGTTTTTCGCAATTTTCTATGACTTTGGAAATCACAGAGGTTCCCTAGTGAAGTTTTTAATAACTATCCAAATCAAGCTTTTTGTTCCTTCTGTAAGGTGACACAAAAGTTTTTCCGCATTCTGCGCGTTTGAAATAACTTGTGACGAACAAGAATTTTTCACTCCCTTTTTTTTTTGTTCGCGGCGCGAGTTACACAGAGGTACCCTAGTTAGCATAACAAATGAGACCACATAACAATATTCATTGTGGACAAGATTAAGTTATAATAAACAAAACAAAACGTAACAATAAACAAGTGTATAAGTAGAGTGTGTCGAATGATACGTTAATTAAACTCTTTCTTCTCAATTCATTTAGCTTTCCTGATTATTATATAAACCTAGCATCTTTGAAGCCATATTCGT
Source organism: Orbicella franksi (assembly GCF_964199315.1). NCBI lineage: Eukaryota > Metazoa > Cnidaria > Anthozoa > Scleractinia > Merulinidae > Orbicella > Orbicella franksi. Next base: position 15,164,715 of record NC_138146.1, read on the forward strand.
CATATCAATATATGTGTTATTTCAAGGTCCTAAGCACATCGTTCTAGAGTTTGTTCCTGCTGTTAATTAATAGTCTAATTTGCGAAGATCAACCACAGTCGATTTCTTTTTTACTTTCATATATATAATGTTAAGCCCAGGGAGTTTTAAACAAACCTCTTTCTTTAAATTTACACCGGCTAAGCTCCTTTGTCCATTGTACCACGTGCTGGTATAGTTACCTTTAGCACAAAAGAGTGTTTTCCGCATTCAGACGAAAATAATTCTGGGCACCCTGAGGAAAATAATACTTGCAAAAAGAACACCCTTGTACGCTTACTTATCTGATGTCTCTATCTTTTCAGTTTTTTATACAGTGAAACTGACCCCATTAAGTTTAAACACACGAGCCCCTCGCTAGTGTCCTCTGTTGTCGCTTATAATTATAATTAAGCCAAGGTATTTTTCAGTACAGAAATGAGGGATAGGGTTTGGAACTTAGCGACGGCTAGTGTACGTTTAGTTAATATGGAGTTTAATAATTGAAACGCGGGGTGGCTAAAAAGCTAAAGGGCGCTAAAGGATGAGTATACTGTAGGGTGCTGGGCAAGGAATCTTTAAACGACCAAGCCATTTTGTTGATGCATGTAGAAAACGTATTCAAACGACACTTTCGTAGATAAAGACTCTATTCAAAGACAAAAAAACTCCAGAATACAATTCAAGAACAACGACTTCGCATTAGTTTTGCATTCGTTCCCTTTCAGTTCAGTGTTCGAGGGGGGTCAAATCGTGTAAGTCACGTGACAAGCTCGGTCCCAGTTTTCAACACACTCCCCCGCGTTGATTGACGTCATCAATCAAAGTTCAAAGTTCATTTAAAGTTGAAACAATCTTACGAGCATAAACTCTATATAACAGAATGAACTCAATACATCTATCTTAGTCAGAATTCACGACGACAACTGGGACATCCTCGTCCCTCACTACTGTAACAGGAACATTTGCCACTCGGGGCACAGGGTTGGCAGTTCCATTATCCAACCTCACTTCCAGGGGATAGAGCCTCTGCAATGGGCGTCTCCATTCCGCGGTTGGCGAATTACCAGACTTGACTCTCACCACTGCACTTCGAACATGACCATCTCGACCAGGAAGTAATCGTTCGATCTTCCCAAGCCGCCACTGCTGTCTCGGGGTTTTGCTCTCATGTAGACACACAATATCTCCCACTTGCACTTTACGGACAGAATTTGCTCTCTTTGAGTAGCGATGGTACTCTCTAAGTTGTGTGAGATACTCAGACTTCCATCGGTTCCAAAAATGATTCAGTGTTCGCTGTAAGAATTTGGCTCTTCTTGTAAGTGTTCCCTCAGTTTGATCAACTTCGTTCGATGAGTTCTTTGATGGTACTGACAAAATTCTGCGGCCCACAATCAGGTGTGAAGGTGTTAATGGTTCCTCCATTTCATCGAAGACATATGTCAAGGGTCGTGAATTCAAGGCTGCTTCCACTTCTACAAGGACAGTAGACAGCTCGTCATAGTTTAACCGGACATTTCGTATGACCTTCTTCAAACTCAACTTGACAGATTTTACTAGACGTTCAAAGAAACCACCCCACCAAGGGGCCGCTTCGACATTGAACCTCCACTGTGTACCGTCGCACTGACAATATGCCTGCACTCTTGAATCCTTAAATGTTTTCCCATTGTCACTGACAATCAAGACAGGAATTCCTCGTCTCCCTTTAAAGCGAGTAAGGGCTCTGATAAAACTTTCCGCACTCAGATTTGGGACAAGTTCCAGATGAACAGCTCGGGTTGCAGCGCACGTGAACAAAGCTATATAGACCTTGTTCAAATCTCCATTCTTTGAGAATACATCCTTGACATACATGGGCCCAGCGAAGTCCACTCCTACTCGAGTAAAAGCAAAGTCATCGCTCAATCGAAATTCAGGAAGAGGTGGGGGAGGAGGAACTGCATAGCTTCTGCCCTCTAACTTCTTACAAACAGAGCATTTTCCTATCGCAGTTTTCACAGTCTGCCTTCCTTTTGTTACCCAGAATCTTGACCTTAGCTCTGTGAGAGTGTCCCTCACACCATTGTGAAGAACCTTGAGATGACAATCATTTATCACTAGGTAAGTTAGTCGTGAACATCTTGGAAGGAATATTGGAAAACGAGCATCATACGGAATCGGGGCATTTTTAAGACGACCACCACACCTCAGAATTCCCTTGTCATCTGTAAACAGTGATAATGAGATCTTGACCTGGTCAAAGTTCTTGTTGTTGTATACAGATTTCTGAACCTCCTTGATCCAAAGCTCTCTTGCACAATCCACCTCTTCATGCCTTATTACTCCATCCACTAACCTCTTCTTCATTTTACTTTGCTTGAGATTAGAAACAAATCGCACAACATATGCAGTGACTCGCACAAGTCTTTGAAGACTACTGAACCTTTCCAAGGGAATGATGCAATCAAGATTTAGTGACTTTTCTGACGTCACCTCTCCAGAGGCAATGTTTGCAAGAACTGTACCATCATGCTGCTTTGTGTGGCTGTTACAGCTTCCCTTCTTCAGTTCTAGGCAAGGATCTGAATCGTCACTTGTGACTTCAGCAGAGTTCATTGCAAGACTTGGCCACCACTGCTTTTCCTTTCCAAGGAACTCAGGACCACTCCACCACAATTGGTTGGTGATCAGTTTCGAGGTCATCGTACCACGTGAGCAGATGTCAGCTGGATTGGATTCTGTGGGGCAATAATTCCACTGAGTTGGCTTTGTAAGTCGACGGCTCTCAACCACTCTGTTTTGAATGAATTGCTTGAATTCTCTGTTTACACCCCAAATCCACCACAGAACAATTTGAGAATCTGACCAGAAGAACACAGCATCAACTTCCAATGTTCCGTCAAATGCTGTCAACACAGTATTGACCAGTCGGGCCAGAACAAGAGCACCTAGTAACTCCAATCGAGGTATGGTTTCTCCATTTATCGGAGCAACTCTGGTTTTTGACGATAAAAGCTGGGTGAAGACAGTTCCAGTAGTTGTTTCAAGGCGTAAATACACAACTGCTCCATAGGCTTTCTCACTTGCATCCGCAAAACCATGGAGTTGAATGCTTTGTAAATCTCCTGATGACAAGCCAAGGTGGTAGTGTCTCCTCACTTCCACCACCCCCACCTTCTTAGCATCTTGAACAAGCTTTAACCACTGTTCATGGATGAATGAATCCACGGGGTCATCCCAACCCACTCTTGTCTTGCAAATAGATTGAAAGATGATCTTCAGTAGAATGATGACTGGACTAATTAGTCCCAGGGGATCATACAACTTGCTTGTTGTACCAAGAATTGCTCTCTTCGTAACTGGACAAGTATTGCTAGTTTCTAGTGGAGAGGCCAGATCCAAGAGTAACAAATCATTTCGTCTATCCCATCCAACTCCCAGTACTTTCAGTTTTGCTGCGCTGGGGTTCTTTGACGTCTCAAACAGGGAACTCGAGAAGGTTTGATCTTCCTCTTGAACAGGGTGCTCCTTGACAGACTTGCTTGTAACTTGAGAAGACTGGCTTTCAGATTGTTCAATTCTTTCCTGAAGGGCTTCAGAGTTGGAGACCCATTTTCTCATATTGAAGCCTCCGCTCTTGAAGGATGACTTCAGATTCTCATACATCTCGAAAACAGAATTGTCAGAATCATCTCCACCAACAAAGTCATCCACATACAGACTTTTCAGAACTCTCTCAGCAAATTCTTTGGGGATGTCAGCAGAAGTCAAGTGATGACGAATTGTTGCATTCAATAGGAACGGACTTGCGGAGACGCCAAATGCAACTCTTGCAAATCGATAAACTTGTAGGTTCGGGTGGCTGCTTGTGACATCATCAACCCACAGGAAACGAAGATAGTCACGATCTTTGGGGTGAACTGAAACATTTAGAAAAGCTTTCTCAATGTCTCCTATGAGGGCTGTCTTGTGAGCCCGGAACCTCAGGAGGATGTCATAGATGAGGGGAGATAGTGGTGGACCAGCATACAAACAGTCATTGAGACTTGATGTGTTCTTTCCTGATCGTGCACTTGCATCATAAACAATACGAAGTTTTGTGGTGTCCTTGTCCACGCGAATCACTTCATGACGAGGAATGTAATGTACTTTTCCCACACCATTGTTGACACCTTGATCCACAGGTTCCACAATTCCTTGTTGTTGCTGATCTTGGATGACATCATCATAGTGCTTTAACATCTCGGGCTTTAATTTCAGACGTTTCAGTAGTGAGACCAACCTTGATTTGCACAAAGCAAAATTATCTGGAAGCAGCTCATGGTCCTCTTTGAAAGGTAGCTGTACTTGATATCTTCCTTCAGTGAATCCAACTTCGCTAACAAATTTGTCATACAGAGACGAACCTTTATCTCGAATGCCAAGTGACTCATAGTCCCAGAATTTTCCAAGTTCAGAGGCGAGTTCATCTTGACCGACGACACTTGCTTCCACTTTCAGTACATGCGTCGCAGTAAGATTCACAGTGTTACCATTGTCACGGTTAGACACAATCATAGTGGGTCCGGAGAGGACATATCCTAGCTTTGTAGCAAGAGCAACAGGTTCCCACGGTGCACCTCTCACAATAGTACCTTCGACCAATGACCAATAATAATCAGCACCAATGAGAATGCTGATGGGCAAATCTCTGCCGCCACACCTGTCGGCTAAACTGAGGTCATGCAGATGTTCGTAGCTAGACTGAGCAAGCTCTGTGGGTTGTTGGGTCAGAGGGCCACATATGACTGGCACCACATAGGCTTGAATGTACACAATTGCATCGCATCTGGTTTTGATACCCACTTGAACAATTTCACATGTTCGTAGCCTGGCGTCAGACTCACCAAAGGTTTTGATTAGAAGTGACTCTCTACCAATTACTGATAACCCCAGTTTGTCTTTAAGGTCCTTAGTCATGTATGATCGCTGACTGCATGAGTCAAAAACCAGACGAACACTTAGTGGAAAACTGTCATTATCCGGACGCACAACTTCAGCGGTTGCGGTTTGCAACAACACCGACCCTCTAGACTGATCCACATACATACTAGTAGAGACACTGGCCACATGTTCTCGATCTTGCCCACCCAGGGTTGGATCAGGGTTACCACAAATTGCTACATGATGGGCACCTTGACATTTAAGACACTTCATAGGTGCTTGACAGTTACGTGCCAAATGTCCTTGCTTGAGACAGAGAAAACACTTGCCCTTCCTTTTAAGAACTTCCCTTCTAGATTCAATACTTGTGACAACATTACATTTAGAGCTCTGATGATTTTGATTACAGAATGAGCACCAAACACGAGGAGACTGTTTATTCTCAGAACTGTCAGTGTACAAAGCTGATGTAGAAAATGGCGACTCACCTCTCTGATGTGAAGGCCTGGAATCCTTGTTATTGACAAGACATTGTTCTCTCAGTTGCAGTTCCTTGTGAAATTCACCCAAAATATCTTTCAGATTCCATGTCTCCGATTCCAAATTTCGTGTGATAGCGATCCGAAATTCCTCCGGTAATTTCTGCATAACGATTGGTGTCAAGAAGCAACCATACATTTCAGATGAGATTTCCATACTTTCCAATCCACGAACATGAGATTCCACTGTGTCGTACAAGCTTCGGAGTTTCTTTACTTCGCTTATCGATTCCACCTTGGGGAGTTTAGTGAGCACTTCCATGTGGCTGGAGATCACTATCTGTCGATTTCCGAATCTTTGTTTAAGCAGTCCAACTGCCTTTTCGTAGTTTGCACTCGTCAGGGCCAGACCAGCGATCGTACTACGCGCGGTGCCAGTAAGAAGTGACTGCAAATAATTGAATTTATCCACTGAAGACAAATTTGGGTTCTTATGAACCTCAGACTCGAAAGATTCCCAAAAGGGATACCAGTGTATGGGATTTCCGTGAAACTTCTTAAGCTCGAGCTTCGGCAACTTTGCCTTCGAAACGTGATCTTGAGAAGTTCCCGCGCTTTCGGAAGGAGGAAGTTGCGCCACAGAAGGGAATTCCTGACTCTTACCCCGCATTTCGTGAGCTTCCAAAACAGATTCTAACTCAACAATACACTCCTGAATGGAACTCATTATGTCACAGCTCTCAGAGACTTCGGTATCGATGGTTTTTACGTCGTCCACCAGCTCCACAATTTCGCGGTCGAGCGATTGAAGTTCCGACATTTTCGTTTCAAGGGCGGTTCGAAGAAATTTCAGCCTTTTCACTCCGATGGAATTGCCTTCAGAGATTAGCCCTTTGGCTTGTTCGATAGTTTTCTGGACGAACTTTCGGTGACCATCGCGAAATTTTTTCAAATTCCTCAATTTCGGCGGCATAATTGGTCGCCCACGTGCTTTCAGCTAGTGCAGCTTTGACTTCACAACAGCTTCCTTTGAGACGTTCTTCACAACGCTAGAATCCCAGTTTCAATTCCCGGGTCTCGGCACCAAATGTAGAAAACGTATTCAAACGACACTTTCGTAGATGAAGACTCTATTCAAAGACAAAAAAACTCCAGAATACAATTCAAGAACAACGACTTCGCATTAGTTTTGCATTCGTTCCCTTTCAGTTCAGTGTTCGAGGGGGGTCAAATCGTGTAAGTCACGTGACAAGCTCGGTCCCAGTTTTCAACAATGCATACTATTTGTAAAACGTTATTCCTACGTTTTTTACGTTTCAGGCTTTTGAAGCCACAGGGTTTTGTAGCGTACATCGATCAGGTTTAATAAATACCTTTGCTTTACTGTTCTTGCTGTCATCTGCGTAAGTGTTCCGTATATGTTCACCGCAGTTAATCTCGTCCTCGCAGGCTTCACAGCGGTATGTAAACACAGCAGCACGGTGAGAGGCAAGTCTGATAAATGTCGATATTAGACCTTCGCACGAAAGCTTTTACCAAACTATCCATTCTCTTTCAAAATTGCGTAGAGCATCACACAACAGCTTAGCGTTTGTTTAGAAAAGTTTATAAGTTTTGCAAGTTTCTTGTCACATAATTCTCAGTTACATAATCTTTATTGTCGAATGCAGGCGAGAGTACTACTGATCATCAATAAATCTTCTTATCAGGCCTCGTTTTAGATTAAACCATATGCTCACTGTTGCTGGTAAAAATGTCTAACCAAAAATAATTTTTTCCGCAATCTTTTACCTATCGGTATCGTAGCTATAAAGAAGGACACAAAGGCCTCGTGCTGTCATGCCGCTAAGAATTAACCAAGCCTTTGGGGTGATTTCATTCACGGCGGTGCCCAATGTAATCAAAGAGTTCTCGGTCCTGATCGGGCTGATTGATTTAAACAGTTAAAATAGTTTGTTGACAAAATATCCTTAACGCTAATACATGCAGTCTATAAGCTGCCGTGGCAGGGCTATGTTTCAATATCTACCCGACACGTGGATTCCGTAACATTTCTCCAGATGGAGCCGGAGGTTTCATGACCAACGACGAAAATCCTTGTTCGTGCTGTTAATACTGATATATCTTAAAACCCTTCTAAATGAGGTTTTGTTATGAATTTCTAAACTTGAGCAATATGAGATGAATTTTAAGGTACAAAGTCTCTTGAAACATCCTTTTATGATTTCAAGGGAACAACTACACAATACAGGGTCACTTTTGAAGCTGCATAAATTGGCTTGGCAGTGGATAAAAGAACGAGGAATAATCTATATATGCGTTAAGTCCTAGCTCTATGTATTTAGTAGCTCGTTTGGCTAGGCAGTGGATGACATCTAGTCCACCTTACTCCTTTCGTTGTTCCCGTCGTGCGCGAAAGCGCTAGAGCGACTGGAGCATCCGCTACTAGCTTTCCTATCTTTGTCCCCAACAGATGTAGAACTACAACATATCAGAAATCTTTTTTTATTAGAACAACCAGAATCTGGAGCTTACTCACCGGCAGAAAGGAGTTAGCTAATGCTACTCTTACTAGTTTCAAATCTCTTCTTTATGACTACTTCTCTCGTGCTGTCAAAATGAACTACAATCCGGACAATCCTTGAACGTTTAAATCCATGTGTTTGAATTGCAACTCCACAAGATTTCTAGACGTACCAATAATACGCTGCATGTAATGTGGTTTTTCTTTTTTTCTTTTTACATATATTTTATTTCTGGGCCCGCAATTATTGGCTACTTAGCTGTTGCGATGTCCCTGCCAAACCTCTACATATTGATTGTAATAGATTTTTTTTCTTTTCTTTTTTTTGTATCATAAAGGCAAAGCTAATATAATAAAAAAATAAAAGTAAACAAAGGAGCAAACGAGCCAAACGGAGCCGGCTCATTTGGTGGATGATTAAATTGGCCCTGTATTCTGTAGTTTAACCAATTCAAGTACAGAGCAACCCCTATAATGGGGTCCAAGCCGGCAGAAAGTTATAGACTAAGGAAGGGTGGGAGGGGAGGGAAAAGAAAAGAAAGGAAAAAGGAAGAAACTGCATGAGCCCTCTTCCGCTTCTCTCCTGCAGTCCTCTCCTCTACGTACCTCTTTCCCCTCCCCTTAGTAGGAAATTGCGTAATAAGATATAGTTCTGTAAAAGAAACAATTCAGCTTTGTCTCGTTAATGATTAGCCGTTTTTTCGTAGTTTGCTTTTGTAAAGACAAACGGATAAAATATTCTCAGTACATTGATTCTTTTCCATAATTTGCACTTTTCACGCAAATTTAATTTATTCAAGATTCATCGCACGTGACAAAATTTTCGTTCGTCAAGCTACGTTTCCGCAGAGTCGCCGAGCCAAAGAGGTGGAAAGATGGACTACGACTTTTTTAACGCACAGAAGAACAAGAAGTGCCTTTTGTTTTATCCGAGAAATGTTACTAACGAGAGACACACTTGTGGAACGTTGAGCTTGGAAATGGCCTTCAAACAACTCGGGTTCATAGCGTGCAACAAACGAGTCAATTTTGCTATGGGTGGTTCTCTTTATGAGGTAATTTATTGTCTGAATATTTTAGTACACTGAAGTCCGTGTGTTTAGTTCTTTGTGAGGCCAGTGTTGTTGCTTGAATTTAGTAAGGTTCGAACATTTAAAATGTATTGTAACATGGCGGCCATTTTGAATTTTAAAGATTCGCTTTCGAAATTCTACCTGGTGAGGTAAATGAATCTAAAACATACATTAACAGATCCTTTAGAGGGTAATTTTGGCATTCAGTAAGAACTGGGTAGACACATAGGCGGAGTCGCACTCCTTTGATTCTACTAGCTGGCTACAGGCAGCCTGCTTATTGGGGACACCCAAGACTAATGTGTACTCATCATTGAAAATTGAACATATAGATTAATCTAAATTTTACTCGACGATATTTACAACATTGAGGAGAAATATGTACTTTATTCTCATCACCTGACTGCTTGATAATTTATTGTTGTTGTAAGGAGAAACTTGATTCTGATCCCTTATTTTGTGCTCTGTCAGCTGGACACTACATGTAATAACAGTGTAACAACTCTCCCTCCAGCCGTACCTCGAGAGGACATCAGTTCCCTGCAGCGTTCTTCATTCGAGCATCAGGATTGGATAAGGTTACTACAAACATTTGTGTATTGATCAAGGTTTTATCACGTGACTCTGGCGAAGTGTGCATTGTGATTGATTTATTGCGCATGCTATATCTCCTCGTGGGTGTACGCTGACGTATCGGATATGTCTTTCGCGCGCCTTGAATGCTTCACTCATCGCTCACAGTCACTTCTCGCCAGAGCATCAAATTTTTGATTTTAAGCAAAGATCTTGCAACATCAATAATAAATCGGCTGTACCGAGCTTTGCCAAAATGTCGTCGGAAAGGACCATTATGTATTATCCACAAGAGAGGTTAGTTCAGAAACCTTGCTTCTGAAATTTACTTTCTAGTGAATGAGCTAAAGAGGAGGCAGACTCTCGGAATGAGAACAGCTGTGCAGTTTCTAGATAAAATCGATTTTTTTTATTGTTTAGGATAGACTTTTGATTTCGTGAGAGAGCTGCCAATATTGACAGATTGTCTTTGTCCTTTTAGCATGGTATTAACTCCAACAAGCCACTTTGCTTCTCACACTTTGACATTGCTGGATTAAGTGGCGATTTCCCACAAGTACCAACTGGTGCCCCTCTGGCTGCCATGGCGGAACACTTCTTGAAAGACCACTGCTAAATGGATCATAAGCTCACAACACAATTTTACCTCGTTAGAGTTAAAACACCGTGATAATGTCAAGCTTTTTATAGCTCAGCTGCTGATAGCTTTTGTTTTTGTTTTGCTGAAATTCTGATTATTTGTAGGTAAGGACAGTCGGGGGACAATAGAGCTAGAGACTGAAAGAGTCGCCTTAACGTTTGTAATGATCCAAAACTGAAGTTTAGATGCAAGATTTTTCAAACAATTGTACGTGAACTGTTTAAGACTGGCCTGTGAAACGAACTGTCTGGTCTAAGTTAAACCTACAACTCGCTTATGACTTTCCTGATATAAAAGTTTTAACATCTCTCAAGTCACGTAAGAAAGTCGCAGTGAAAAGTCGCACTGTCTAAATCCACTCTTAGACATCAAGAAATGAGAAATTTTGGTGTAGCGGATAATGACACTATTCAAAAGCGAAAGAAAATTTAAGATTTGAGCGATGACAACTTTTTTTTTTCGTTGAGTGATAGGGAAAGTGGGGAGAAAGACTAGCAAAATCATATTTGCAGATCGTATAGAAAGTATGCAGAAAAAGCGCGACAAAATTTGATACAAATATATTGCTAGGCTTTTCAAGAGTTTTTTGCTAGATATTTAATGACAGGATTTGTGCTAGGAAATGAAGAAATTCAATAAAATGACAATCCTATTCTTGACTATGGAATTCACAGACTTAGTATTTATTAATTTTTTTTTACTGTCATCCCCAGCTGTTCAGATAGAAGGCTTTACAGCTTATAAATCACTATCCAGTGGATAGCTTGGTTTGTTTTGTCAAAAATCTACATGCGATAACCATTTATCCGGTGAATAACGTTATCCACTTGAAACTTTGAACAACTGGGTTTTGAAGTTGAGCCGCCCGACTCCAAGCTACCACTGAGAGGGCATGACTGAAATCGAGGCTGTCTTCTTTTGAATTCAGTGAAAATCCTTTCAGGCCCCATAAATGCAAAACAAAGTTTGAACAGTTACCCCATGTCCCAAAATGTTGAAACACAAAACGAACTGACTTCTTAGTATCATTTATATGGTCGCATTAGGGTTTCACCCAATGAGTAGAATGTTTCAGCCACGTAAACGCGCAACATATATAATTATGCAAGGGGGGAGAAGGAATGAACAAGTAAACGCGTGGAGAACGTTGAAGGGGTGGATTAGGAGAAGAATGATGGAGCAAACGGCGAAGGATACAGAGAACGCGCGACAGAGTGAGTAGGGAAAACCCGTAGGGAAGAGAAAGAGGAACACAGGATAAAACGAATGAGGGAAAGTATAAGAAAAGCCGCAGGGACTGAAGACACAAGAACATACGGGGAAATGTATGAAAAAACGCAACCGGGAAGTCGAGTGAACAAACGAAATCACTGACTAGAAAACGTATTGAGCAACGACTGGTGGGGAGGGGAGGGGGGGGCAATATAAAACGCACAGGGAACATGGAGAGTACCTACACAGGACGTCATTTCAGGGGCTTCCCTCAGAACTTTTCCCGTGAGTTCCCTGGTTAATCCTTCCCGAAAATATCCACTAGGTGACCTACCTCTAACGAAACCTGCTTCATTACAGCGCCAACAGACCTTTAACAGATTAAACCAAAGGCGATTTGAAACAGGAGTAAACTTCAGGCTGGAAGTGGTATTCAGTGTCTCCACAAGCACTTATTCCTCTTGTACAGGCCCTCCCGGCTAAGAGTGACAGGTAACTCAGGGGACAAGAATATGGAAAAACTTTGAACGAAAGACGGAACGCGGGGGAAATATTCTCAGGAAAGCCCCTGAAACGACGTTCTCACGTGTGTGCTGTGTACGTACCCTTCACGTTCCTTATGCGCTCCTAGTAACCCCCCTCCAACCACCATATATTACCAGTAAGTTCTACGTTCGCTCACTGTAGTCCTCCCAGTTGGTGCGTTCTCTCATACCTTTCTCCATGTGTCCTTGTAACTTTTCTGCGGGTTTTCCCGATGCATTTCCCCATACGTTTCGTTGTGCATTGCTCTTGTATTTTCACTGCAGATTTCCCTTTCAGTCTCTTGAGTGTTCCCCCTACCCATACCCCTTTTATTCCATCGTTCTTTTCCTAACCCGCCCCCTTTCAACGTTCTCCATGCATTTACTTGTACATTCGTTGTTTCCCCCTAGCAGAGTAAAATTTATCATGCAAGTTTGCGTCAAAGCACGAGAGATTCTTTAAGAGAAACACACAAGAGGAATGTATGAGTGACGAGTGAAGGTACAGAGGAATGTACGAAGCATCAGACAAGGAAATTCATAAGGGAACTTATGAGGTACTCCAAAGGGAAATGACGATAGAAGTTACCAGAGAACTCACTGCAGAACTCACGAGGGAAATATGGAGGGAATTGCTGAACACCCTAGAGAACTCACGAGCAAACGCACTAGCGAACTAACAGGAGAAATCACCAGAGAACTCAGGAGAGAATTGCCGAACACCCAAGGGAGCTCACGAGAGAACCCGAGGGAACTCACGAGCAAACGCACTGCCGAACTCACAGGAGAACTCACCAGGGAATTCATCATGCAGGGAACTCAGGAGGGAAATCTGGAGGGAATTGCCCAACACTCTAGGGAATTCACGAGGGAACTCGAGGGAATTGACGAGCAAACGCACTAGCGAACTCACGGGAGAACTCACCAAGGAACTCAGGGAGGAACTCAGGAGGGAACTCGGGAGGGAATTGCCGAACACCCTAGGGAACTAACGAAGGAAGATATGAGGTAATTCACGAGTAAACGCACTAGGGAACTCACGAGAGACCCACCGCTAACACAAGGGGAACTCAAGATGAGTGAAACGACAAGGGCTGGGATTGAAAAAGTATCTGACTGAAGAATGGTTCGTCCAGTCGCTCACTTCTCGTATTCGAGTCCCTTAGGTAGAATGCCGCAAAATAATTATTATCCATAAATTGTCTTGGCTCAACTTCTTGGGAACGTAATAGGGGAAAGATTCGATGGCTCTCAATAAAGCAGAGAGGAGAATTGTAAAAAAACACTTAAGTTTCACACGAGGAGGGGGGGGGGGGGGTAAAGGGCGAAAGTTAAGTAGGCATTTAAGCTCCCCGAGTAGAGCCTTTACGGGAGCCGCGCGCCCAGGGGATAAGCTATTGTATGAAAGGGTATCCATTTCTTTAATACGCGCAATCGCTTAATGTGTCCAAAGTCAACCAGTTTCGGCGCTCAAAAGTAATCAACGTTTCTTAATTGGCTGTCATAATGTTAAATCATTTAATTTCGACGAGTAGCAACAGCTACATTACTACGGTAACTAGAATTTGAAAAATTCTCAGTCACGAAATATTGTCTAATGTGGGAAAATTTGGCTCAAAAGTGTCAACGATCTACATAACAGGTTTAAGTCCTAAAAGTAATAAAATACACAATTTCTTATTCCTGTAAGATTTGCTCTGCTGTTACATGCGCGCATTTTCTCCAGAATAAGGAACACTAATTTCGCATTAAAAAAATGATGTTATCCCTCGCTGTTAACTAAGCGCGTGAGGAAATGACAGTAACTAAGGGGTAATTTCTGGCTTCAGTAATGAGTACCCCCCTCTAAGACTGCTACTCCATGTGCTTTCACTAATGTAGCATGAGTATCGGGCGGGTAGTATTACCTCAAGCTTTCTACCCACCTCCTCCCGTCTTGGTCTTTTCGTCTCTTTGCTTTATTATTACATTGCTGTCGCAGTTCATTGGGGGTTCAGTGCACTCAACTTTGAAGGCTCAGCATTTATTATCATTATTGTTACTTAATTTTTACAGAACATTCTTGAATATTAATTAAAATGGTTATGAGTTCTTCGCTCTTGGCCAAACATTAATCTAAACGAAAAGTTTAGTGTGTTTTCATTTTAGCCCTTCAAAAATGAGCATACATTTTCGGATTAATATTGATATAATTCAGGAACATTACATGAATATTTCCGTCATAAAATTCTTTCTCATTTGAAATGCAAAGTTTTACAAACCACACAACATATCAACTGAAAAAAGACACAAAAGAATGGTTAAATTATGTATTGCGCCCGTACGAAGTCTTTCTTTAATTTGATTTGATGGCCAAAAGCGTGTAAAGGCATTCCGCACCAAATTTGTGGTGTATTTGTCAGTGATTGGTTCTAGTTTGTAATCCATATTCATAACAAATTGTAGATTTTGCGTCAAACCACGCTGTCGGTGGATGTGTGAAGACGTGTCGTCCCGCTGAAGGCAATTTTGTACTCCTGAAGGAAGAACCATGCTTTGTTTATGCTGGGAAGGAACTCATCGAGCTTTTGCAACAGAAGGTGCGTATTGCTTTACTTGAATTTGTTCGGCAAAGTTAAAAATTCACAACAACGAGTAACCTCGTGTGCTCGTTGTGCGTTTGAGAATCGCTTCAATTCAAATCGTTCGTTTCGTTAGCAACAAAGCAAGGACGGAAGCCCTGGAGACCTGTATTGTGGTGGGAAAACACTCTGAAATATTTCACGAAAAATTACGAAAAGTTTGATGGCTTAAATTGTATTTGCTCCGACGAAGGCGTAACGATCACAACATTTTTTATGAACCTCAAGTTGAACGCCAATAACACGTTTCTAAACGTATACGTATATGTGATATTTGTACTTCTAATTGCCAAGGACAACTGAGTTTTTCTGCTCTGACAAATTTCCCAGGTTTTTGTTAAATTTTCTTTTCCTTCACGCCGGAACTTTCTTTACAGTGAGGAGACTATGAAATTTAACCTTTGGAAGTTTCCTTAGCCCTCGTACATTTTCAGGCTTATGTTTCTCTCGTTTATTTAGTTTTAAAATTAACGCATTTCAGTACTTATCATGGTTTGATCTTTTTTTTTTCAGAACGACTCGCATCTTGAGGAGAACGGGAGAAGAGAATCTTCTCAAGACTGGACAAGCTGGAATCACTGATCAGAAGGAAATATATACTACAAAGATAAGAACTTTGAAATTATTAAAGAATTCAATTATCAAAAATGATGGCTGTCCAGATGTTAAATTTTTATAGGAGATTTTGTTTTTTTGTTTATTCATTGGTATTGATTGTTTGCATCGAGACGTGAAAACACAAAGTTGAGATTTAGACAATTGGCATAATGTCCTTTAAAGCTAGTACAACATCAGCCACCATTTTTGAAGTTTTTTTCAAAGGGTACTTTTTACAAACTTTTTGCGATCGTACATGCGAGCTGCAAATGATTGGATTCAGATTACCTCGACAAACTTGTTATCTGATTGTCTTGATGTATTCTAAATTGGTAGTTTATTGAAGGTTGAATACCAAAGCAAGTGTCAATTCTTCAATTTTAGTCGGCGATCTGTAGCGTTTTTTTTTCCCTGAAGTAGTTACTTTGGTGTACCCTTTCACTATAATATGCTATAGTTACAACGTAAGTTGATGGCGCAGGGAAGTGAAGTTTTTAAAGTGGCACTGCAAGACGTGACAAAAGACACGACGAAACGAACAAACAGACTAACAAACAAACAAGTTAAAGAATCAAGGTCATCGTGTTTGGAAACCATGTTTTTCAAAATACTTTGGAAAAGCCGAATTTTTACTCACCAATTTTAATCAACTTGGAAGTCACGACGATAGAAATTACTTAACTGCTTTCTAATACTGGTAAAATTTTTCTCTCAAAACTTGAAATACTATAATTGTTATTCAGGTACTCAGTAACGACACCGACTGAACACAACGTCGACGAAAAATAATACTTATGACACTCACACATTGCAAGACTAAATTTGGATTCTGCTCACCATATAACAGTTTGACAAAAGTACAAACAACGTTTAGCGGTGACTGTGGAAATCAAACAGAAGATAACAACCTGCACATACAATACTGACGACTTTTTGACGAACTCAACGAAACTGATGAACAAACTTTGAATTTAAGAAGAATCGAATTGTTTTACACTTTTAAACGACTGCTATACGATAATACAACTACAGTGCCACGTTAAAAGATTCTCATTTTTGCTTCATCGACTTACTTATTAGTAAAAATCGACGAGAGAACACTGGCTTCCTTTACTACAAAAATATTATTAAACAATGACAACAAATCTAATTTATCACCGATTGTGCAACTCTGAATTCGTCTATACCAGCATGAACAGAAATTATTGGGTTTTTTTTCTGAATTTCGGCTCAAGTGTTTTGGCTGAAACGTTTAAAAACGTAGAGAAATAATTATAAAGTGCCTATGTTCTCCTGTCGGTTTGAGATCTTTAGTGTAAAACACAGATGTCTCTTGGGAAATTAAGCACCATTTTCGGTGAAGTTTGGATTTATTTTCATAGTTATACAGACCACAAAACATAAACCAACAAACAACGATGGCAAATCAAATCACTGGCTGTAATTAATGAAGGAAACAAGCAATCGAATCGTAAAAAACAAATTTATACAGTTCGCATCTTGCAAAATTGTCTCGGTTATCGCTGAAATTTTTCTCATGCAAATTTGTATCATTGTTCTTGCAAACTTCGAAGGTTTCAGTTAAAAAACATTTGAAATGATCATCGAGTCAGAATTTTGTTTGTTTTATTTTGCTTAAGGCAAAATTATATCGGTTATCCTCAAAAGTTTATTCTTCCAAAAAACTCTTAATCAGTTAACTGAAACTGTATAGCTTTTCTTGCTACGTATTAAGATATTAAAACAATTCGTAAGGATCTTGTTTGTTTTACGTTGCTTGAAGCAAAACTCTATCCATTATCCTCGAAAGTTTATTCATCTGAAAAATTCTGTTAGAACATTTAGATGTATAGTTTCGCTTTCTTTCTCATGGTCTGTATAACTATTTTAAATCATTTTCTTGTATTTAACAATTTGTTGGCAAAAGTTCGTGTTAAGGGTGGGACAAAACTCGGAACAACCCCGGTTTGTTTTCCTGGAGCAGACATCTGGATTTTATTACGATTTCTTAGCTTAATTACAAGTGGATAAAGACCCTTTACTGTCGACGTTCAGTGTAATACAGGACAAAGCAATAATCGGAATTACAAGAAATAAAACTGAATAACTTGGAATTTATTTTTGACCAAATGAATTTTATATTTTCAAAATATAACTGAAGAATGTTATCACGAGAATTGATAAGCAACATGGACCTAAGCAATTGATGTAATTGCAATAGTTTTACGGCTAAAACCACACTTGAATTTGTCCATGTCGTCGTTATGGCTTCAGAAAGGAAACAATTGCAAATTTAAGGTGTTGTTCCAAATTCGTCTTTCAGTTGGATACAAATCACGTCGATTTCTCAGCATCGCCTGAGTTCACAGTTTCAAATTTAACTGAAGAATATTATCACAAGAATTGACAAGCAACATGGACCTAAGCAACTGATGAAATAGTTCTTGTCATAGTTTTTGCGGCTAAAACCACACCTGAATTTGTTCATGCAATCCTTATAGCTTCAGAAATAAAGAAAACGATCACAAATTTAAAGTCTTCACCAAAATCTTGTTACAGTTAGATACAAATTGTTTCTATTTCTAGTCGTCTAAATTCATATTTTCAAAATATAACGAACTGGAGAATGTTGTCACAAGAACAGCATTTGTCTGTGGCTTTAGAGAAAAATAGATAACAAATTTAAGGTCTTTGCTCTAAAATCTTACAGATGGATAAAAATTGCTTCGATTTTGTTTAACATGTCCTGTATTACAAGCTAAACTCGATGGTTGAGGTCTTTATCAGAGGCAACATGGCAAGTTCTACACCTTTTAAAAGTCTAGAATTGATTGAAAATTTTAAATACTGAGCGGCGGGAACACATCGTGCACTGTTGGCCAAATAATTAATGTTTGAAGTAGACTTACCTTTTTAAACTTGCCATGTTGCTTCTTTACTGTAAAATGTTCACATCTTCTCGTGCGAATTGTAAACTTTAAACGTTTCGGATGGTAATGTTTGATTCCAAATTTGATTTTTACAAAGTACTAGGGGTTTAAGAAAGTTATTCTCTGATTTTTTTTCGGAGTAAGAAAGAAATTGGCATTTCAGTTAATTTTTTTTTTGCACGAGGAGATGTTTACATGACTTTTGGCGTAAAATTCTAAGGAAGCCATTTTGAATATTTTGCCGAAAATGTTGTCAGGGGAAACTCTGTGCAAATTTCTTCAAATTTTCCCGCCAAAAGTCTTAGTATATATAAGGCAAAATTTTTCTTCACACCTTTTAGTTTAATTTAACTGATTTTCAATTAATTAATTAAATTAACTAACCAATTATTGCAAAACAATAAAATGTGATTAATTAAAAACAACAAGTGGTGGTTTCAATTGTGTACATTTAATTGCTGCTATAGCATTGCTGCTGTTGCTAATTTCTGCTATTTTTATTGACTTGCTGCTAAAGTAGCAATTCAATACTTAAATAAAAAAAGACATTAAAAATATCACAGCAAATAGAAGTCAATTACACACGCGCCTTCAATGTAACTTTTATTGGCTTTTCAACAATACAATTAAAATTAATTACAAAAAATTTGAATAAGTAAACAAAATAAAAAAATGCGCTTTTAAAAGGGCCTGGAAACTAGTCAAAATGTAGGCTATCTCTTTTACTACTTTTTGACTATGTAGGGTTGCCAAAAAGAAAAAAAATTCTGCGCTTTTGAACAGAGTCTAGCCAGAAACCAAACATATACTTTGACTTTTGATGGGATAAATCCTGCTACATATTAAAAGATTTTTTCCACCAAAAGACTTAGTATAAATTTGACTCAAAAGCCATACACCATTTAAAATTGCAGACTTTTTTTTTCAAGAACAATTTTACTGCCAAAAGACTTTTCGATTATTTTATTGACCCTTTTAAAAGCGCGACCTTTCCATCAATCCTATCCTCCTTGGAAACTGGACAGATTTTGCTAAAATTTGTGAAAAAAATTCTAGACAATTGAACAGTACATTCCATGTGTTGTTTGAGAACTAAATTCTGATAGTCGAATTTTGTTTCACGGGTTTTGTGAAGAAGCTAAGAAGACTTCCAGGCTTGAAATATCTTATCGCAAAAAAATTAATCGAGATAAAGTAATATCTGCTACCTTGCATTTAAAGAGAAAACTTGTAATTGAATCCACAGCTTGCTCGAAAAACGACTCGATATTAGTAACCCGCGAAATAGTCACTAGATAATTTGCAATAGCTCCGGTAATTCCTTTGGACTCTTGAGTTATGTGAAAAACAATTTTGATGAATGAAAACTAATCGTGATAAATCTAAATCTACCTCATTTATGATACATGATCCACTGATGAAACATCTAAATGAATTAGTTTGGTTTCCTTTGCTTCTTTCTCCATGTTAATGTTGATGTCCTGGTGATGTACATTCAGCATTTGAGATGGCAGCCTGAAAGAAATATTAAGAACGGCTGACTGTTAGGATCGAGAAACGCCGGTCAACGACCCATTTGGCAAATCGCTCATATTTTGCCCAAAGATACCCTTAGGTGACCTAATTCTAAAAATCATATTTAAAGGTTCCAGCGA
This sequence comes from Orbicella franksi, assembly GCF_964199315.1. NCBI lineage: Eukaryota > Metazoa > Cnidaria > Anthozoa > Scleractinia > Merulinidae > Orbicella > Orbicella franksi. The sequence goes on from NC_138146.1 coordinate 15,184,469, forward strand.
ATTTTTATTTTTCAGAAATTCGCGAAAATTTGAAAGGGCGGTCAAAGTGCGGTTTTTGGTGTAATAAAATGACCGAAATAAGGTGCGAGGACGAAGCGCTGCTTAAGTCTTAAAATAATTTCAATTGACTTCAAACTTCACATAAATGTGGAACAACCACTCTAATTTATTCCTCGTTTTAAACTAATCTCAGAGATGTCGATATAGTGGTTTTCCGAATCATTTTAAAAACACCTATGAAGCGTGTGAAAAATAACGGCAAAATATAGGTCATGTTTAACAGCATCAAAATGCATCTGGTACCTCACTTTCCGATTATTTTACTTTACAGCCTTAAAATATCATTATTAAGCATATATCATGCCAAGTTTCATGCTCGAACTCGCAGTATTTCCCTTTGAGAAAAACGAAAATCCTGCTACATATTAGAAAAACATACAAAAACGAAAAACGAAAATCTAATGAATCTGTTTTTACTATATCGGCAACCATGCTGCGGGGCTGATATTCGAGACTTAGTGTAAAAGCTGTCACACAACCGTACGAGCAGCCCAGTCACGCTTTCACTGCTCTTGCGCAAATGTTCAACATTTCGCGATTTACATAAACTGATTACCAGTTTAAGGTAGTGACAGTAGATTGAAATGCGCTTTTTAAAGCTGCCCTATCCAGGAGCAATTATTTGTTGTTCTTCAATGGCTCTTAGCTGTAGCTACAGTCCGGCGGGGGGGGGGGGTACTCCGGGAAAGGTCGGATATCAGTATGCCGTGGAAGATTAAGTGGTCTTCAGCTCTTAACGCCGACATTGAAACACCAGATGATTCTCGAAGTATTACAGGGATCACTAAGCTAAACAATTTTGAGTTTAGCTCCGCTGAGTCAATTACCTGTTGGCGCGCATATTGCATTGACCGTGGACAGGTGGGAAAACAGTTCAAGCGGAAAAGCCCGTTGCACATTGTAATTTAGCGTTGTCCAACACGCAATCGGTCTGGTTGTAATGCTAATCGTATTTGATAAAATCTCAAGTTTTCTTTCGACACATGCTGGGGTGACATACTACTAGATGGGCGTGGCAGGGAGCCACGAGTCAAGTCAGTCAACTCCCAAAGCTTAACAGAAGAGTGATAGTGAACCACTGGTGGAAGGACTGCAGATTGTCCCTACGCTTTACCCTGATAGGGCTCTGTGTTATTCTAATGAACTGATGCTGTTATAATGATACTGTGTAGCTTTATGAACACGCTAATGGTCAAGGGTTTCTTTTTCAGTATAAAAGAATCATAAATAAGTAGTTCTTTGTGAAACACTATTTTAAGGAAAGTAGGCTGTTCGCAATATCTATGTTTTCCGATCTTCTAGAATGATTAGTTTGTTAACGCACTGTTGCGCTGCGTCTGCACGCAGTGTCGGAAACAAAGTACATTAGATCATCTGTTTTTAAGTTGATAAAGGTAAATTAATCGCTTCAGCGAATTTGGAAAGGGTGACGATTCCAACCTCATTCCCAGAGAGGTTGAGACGATTCGGCCGTTAGTTTTTCCTCTAAAGGGTCTTCCTCCTCTACTCCCTCTCCCTCTCTACAAAAATTTAACGATCCTCCCCCCCCCCCCCGCCGCAAGAGATGTTGCTAAATATCGAAGAAACCAAACACCGACAGTTCCTAAGAATACTTCCGGCAAGTGCAGTTGTTAGTAAAATACTTCAGAAGCGCCGAGGATGGCGCTTTTCCGCGCGCGAGTGAGAGAGGTATATCTAGTTCCATGTCTTCGCAACCACACCGTAGCAAAGGCAGTTTCAGGTTCTTTAGGCCAATGCGGAATTTTGCTATAAGATACGATTTCTGCTGTTCACTGACTGTCCTGAAAGCCTAACCCTGAATCGAAAACATTAATGTTGCAGGAAATCTCTTGTGTTTGTTATGACAGCCATTCACAGTGTTGTTTGCACGAAATACACGCGATGACAAACTAGACATGACGGCGGACAGGAGATCAAACAAAGTTAACGCGCAATGTTCCTAAAACGTCTAAAAACATTTTTTATGCAGTGGACATTATGTTTCTACTGATAGCAGTGAATTAACGGGATTTTAATTAACGACAGCCTTTTACTTTCGCCGTTGAAATTGATTTGTCTCTTGTTCGTGTATAATTATTGTTATTTGCGCCCAACACATTGACGTAGATTTTCGTTTTCTCAAAGGGAAATACTGCGAGTTCGAGCATGAAACTTGGCATGGTATATGTTTAATAATGATATTTTAAGGCTGTAAAGTAAAATAATCGGAAAGTGAGGTACCAGATGCATTTTGATGCTGTTAAACATATATTAAACCTATATTTTGCCGTTATTTTGCACACGCTTCATAGGTGTTTTTAAAATGATTCGGAAAACCACTATATCGACATCTCTGAGATTAGTTTAAAACGAGGAATAAATTAGAGTGGTTGTTCCACATTTATGTGAAGTTTGAAGTCAATTGAAATTATTTTAAGACTTAAGCAGCGCTTCGTCCTCGCACCTTATTTCGGTCATTTTATTACACCAAAAACCGCACTTCGACCGCCCTTTCAAATTTTCGCGAATTTCTGAAAAATAAAAATTCGCTGGAACCTTTAAATATGATTTTTAGAATTAGGTCACCTAAGGGTATCTTTGGGCAAAATATGAGCGATTTGCCAAATGGGTCGTTGACCGGCGTTCCTAGATCCTTATAGTCAGCCATTCTTAATAACAAAACAAATTAACAATGGTTAAATCAAAAACCAACGAACAAAATAAACGCAATTGTATACTCGATTTAAGTTTACAACTTATTGTTAGTTGGTCTTAATTCTCCTCACGTGAATGTTGCGTTACCAAGTTAGTCACGCAACGTTTCTGAAGTAACGTTTCTGCGTTCCATACGCTCCGTTCTTGAGACAATTTGAGGAAAGTAGAAACGTGTATCAACATTCACCCCTAGATTGAACATTATTCCGCTTTATATCGCGCTGCTAGCTCTATAACCTTCAACAACAACATATTTCAGGGCACAGTTGCTGAAAACGAGATTATACTAATCCAGGATTCGTGAAATTTGAATTCTATTGTTTTTCAAAACACGAAGACGCATAAACGACGGGGCTCGACACCCACCCTCATCACCCACCCAACTTTGACAATTGTTGTACTCCTTTTTCGAACGTTTAATATCCACTGAATATCAAGCTTGAACCTTCCTAGATGGTCTTCTATAATATAAGATTTATATCAAAACATTTAGGAAAAAATAATCCGTTAAGGTATGAATCGGTCTGAATTTCGTTAGGTACATAAAATTTCTTGCAAAGCAAAATATTTCATGGGACTGCTGAAAAAGAATGATTATTTGCCGAATTGAAGCAAATAATCATCGACAAAGAAAAACAAGTATTGTTTTACAATTTTTTTTCAGCTGTTGGTTTGTTTGCTGTTGAATGGCAGATAATTCGTGGTCGTCCTAGCCAATCCCCCTTTCACAGTACGCCTAGAGCACAGCTTAGGTATATTAGGTTGCTCTCAGTAATTTTTGATCGGCATCAGTTAATTTCAAATTAAAACTTGTGAGTGAAAATATTTGTTGACTTGTAATCCTGAATTAGTAAATCTTCACTTCACTTTTAACCCCCTGGTGGTATTGGGCCGGCGGTTATTGATTACGGAAACTTGGATTAGTAAATCTGCGTTCGAACAACTAGCACCGAATCTACAGCTTAATGCAAAAAGTAAGAAACTAACCTCATTGGTAAAGTCACTCGGAAGTTGTCCTTGTCTCCCAAGCCAGAAGAGGTTTCTTGCTTTGCAGCTCAGTTTTTCATTCCATGCTTGATATTCTCCTAGCGAGAGAGAAATACATACTCTGTAAATTACGTAAATTAAAAGCTAGGGGAGTTAACTAAATAGACTTTCTGGACTTCAGAGGGTACCAATGTCTTTCTGGAATCCTCATTCATAGTCCGCTTTTATGACAATTTCGTGCAAGTTGCTCGCCCTTATCATTTTCTAACATATTAGAAAAAACCTTTTATTCCATTTATAATTCTGAGCATTTCTGTTTTAGGAGAACTTGGAACAAATCTACAGCTTGATGCCGTTACGTTCAAGAAACTAACCTAGTCGTGTGTGCTATTAAAAAGTTGTCCTTCTCTCCTACACCAGAAGCGCTTCCCACTTTCCAGCTTTTTCCATTCCAGATATTCTCCTAGTGATGGAAAGAAAAATTCCGTGTAAATTTTATAAGCTGGATAACATAAACTACTAAAGAGCTTGGGAAGTTTCCTAAATAAACTTCCAGCATCAGAGGTTAAGTATTTCTGGGATCTCGGGTTCATAGTGCGCCTTCAGTAAAATTTTCGTAAATTTGTCTGCCCTTATTTTTTACTTTGGCTAATCTCAAATTCAAACCTATCAGAGAGAAGTTTTTTTGTTAACTTATAATTCTCGATAAGTAAATTTGTTTTTGAACAACTTGCGTGAAATCTACAGCTAATAACAGTAAAGCAGGAATCTTACCTCACTGATGTCATTCACAAGTTCTTGTCTCGTACGCCAGAAGCTTTCTCCATTCCAGGCTTGATATTTTCGTACAAAAGAGGCAAATGCAGCGTTAACTATACAATGCAAGCTAGATACGTAAACTAAAAGATATGGTAGTTTACGAAAGAGACTATAAACATCAGAGGTCACTGATGTATTTCTGGAATCATCCGTTCATTAAGCGCCCCCGTTAAAAACTGAGTAAATTTGTTTGGCCTTATTTTTTAACTTTGGTTAATATCAAATTCCAACTTATTAGAGAATCGTTTTGTCCGCTTATAATTCTGGATTACTAAATCTGTTTCCCGACAACTTGAAACAAATCTACAGCTAAATACGTTCAAAATAAGAAACTAACCTTATTGAATATGTTATTCAGAGATTCTCCTGCTCCCAATACCAGAAGCGTTTCTTGATTCCCAGTCTCCCATTCCATGCTTGATATTCTCCTAGCGAGAGAGAGAGATAAATGCTGTGTAAACTACACAAACAAGATAACGTACACTAAAAGTAAAGGGAGCTTTACATAATAGACTTTCAACATCAGAAATCCCCCGTTCATAGTGGGATTTCATTACAATCTTTTGATTTTCTCAAAATTTAACTTATCAAAAATTATCAGTAAAAACTTTTGTCTACATGTAATCATGGATTAGTCAATTTGTTTCCTAACAACACCAGTCAAATCTACAGCTTAATAAGCTGATAATATAAACTAACCTCATCGAAATGGAATCCAGGAAGCCTTGTCCTTCTCTTCTACGCCAGACACGTGTTCAGTTTCCCATTGGCTCATGCTTGTTATTTCCCTGGCGAGACAGAGGGAGTATAATTCGTAAATTATAGATACTGGCCTAACGTATAGTAAAAGCTAGAGGAGTTAACTAAGTAGACTTTCCTCATCAGAGGTACTGAACCCTTCATTCTTTACAATACTTTAAAGCAGTGTAAGAGTCCTTGTCCATTGCTTGTAAGGTACGCGTCTACAGCCTTTCACAGCCTGCTGGCAAGTTTAAACAAAACAGAAAATGAATGTCTCGCCTTTAATGACGGACGAGCCCTCAAAAAGTCAGCTTTCCCCAAAACTTGCTACGAATTGATCTCTGTCATCAGTTGCAAATTGACAGTACCCTTGTAAGAGTCACTTGCAGTGTTAGAACAAACAGTTTCTATATAATAATGTCCTTTAATCAAACTTAGGGTAACCGATAGGCACAGTCTCCACTCTCCATCCAAAAAACAAAAGCTGGAACGGGAACAGGGTCTACTCAATACGTAATACGGATATTCAAAAAAGACACTGTTACAAAATGGCAGTCGATATAGAAAAAAAACTTTTCAAGCAAGGAAAGCAAGGCATAAAACTACACGACATAAGGCACCATTATCTGATGGTGTGTCTGTCTGTCCAGGCCAATCGAACAACCTTTCAGCAGCAGTGTGACATCGAGTGATCAGTTTGATTTAGTATGAAAGATAAAGCGCGGATTAGATAAGGCAGCAACTGTTTTCAAAAATCTTCCCAGGAAGTGGCAGAACAGAAATGCAAAGTAACTTCCCCCAACCCCTCCCCTTCCCCCATGACCGTGTCTGAAAAAGTGTTGGGTGACAACCCTAATAGCAGCTATGGCTGAAATATAAATCGCAATAAACACAACTGGGAACCAAGTGTGCCGTAAAGTAACCTGTGTTCTCAAATATTAAATCCAAGCTAGCCATGATCCCACAACATAGACCTGTTTTTATAATAGTTACGACCAAGCCCAAAAAACTGCACTCCTCTAACCTCGCTCGAAAATACTGACAAGTTACTAAACACTAACCTGTAGTTTGTGGAACATCATTTCTCCAATGACTGTCTGTCCACGTCAATCACCAGAATTTCTCCTAGTCACACAGTAATGCACCAGATTAGCTTCTCACCTGATTACACAAAATTAGATGCCAATTACTTAAATGCGGACATAACTCTTACTGAGAGGTGGTTTCCACATGTTAAAGACTGTTTCATTGATTTTCGTTCGCCAGATCACAGCCTCGACTGAATCACTTCTAAATATTATTATTTTTAATCTACTATTTCTTAAGCTTTTGCAATTTTATTTTTGCAGGGCCCCACTGAAAACCACATGTATGTGAAGTGGGCTCCCTGTTGAAAAATCTTTATTATTATTATTATTATTATTATTATTATTATTATTATTATTATTATTATTATTAATATACGGGTAGGTCTAAGCCCTACAATATATAATTTTGTACCAGTTTTAGCAATTTCCTGGAATTTCGACTGTCATATGGCAAACAACATTGCACACATCTACAGTTAGCACTGCGAATTTACATAACAAGGACAATAAATGCCAACACAGAACTAGACGTGAGAGAGCGGGCCTCTAAAAAAATTAATTCACTTTATGTAAATTATCTCGAAATTGCCGTTAACTACATTACCTAAACCTAATATTCCTTTGCGTAGATATTTTTAAAAGTTGAGCAACAGGGAAACTAATCAGACCAGCTACATAAAACACAATAGAGACTGATTAACTTCTCAAGAAGACCTTAAATAAAACAAATTGCTGACTTACTTCGACGTTCAACGTCCGCGTGTTGTCGGTCATCGTTTCAAAGCAACTTTCTTGCGATGTAATCGTCTCCGCACCATGTCCGTGAAGTCTCGAACTAATGGACGTCCAACAAGTACGGCAGTATGCAGAAACCCTCAAAGCTGAAAACGTCGACTTGATAGGTTTAACCAAGGCCATATTCATTTTTAACATCAACCGTACATTCACTCTCTCTTCATGAAGAGGTGATATCAAAAGTTGAATAAATTAAAATTAATGTGACTGTTCATCTGGGAGGTCCCGGATAATCTTCTTTTCAAATGCAAGTAATGTATGAAGGACGTTCCCGGAAAAACTTTCCAGTCGATAGAGTTTTTTTAAATTTTTATTTCAGTCAGATAATGAGTTACCTATGTCAGAAATGCAAAAAAAATTCGGGCTCACGGACTCCGTTTCAGAGATAAAGCGTATGCAAAACTTCCCTCATTTTGAAAAATTGGCGCACGTAATCCAGCATGGGTTTATAGTTAAATATATCGAGGGCGAGTCAACGGAGGTAAACGATCTTAGTCATATTTTGTAGAAGTGGGTCTGTTGCGTAAATAATTCCAAATTTAACCAACCTTTTCACGAAACTTAACCCTTCAAGAGCATTTGAAAGCATTGGAAATCGTCGCACAGATAAACGAAGAGCTAAAAAGAACGGAATTCGATGGTGGATTTTGCAAAAAATTCAAACTTCTAGTTGATAGATTTTCTTCGAACGTCCTTAAATGACGCATGGAGTTTTTGCTAGCACAAACAAGCCAAACAGTATTGATTGCAAGATAAAAGTCCCGATTAAAGTCTTGGGGTCAATTGATATTTTTGTAGTGTCTTTTAAATCTTTTTTTTTTTCTCCCCTTACCTCCGCCTGAACCAATTGTGATCAGAAGGAGTCAACAATCCATAACTTGGTAGCTCCGTTTGATAAAATCCGCTAAATGTCTGACATGCCTATTTCACAATTTACCCTGAGCCTCTCATTAAGCAAAAATTAATTTCAACCCCCCCCCCCCCACATAATGATAATATTAAGGCTAACCCCCGCCCCTTTAAAAAAGTCTCCTCTCATTGATTCCCTCATATTTAGTTTACTTGATGGAGTTCTTCCTCCGGTACAAACATCACTTCAAATGACTCTTCGACGTATGTCGAAGAGTCATTTGAAGAGTCATCAGAATCACTGGACTCTGAGCTTGTGTCGTCTTCTCATGAATTGGGAGATTCCTCGTCTTCTCCAGGATCTCTGACACTAAGGTTCCCGCGTGCGTGGGTGAGAACTCGATCGATCAATACATTTTCAGCTACTTGTTGGTAAGCGCTTTTACATCTTTTTCAATTGGCCAAGAAATAAGCGGAAGAGTGTTCCTTTCTCTTACTCTTTTTTTGGCTTTTGCATCGAGGATCCCAAGGTGCTGTACATAACTTTTACATGAAGTCTCGTCCACGTTGTACTGGGAACATACCTCTTGCAAAGACCTTTCTTCAGATAGGAAAACAACAGCTCATAGATCAGAACACCTTAGAGTTGATAAATGTCAGTTTTATTCCAATGTTAGTATTTATATTTGCACTCTAATTATTCTTCCACTACTTTTCCAGTTTGCAAAAAGGAATGAAAAAGTAATGCCCCCTGTATGCATTAAATTTTACATCCAACCCCCCCTCTCTTGTTGTCATTTTCTCCTATGCCCCCCTCTAATTTTCCACCCCCCCCCCCTCCAGGTAATTATCGCAGAGTCCCTTACTGATGTTTCGTTTCGTTGTCATTGAAAGCTAATTTCTTCACTGTGTGATCCTGTATCAGGAATGTTTGTGGAGATTTGATGTATTTCAACAGATATTCCGGGATGTTTTAAAGTCGATGCCTCTATTGAACTGTGTCATCAGTCTATTTCGCGGGAGAAACAAGAACTGAAAACGTTCCAACTTAACGTGATATTTTGCAAACTGTCAGAGACCAAAGAGCTGTGAAAGGGGCCGAGCCGAGAAGAAAAGCCCCCCCACCAAAAAATTTCATTAGTAGATTAGTTCTTCGTCAGCTAGATGAGTATATAAAATGGGAGATCTTGCAAACGGGCTATCATCTTTTGGTCAGTTTTAGCGCTTCTCTGCAATGTTTGAGCCAGGGGAAGAGGGGACAAACACGAAAATCAGTTTTTCTAAAAGGAAAAACGTATTTTAAAGCTCAGTAATTTTTATAGAATTGAGTGTTTTTTAGTTCGTGGTCACTATGTTGTTTATTTTTTGAAGTCACCACGTTAGTCTTGTGATTCTAGAACCCGGCTGCCCACACAGAGAGTCCTATCACTTCAAGTGGATTATCTTAGTTTATCGAGAGTGCTTAAGCTCCGAACAATGCCCATCAATGGTCATGTTTGGGTTCGTCTACTAGTCTTGATCTGGATCTCCCACAAAGATCCTGTTTAGGTTTTTTTGTTCTCTAAACTTTAGCTTTAAGAACTTTGTGGCACGCTTCAGAAAGTCGCTTGAAAGTGTTTGGGTTATTGGACAGCTTTTTAAACTTGCGGGCTCACAGTGCGCGAAAGTTCAATCTCAGTGAACTGTAAGTTTTCTTATTTCAGCCCTGCAACTCAAGTGTAGATAAAAAGTACAACAGATCAAGGTCGTGTCCCCTTTCTTTAATAGTAGAAACCACACTGCTACAGCTTATACAACACACACAAGCAACGGCGAGAAAATTTAACTCCTAACATACAAAGTACGATCACTTGGCACCCTTGGAAGCTTCGGTAACAGTGATCTGTCCCATGTGACGTCGGTTGGAGAAGTTGTTATTACGCGTGCTCATGTAACAGTACTCCCCAGGCTTCGTGATGCGGAAGCATGGCGGATTGCAGGAGGCTGGGGCGTTGTTCAATTGATTCTGAAGTGGTTTCTTCTTATCTGTGTAACATCCTTTGTTTAGGTGAAGGTTCAAATCTTCAGTATCGAATTTATCAACATGGTCAACCACTTCGAGAGGGAAGCTGGAGCAAGCTGCTGGTTTGAGGGAGCTGCATCCTTCCTTTACCCAACACACGTTGGTGCGATCCGTACCTGAAATTAAAGCGAAGTCAATTTAAAGCCGTGTGTTATCATACATTTGTTTTCACTTCTCCTTTTTACTGAGGGTACCGAACGTTTCCACCATTTACAAAATGAGAGCGACGGTCAAAGAAAAATTTGGTTCAAAGTGAGCTAATTTTTCTTTCTTTCTTGGGGATGCATCTTCCAATGTAAAATGCAACAGGGATCAAACTTAAATTGCGTGTAAAGAATCCAAAACTATTCAGCATCTCAGTGGCAATCAGGTGTCCACCATGACGTCATGTGACACAAAAATAACGTCAGATATTGCAACAGGTCCGCCATCTTGGATTTCAAACATACTACAAAACCTCAAAAGTTGGTTTGAAAAATAGAAGAACTGATAGAAATGTAGATATTTTGGACTAACTCTTTACAGATACTAGAATATCAATAAAACAAACAAAAAAAAAATTAACACCAAACTTCTGTAAAACATGCCTTTGAAAGATGGCTGCCATAGATACTGTGAGTCAATAATCTGACAATGTTTGACTGTTATTTCTCAAATACTTTTCAAGTAAGATAATTTTGATATCAGCCCGGGTATCCACAGCTTGCTTGGCGGATTATGGTCAGTGAGAGGAGACAGTTGATGAATATCCCTTAACCGTTGTTCCGGTTTAATCGGGCCTGAATATTATGTGAATAAGAGTAAAAACAAAGTACCTTATTATAGGAAATTAACGCTCGTGTTAACTAACGTATTTGAAATTAACGCGGCTTAAATTAACGCGAACTGAAGGTAAATTTGCTTCCCAATAAAGGAAATTAACGCGAGAGAGGGGGCAAAATTTCAAAATGAGGGAAATTAATGCGTCTGCTACACCAAAAAAAAAAAGAACAGAATTTGTTGAGAACAGGAACCAATTTATTTTAACACTGTAAAGCTGACAGCGAACACAAACAAGATTCAGTTGAAGTACAGTAGAAGATTTACTAATGTGAAAGATTGATGTGAAATGTAAAGTGCGCGAATAAAATTTATTGTTTGGCTGTGTCAAGAATGTCTGGAATGTGTCACAGATTTGGGGCGTAAAATAATGGTAATTAACGTCGCGGAAATTAACGCGTTTAAATTAACGCTAATTTTTGAAATTCGCGTTAATTTCATGAAGCGTTAGTTTCCTATAATAAGGTATTCAAATATTCTTACGTGCTGTTCCTTCTCCGTCGTTGTTCTGATTGTTGTTGGAACCTAAAACGAAAATCACATTAAAACTGTAAGCGTTTGATCAATCAGCTGGTCTCCAGTTAAAGAATTGTCCGCCCTTACGATCTTGGAAATGGTGCTAAAGTGAAATAGAGAGAAACAAGCATATTTTAGATCCTTATAGAGCTCCACGGGGGGACGTTGTGAGAGTGGGGGCCTGAAGGAGGGGATCGTTCAATTTTCAACTATCCATGGTGGAGGGAGGATGCTCAAAAAGCTTTTGTGTTGATCAGTAAGAGTTGTCATTGCAGTTGTTAGCGTTTTGAAATAAGAACAAGTCACAGGGGTTAATTCTACTTCGAGTTGACCCTTTAGCCTCGTTTGCATGCCTAAAAAAACTCCGAATATTCGCCCGCAGACTAGTATATTATTTTCTCACCAGACCAGGCAAAGCACACCACATCATCTGTTGTAACTGAAATGCGTTCAGGAGTGAAGCGATACTCCATGGCTGGATAAGCCTGCACAATGTTTCCTCTCTTTCCCATTCCTCCGATGTAGTATATGTTGGAATGCTGGAATTTTGGAGGCAGAGTACTTCGTGGTTTGAGAAGGATCACGTGACTTCTGTCCTGGAATGTGCGACCGAGCTGTGCTGTGTTCAAGGCGAGTTGTAGATCTGTTGTACCATCAACTGCTTTGGTTTTCGGGTCATTCGTAACTCTGCGAAAATAAAGATAGCAATAGGTTTTTAAGCGAAGTAAAAGATGGAGAGCGATGGACCCTGCAATGCACTCAAACTTTCGAATTCATAACAGTCCGAAACTGTAGCTCTCAATACAAGGACCGCGTATTAAAGCAAACAGTTCGCCTTTTGTTCCTTCGTGCTCCATCCTCCCCAGCATGCATCTCTCCTTCGGTGAAGGCGCCTCGATATCATGTTTTAGTAACTTCCGTTCTAAGTATTACATCCTTCTCTTTCTCTACACAGAACAAGATAAACAGAAAAGTGCCAATGTTCAATCCTTGACAAATCTAATGCAAGGGCGGAGCCTAAGTGTCCAGTTCTGGAGACTTCCATTCTAGATATTACAGACCCTGTAGAAGTTGTAAGAGGTAACGTATGTAATTGGGCAAATGCTTTCACGAATAGTTCCCGTTAGATCTAGTAAGCGGGATAGTTTTGGTGGCCAGTTTACTCGGAAAAGTAGTTAAATCGAGTAGAACTGATTTCGAAAAACTTCAGCTATGGCAAACTTGTAACTTTAATATTCTTTTTTTCAACCTCACGCATTTTACTGAATAGAGCGTGTCACTTACTCATTATTGTTGCTGGCGTTAAATTCTCGCGGAACGTCATCAGTGGTGATGTTGTATCTACAATAAAGATGTAACTATATTAAGTCTAGCAAGACACAAATATCCAGAACAATATACGCTTTTTAATTGGCCTACTGAAACCCAATCTGATTATTTTTTTGTCCTCCCTATATGGTGAAATTTAGACCCACGGGCCATGCTAGATTCTAGAATATTCCCTGGACGCTTGGGGGCCGCACTATTGCTTGCCTTACTTCATCAGAAAAGGATGCCGAGCCGACGAAAATTAAAGGGGCTAGGTCACGCAATTTTAGGTAATTTCAGCAATGATCAAATGGTCATAGACTCAACTAAACTATCACAAAAACGGCTCAAAACTATAGAAGATCTCAAACAAAACACAGGAAAGCCAAGAAGGGACATGGATGGACAAAACTGGAGAGGATTAAAATGCACTGCATCTGAATAAATTTGAAAAATGTCCGCCCACCTTTTATCAAATTTATATCAGTTTATATCAAAATGCCATTTACACAGCTGGAAAGTCATTCTCAGTTGTTATGTGGCCGTGATTTTGCAAATGAAAGACTTTTGCTCTGCCAATTTGACAAAATTACCTAAAATAGCGTGACCTAACCCCTTTAAGATGACAGTAAGTCTCCCGTACGGTGACAAAACTACTCAAGGTAAAATGTCCCAGAAAATGGTAATGGTCCTTTCATAGGGAATTGGGCCGGTATGAAGGAGCCGAGTTTCGGTGGTTTTATCAAGGCTGAGCTTTTTAGGGATTCCCGACTAGTTCACGTGTATTGTTTTTATATGAAGCAAACTTTACAGAACTAAAATAAAAAGATCTGTACTCTATGGTGGCGTGTGAGAAGAATTCAAATTTTGATGAGGATGACAAATTAAACGAGTAACCGACTTAAAGATGATTTCCAGTCCGTACTGCGCAGTCTCAGCACCGTAATGTTTATAAACGTTATAAATTTCACTCGATGGAATGCGAATCGATGTTATTCCTTACGAACCACATACCTTATCTTTGAGGCCTTTCAAATTCTTTTGCTAACAACTTCACTGATGTTTACAGCTGCGAAGTTGTTTCATCAAGTGATATGAGAAAGAACGAATCATAAAGCTTCGACACTTCGCATTATAATGGCTGTTGTTTTGAAACTTTGAATTTACCTCATGTAAGTAGCTGCGAAATGTTTACATTTGGTGGTGTCTTACATGAAACAAAACAAAAAACGCAAACAAATTCTCGAGAGTGCGCAATACGGACTGGAAATCGTCTTTAATACTTATCATTCTCACCTCAGTCGTAACACGCAACGCTGAGTGGTGTTGGTTGGGAAACATGGAACCTTCCACTTGTACGACGAAAACTTTCCCTCCATGTTCATTCCGTTGTGGTTAACGACTGTGGATGGGGCGTAGATCACATCTGGTTTTTTGTGAAGAAGAACATACTGTGGCGGCTCCTTACCAGATCCTTGTGAGATCTTCTCTGCGTCATATGGTATACCTCTTGCTATCTTCATTTCTCCTACGTTGTGGCACGTGCTCAAGACACCACCAGTTTTCTCCAGGTAGTTAGTAATGAATTTTGTCCAGGTCCCATTAGCAGCCTTACACGACTCGGCGGTGATGTATTTAGCAACACATTCCTCGGCGCGAATATTTGCGTTGTTTAGTGGACAATCTGCGTTACCAGCTAGCTTGGTTGGCATGATACACAGGTCTAAGAAACGAATTAAATTCGAGGCAAAAATTAAAAACGTTGTTTGCTTTATCGCTGTTATTCTAGCTGAAACTAATATCGACGTCATCTGTCAAAGTCAATCCCGACTGCGTTAAATTGTGTAATGAACCAATCAGAAAGCAGGATAAATGGTACAACGATGGTAAGCGTCGGTACTGAAAGTGGACCATTCCGAATACGACTTCGCTAAAGACATGTTTTCTGACTGGCTGCTGGAAACAGCATTTTCAATGCATACGGGATAATGACCATGCGTAAGGTAAAGACTGCTGGGTATGGGCCAAGCTTTTTTTTTCTGCGAATTTGCTGTAGCGCGCGCGCTTAGTAGTAAAATGAATAATGATAGGGCAGATGACCATTTCTATAGCTTTGCCTGGATTTAACGATCTTTATTTCAAAGGTTCTTCGCTTGAAACTGGCAAAAGGTCATCACCTACGCTTTTATGCTTTCGTAGGACCACTTTCTCTAAACAGCTGTATATTCACCTTCATTGAGATGACTTCAATAGTCATCCAACGGTTTTGAAACGAAATGCACTAGGTCCGTTCAAAACTGGGTTAATGATAACAACAAATGGTAATGACATGGCAAAAAGCTCAAAAAACTCACATTTGTGCCCATAATGAGGACTGTTGACGTATTTCTTCATCAACGCCTCGGTCTTTTTATCGCTGACCATGATAGCAATGTCCTTCCACGGGGTGGGGCCCCAGTAGGGATAGTAATCGCGTTCCTCGGGGACTTCCAAGCCCCTCCTTGTTCCTGCAGCGTTTTGTCGCGTGTAAATAGGCAAATCACCTTTGAGTTGTTGGTTAGCAGTAAACAAACCTGTCGCATGAGCAAAACGCGTTAGATTCGGGGTTTAGTTGGCTACTTTCTTGAATCCGAACTAACACCTTTTCCAGTAAACGTTACAATAATGAAATCAAACAAATTTCCAGTTATAGGAGAACAAGACGCGATCATTTTCTTGACCGCTACAAGTTACCATAGCCTGTTAAACATATAACCAGTTCAGGACACCATTAATTTTGGCCTCGAGTGTCTATAACTCAAAAATGAGCCAGTTGATCCCCATTATTTCATTTTTCAAAAAGTCTTAAAAACAAACGTGGTAGCAGACTCAGAGCCGTCTTAAATTTTAAAAAAATTTTATATGGTTCTGACACAACCATATCTTTTTTAAACTTGAAAAAAAGTTAAATTTTAAAATGGGGGTCACTGGTGCATGGACTCATTTTTGAGTTATAAACTCATAAATTTAAAATTTAGTGCTAGCTCGGGATATTTTAGCATGCCTGCTTCGGGAAAATTGCCGGAAAGCAAATGCGCGTTGTATGAATTCGTGATATACAGAAATGTACAATAGCATGGTGATTCGAGACAAAAGAAAATTATAATGAAGACAACAAGCAACATGGGTGAAAATCAGTGTAACATTTTCCTGAGTTGATGCTGAAAATTAGCGATCTTCTAATGTTTCAATTAGTTTGGAACTACGGGATAACGTTAAATATGGATTAACTCTTTGAGGGCCAAGTCTAAAAAGAATTCATCAAGGTTTTTTTCAATTCCCGTCCAATTTAATCATTTTAGGGGCAATTTTCGATAAAAGCAAAATAACACCCCACACCAGTTGATATTCAAGCCAATGTTTCTGAAAGTTATAAGATTCATTTAATATCAGAATACCATTTAGTCAAGTCTTGTGGGCATAGTTTGCAATAACATTTAAAACAACTCCGTTTTTGTTGTATTTTGACACCTTGAAACTTCACTCGCAATTTTCTTGAAAACGCTTTTATAGATTTTTTTAAAATTTTGCCATCGTTATGACAACTATGTCAAGTACGAGATCCCGACGTCGTACTTCCCAAATTATCCCTGATGACAAGTTATTCGGTCTTATGTAAAATGGGCTATGGCATCATTTCGTTGCTAGGGTAACTCAGATCCTGGTGAAACGTACCCCATGTGAAACTTTCGTCTTTCCTTAGCACACCAGTAACGTTTGATTTTCTGTTGGATTGATAATCGAGCCACCTTAAGGCAAAATTTTGAAAAAAGGAGACTTGTTATATTTCCTTAATTGCATGACGTCACCAAAATTCGAACTACAAAACTGTTGATCTTTCTGAGATTTTACTTAAATGATGTATAGGAGCAGCTGAGAACTAATACTCATACAAATTTTCGCCCCGAACGGGTTCTTGGTTTTGTGATACATTACGCTTGAATTTCTAAGCTTTTACGTGACGCGGTATTTACATGACGGCCTAGTATTATTTTAAGTATTATTTTAATGTTTTAGAGTTCCTCGAGGGATAAATTCACGCTTTTGTAGCAAAACTCAGTGACAGATGTTTCTGCTGGTTTCCGGCCGCCATGTTGGTGCCCATACGGATGGGCACCAGCATGGCGTCTCCATACAAATCTCTATAAATTTGGGTAAAAAATTTCTCCGCATATCTCGCATAAGAAAAATTGCTGTCACCAGAATTTTGGCGAGAGTCTTTGCATATTTACCTTCTTTCATTTCCCAGATTCTGGACTTTATCTATCGACCGGTTTTGATTTTTATTTTGATCTATTTTGAATTGCGTGGCACTGAAAAGCAGCAATGTTTTCCTATAAACAGCCCTATATTCGATTCCCTTCATAGTACCCTCACCTTTGTTTCTTTCTCTGCGGAAATACGCCTGATAGAAATTAGCTGGCTCGTGGAGTCCTCGGTCTTTTCTAATGTAGGAATTTTCTCTTGCTCCGTTTGAAAAGCCCTGGGTAGTCAGTGATTGACCGTTACGAATGGTATGATACTTAAACTCTCTGTTCACATCACTGGTAGCCATCTCGCCCTCGGGATACGCCTGACACATGTACTGTAAGATAACTTGTGTTTCTACTCTGTCATCAGTCTTGGGGCCGGTCCCGTGTTGATTTGTCCACATGATTTCCACTTCGGTTTTGACCTTAGGGTCGCAACCACCCATGTAGAATTCCTGATAATCAATCAATCAATCAATCAATCAATCGACAGAAATTTATAAACAAAAAGTCAATGAGTGACAGGCAGACAAACAGAAGACAGGCTGACATACTGAACAACTACCTTCCTGACTGACGTTTTGACTGACTGACTGACTGCCTACCTGCCTGGCTGCCTGCCTGACTCACTGACTGACTGACTGACTGACTGAATGTTTAACTGAATGACTGACTAACTGACTGACTGACTGACGGACGGCTGATTGTCTGTCTGACTCACTCACTCACTTACGGATGAATGAACATCACTCAAACGTAATGACTGAGCGAACTGACTGACTGAGTGAATGAACAAATCAATGAACCAACAAACAAGTGAAACAAAGAAACATGTCTCAAATTTCAACAGGTACGACTTATTATATAGAGTGTGTGCATTGTCACGCAATAAAAAATAAAATCCAAAACCATTCAGTGGATAAAGTCAAGAAATTGTGATATCATAGACGATAAATAAAGAAGACAGTTCTTCAGGTTTAAGGTGTGTGCGTTGTCCCAAAGTTGAGATATTTGTTGAAATGTTTCGCGCAAAATTATAGAGCCTAGTATGGAGCCGCCATGTTGGAGGACCTCCTTACTCCTCCAATATGGCGGCCGGAAAATAGCGTAAACATCTGGAACTTACTTTGGCTATCTATACAACTGATTATCTGAACCGAGCCAAAAAACATTTACACAATGCACTTTTCCTAATACTTTAACTCCTAAAATGACTAAAAATCACGTGATATATTTTCGACAAACGCGATCTTAGCTTCATGTCAGGCACCGCCATAACTCCGAAATTCAAAATGCGCTGGTTTCCAAACGAAGGACGCTATTGAGCTGGAAAGTTGTAAAGAGATATAAATTTACTTAGTACCTCTTATGCCTGATGAGGATTTAAACTTTAGGGGCTCTTTAGTTTTAGATTTGAGAATTTGATGACGTCACGTGAACACACTCTATAGCAAAACAAAAAGAACAATTCTAATTGGTCCCCTGAACGGCTCGACAGCTCAGAAATAGTTTCGGCAAATTACTTTCCCAACACATTGTACAAAAGAAGACAGTTTCTTCTTGAGTAGAAATATATTTTCCTCTATGTCTAGAGGAACATTTTAGTTAAACTGTCACGTAATTGACCTGAAAAATGCAAAATGCTTACCGAGAATAATGCATATTAATCTATCAGCAGAATTTTAAAGGAGCCTTATAGTAATAAATGCTTTATTGAGCTAGGTTGTTCGGTCCGTAAGGGGAATATTGGTCTCGTTCATATTTTTTGTCCTTCTTTTTTTTTGCAGTTATGGCCGAGCCGCAGGCGAGGTCCAAAAATGAAAAAAATTAAATAAAATAAATAACTCGACCAGTATTTCCCCAATACCGACCCCATGCTATTTCATTAACATCATTTGACGTTCTACAGGTTATTTACCAATGGTAGCTGTCTGAATTCTTGAATATTGTCTCCAGGGTTAGAGTCCAATTTGTCTCCAACATTGTATCCAGCTTTGCCGTTATTCTAAATTAAAACGAGTAAGGAGTGATTTATAAGAACTTTTGTACTATAATCAAATTGCTACTGTACCCAACAAGCACTAAATAGCAAACTAAAACTTAACAAACGCCAGTTGATAACAAAACAAATTTTATCCCCTTCTTGTTGTGATCGGGTGTGGTGTGTCTACTGCAGAATCATGGTGCCATTAATTGAAATGAGAGTTACCTGGGAATCAAACAATCTGTTTGCGTTCCTGACGTTATCTTGGTTGCCATTCAAACGATTGTTGGATCCTGGTGGAAAATGCATGTACATGTCCGACATGCAAGGTTCGATAAGTACAGCCAGGAGGCAGCCCCAAACGAAAATGGCCCTCATGTCCTGTTTCAGCACAAAAGAACAAACAATTAACTAATTCATAAATACAACTCAACTTTTTGATTTGCTCATTTGTAGATACTATTCTAGATGAAGCTGGGACTTGAGCAATCTTTCTTAACCACCCTTGCCTCTCTCAAGCTTCAAGTCAAAATAAAGTTTTCTCTGTTGAAGTTTAAAGAAACTATATTTTTAACATTATTATAATTAATTAAGTTTTCTCTGAGCAAGAGTTTCTAGTACACGTGTCAAATCAGCCTAAATGTTTTGCAATGCATGAGCGCTCGTTTAAAGTGTTATTACCTGGTCTTTCTTTCTCCTCAACAGGACAGTAAGCTCAGCTTGCGAGTTCAAACTGGCGGGCTGGTTCCGCAGAACTGTTGCAGCTCTGGAATGCAATGCTGTCAGTTGCGCCCTGGGATGTGCTCTCAGTTGCGCAGAATGAAATTTTTATAGTTCTTTGTGTGATACTAGAAGTAGACGTTTTTTCAACGAAGTGTGATATAGAATGCTGCCGGAATTCTCACCAAAGAACGGCAGTGAGCACTTAGGTAAATATCCGATTTCTTTACTGTCACACGGAAACGGAATAACTAAGAAAATCAACGTCAGTGAACATTTTTGCATGTTCCTTGTATTCTCGATGTCCCATGAGAGATCTCAAACAAAGGATCAAACTCGTCGGCGTCACATTAGCATATTAGGGAGCTCAAGCAAACCACGACGACAACAGCAACAAAAACGTCACCAAACAAAAGGTTTAATGAGAAAAACAATAGCTGTGCACGTGCGTTCTAAATCTTTGTACATTTCTTTGCCGTCCTCTGCAAAACAACAACGTGAAATGACTGCGTGGTCTGAGGAACGCAAACGACGACGGCTAAGTTTTCGTATTTCCATTTGGAATTGAACGCTGTCATTGCATATTTAGCCTGAGCACGTTTTTAGAACCCTTGGCGTACTCGGCAGATCTAGACATTTGTGATTTTCGCTAGTAAAATATAAATTTATTTTTGACTAGGCCTCGTCCTCGGCGTCGCCGTCGTCGTTGCTTAAGCTCCCTATTTATTCTCGTTGACGATGAAAACTGCGTGAAAAGATTGCCCAAAAAGGAAGGTTTATTTTATCTAAGCAGTGAAAAGTCCTTGCCTCAGTATAGTTGAGAAATACAAATGTCGAAAGGAAAAAAGTTCGCACGTAATTCCTAGCCAAATGCAATACAAGATATTCCGAATTAAACTAGACTAATTAGCCAATCAGAGCGCTCAAAAATACTATTCGTTGATTTGCTGTGTGGCCACGCCCAATAAGTGCTGTAACACATCGTTATTTTTTACCGTCCAATGAACAAACTTTAATGTCGCATAAGCTCTACATTTACGTTAACTACACTTACTCTATAGTGGTTAAATTAAAGGTATCGATTTTGAAAGGGGTATTCAAAAGCGTACGTGTTTATCAATTTTGGCGAACGTGACCAAACCTAGTAGTTGGGACCGGATAGCAATGTCATAGTATTGTAGCTTGTCGAAGCATTGATGGAGCAAATTACTGTACGAGAAATCGACAGAAGGTCGTTTCGTTTGATATTTAACAAGGGAAGAAGATTTTTGATGGATCGTGAAAAACTCTTGTCACTGACGAAATTCCTATCACCTATCTTTGATAATTTTTCTTTCTCTCATCAGAAAGGCAAGCTACCCCACCTTCACAACCAAATGCAAACTTGCTAGTTTTGTTTCGTCTGGTTTATTTAGTGGTCAGTTTGCATCTACTTAATCTTCTTTTAGTTTCAGTTTGACCTTGATATACGAAATTTGTTTTACACGGGCGGATATACTGCTTTAGGTCGGAATTCAATTAATTTCTAGTTTAGTGCGATATCCCGGCAATTGAGGGATTAAACGGCAGAATACTGAATATTGGATACTGAACTTCCACCTCGATGCTATAATAATCCGGTTGTCGGACACGACATTTCGCGGGCATGTCGCAATGATAACGAAGACAAATTTCGCAAACATCAGCTCTGAACCAGTTTGTTAAGTTATGAAAAACCACAAGCTGTGTTTACTGCTTAAAACAGTGGTTATTCATAGTCCTTGATCAAACAAATCTTTGATGATTAAATAAAATCTCTGCTTTGTCTCTTTCGTGTTTCGAAAAAAGAAGAATTCTATTCAGAGGCGTGTTTTAACTTGTCTTTTCTATCGTCGTAGCTTGAATTATAGAAAACAATATAGTTCAATATAGTTCTACGGTAAGCTAAGAACATGAAAGTTGTATCTGAGTTACGAAGCTTCAACGAACCCCCCTTCAACTGATCTCCAATATAATTTTCAATTCACTGAAATGACTGTTTATTCGACCGTTTTCATTGCCTTTGGCTTACTTAACTGGGAACTCCTTCAAAAAGTTTTTGAACACAATGAAAAAAGGGAACCTTGTTAAGGTTAAGTAGTTTAAGTGTCAACACTGAAATTTTTAGGGTTTTATCAATACATATTATTACACTGATTTATCCGGCTTTTAAGAGAATTGCAATTTGTAAGGGAAGTCGAAGAGACACAAAATCAAATAATCCAAAATAATGATTTTTTTTTTAATACGGCACTGAAAATACAGAAAGTTTAATTGGTAAGTAAGTGGCACTCGTTTTGGTCAAAAAATTCCCTGCAAAATGTAGGCTATTCAACCCAAAGATTGTAAATTTTAGTGACATGATATTCACTCTATGAGATACATCGCTAATCCACAGTAACCGAGAGAAAAGCTTAGCCGATGAAAAATTTTAGAAAACTCGAAATTTCGTTTTGCAAAATACTCAAGAACGGACAGTCCAGGTAAAAGCACTCAGGCTGCTCTGGCAGCAGCTTTCATTTAAAAGGCCAAACATTAACTGAGTTTCATCTAAAACTTGAACAAAGAGTATCATACAAATGTACTTAGGTCAATGGTACATGTATTCATGAGGGTTTCATCTTAAAATTAAGTTAGAATAACCTTTAACAGAATTATAAAGAGCACCATATGAAAGTTTTGCTCAATCGCTTTCGCTTTTGATTTTAAGTTCGAAATTAGGCGAATGCTTGGTAAAACCTCTAGCTACCATTCTTCAAGCCAAAAGGGCGAATGAAAAACCTGTTTTTGAACGTGTTAAGATACAATAAGGTACTCTAAGCTATAGTTCGATGTAGTATAAATTATTGTTCTTATTTTTTCCCTTGTCCTAAAAACATAGTTCAAACACATAATTTATTATAAAACTTTAGGGGCAAAAGGCAACGATGAAACATTAACGTTTTGTACTTACGGTTTGGGCTCGTTCAGCCAGTTCTCACAACTTCAAGCCGCACCGTTTCGCAATGTAATGAAAATCTACAGAATAGGATTACTATTTATAAGATCCCTTATCAGGACCCTTTCGCTAAATTAAACAGTGTTACGTGCTTTTTAGAGTCCATGTTTGCACTCTCATCACAAAGAAAAGTGTCTTTTTATTTCGTTGTCCTGAGAAACCTACAGCTGTTCAACCATGATACAACTGAGATTGTATTAGCTGATCTGCAGTTAGTTAAACAGCGTTACATGTTTCTGTTTGGCACTAATCATTATCTTTCAGTGGTAACTTTATTCAGTTGCCGGCTTTTCAAAGTAGTGTGTATACAAACGATACACAAACGTGTAAACACTACCTTTTGGCAGATCATAAAGAAGAAAACGATGTTATCGGATGTTTTAAAATATATAGGCGTTGCTTTATACAACCGCTTAACTTTCCAAAGCTCAGAAGATGACCGCGAAATCAAACATAAAAATCTTTGAAATATTGTCGCTGGGGAAACGTACAGTGTAACAGAGGGGCGGGACTTAAACAGTTAAATAGACCAATTAAACTTTTAACAAGGGTGTAATAAACGGAAACTTTCCTATATCAAAGGCGATGACATCATTTACACCAAACACAGAGCAGCTGAACAAAAAAACAGTTGTCTTCCATGAAAATAGTAATTTTCTATTGTTCTCTTGATGTTGAGTTTAATCAACCGCTATTTACACAAACGCCTTGAACACAAGCTTCCATAGAGCATTGTACTTACAATGTAAAGTAAAAGTAAAAGTTGTAGTAACACTATATTAACATCACAACGAAACAAAACCTTTCAGGGCTTGAAAAAATGTTCAGAGTGGCGGTACGATAGAGCTTGGTCCCGTATATATATATATATATTTTAATTACAATTTAATGCCAACAAATTAACATTGCGATTTCGACTTTAAATTCAAAGTTTTGTAACAGAGCTCAGCAAATCCTTGCTGTTCTCCTTTAGCAAAATCGCACGTTCCAGAGTTTTTGAAAACTCCACTAGTCCTTCGTTATATTTTCGCCTAACCCGAATACTCTTGTCCAAATCAGATCAAAGCTCGTTTAATTCACCAACACTGAGAGTTAGGGGAAGAAAGGACGGAGAAACAAATTCAAGATTAACTAGGAGTAGGAAAAGAAAGTCAGTCAGTGATAAAGTTTTTTTCTAAGTTGTAAATGCAGACGACAGAGTTGTTTGAAGTCACCTTAACTCACATTTTTGAATGCGAGGGAAAGAAAACATTAACTCTTGAAAGTGTTTTATGGGGGTGAACTCGCTGTCGTGTGTTTGGGAAATGCATCAAAAGTGAAATCACGGTATTCTGTTTGCGTGCATGCCTTCAATCTGCTCAGTGCAATGCTGGGAAACCTGCAGCATCAGTTTTATTTATATTTCTTTACTCCTTAGTCTGGGTAACAAGCTTGACTTCAATCTTTTTAGATTGAAACGAAAGGAATATATAAGATATTAACTAAATTTTTTTTCGTTTCATCTCCTCACAGCAAGACCTTTTAGCTATATCGGCTATCGGCCTGTTACCTAGATCGTTATCAAATCTCTCTTTCCCCATTTATTTGAAATCCTCCGACACTAATCAACACATTCAAGAGTGGAAAGATGAATTAAATCTGTGACAAATGATGGGCATTAGCTACACGGGATCTGACTTCATCGGCGAAATAAATGAGATGGCATTCAAAATTTTTAACTATGATAACGGTAACAGTTTTCTTTTAGTGATACCAACTTCAGGACGTTCATCTTTGAGATAAGAGGGTGACTGTATTAATGGCTTTCGTTTTAGCCATTATATTAAACTTTATCTCGGCCACAAAAAGTGCCGTGTAAAAACAAGACGAGTCGTGACATGCCAGTTGTACGTGCGCTAAGAAAGGCGTCGTTCGCGCTAAAAAGTAATACATCTGAGTTTGCAGGCCGGACTGGTACCCTAATAAAATCCAAATTATTCATTTCGGTCCGCCACCTTTTAAATTCAGGGCTTACATAAGCATGACAAGACGCACGTCGTATTTGCCAAGTACCATGTTTAATCACACACCTTGTAACATACATAGAGAAGACTCGGAACTGTCAGAGAAATACGCGCTCTTGCAAAGAAAAACTTGCGAATTCATGTGCGAAACTACAGTAGACATTAAAGAGAGAAAGCCCGAAAACCGTACACCAACCAAAAGGACCGCAAAACTGACGCTTTTCGTGCCTAAAAATAAAGACACGTCTTACGTACAAACTGCAAGTTAATTGTGTTGAACTTGTTGATAGAGCGACTTAGTAAATATACAGCGACAACCTGAATCTATATACCTTCATGTCGAAAGCGAACTTACGATTTAGTCAAACTGTGGCCGGATTTCCCCAGGTAGCATTCTTACAGCATTAAAACAGGTTAAATTTTCAAAGTTGAAGCGGAAGATAATAATGAACACAAACGTTCAATATTACACGTAACTGAAACTCTTAGAGGAATTTGAATACTGAATACTTGTAAACGAAAAACTCGAACGAAAAGAGCCATAAAAAAGGAAACACCTGGATAATTTTGCCATGAAAATTATCCAGGAGTATCCTTGATAATTTTCATTATTCTCTTTCGACAACTGAGTGTTTTTTATAATTATTTACAACATTGAAGCTCAGAATTTCAGTCAACAGTCATTACAATGAACAATAAATCTCTTGAACCTTTAAGCGGTATTGTTATCTTTCACAAAATACGTTTTTAGGATGACAATCTTCTTCTCCTTCAATACGACTTCTATTCAAACGCAAAGCAACAACTTATTAATGCGGATGAATACGAGTTTTAAAAAAAGAAAGCTCGAGTTAAAGTTGTGGTTTCTAGTAAGTCAATTGTCACCCTCGTTTATTTCATTTCTAGCTTTCCGATTGGCTCACACTCTAATTATTTCAAAATGAACATACACAAACAATATTACCTGATAAAGTGATTTATTTCATCAATTCATTGTGAAAATTTATATTTCTGTGAACAACGTGACCTTGTTATTTTTAGAGTCAAAAAAATTGTATTTATTTTCTAGGTTTGTACATAAAAAAAAGAGATTCCAACAAAAAAAAAATTGCAATAAAATTTGCAATATTGAAAAATGTTATCTAAGCATAATGAAAAAAGTGACCAGCACTTTCATCACAAAATTATGTAATTTTTTGCCGTTATTTTACAGTTAATTTAATCTAAGGGAAGAACCACTAGGGTAAGGGGGAATATCTCCCCTGATAATTTTCCAAATAGTAGAAAAAGAAAAACAGTGCGAGCACTGCTCGCTAAATTATAGAGAGTTCGTAAGCGTAAAACGGTCGTGTAATGTTCAAAGGTTACAACAAAAATGAAGCTGAAAATGTTCTCCCCTCCCCCCAGTTACTTTGTATGGTCCACTCCCACATGTATGTGCATTTCATTTGACAATGGGATTGCATCTTCCGAAAAAAAAGGTTGCAATTTGGTTTGAAGGTTTTATAGTTTGCTCATATCGTATATGGCAAAGTGTTGGTTATATCGAATCTTTATATTATTCTGAAAAAAATCTACATTAACACACAACTTTTTCAAGATCGCACAAATTCTCTCACTAGACTAGTTGATCGGTCAGGTTTTGCCGCAATTAAATCAAGAGCAATATCCAGAATCAATAATTTAAGTGATGCATAGCACTCCTTTCTGACTTCGGTTTGAAAAGTTGTTATTTCGCGAGCACATGTAATAAAAACACCCTTTGTTGCTAAATTGCAGCATAATGCCCCCAAAGGATGCTGGTGCATTGTTCAGTAGAGAATCCATTTGTGGTTTCTTTGTTTCCACAGACTTCGCGTCACATTCCTGGCTTTTCCGTAGGCAGGTGTAGTACCCTTCAAAAATGAAAAATAATTGATTGATGTTTTGATCTGAAGCTTATGATTTTAAAAGAATAGATTAAAGGTTTTTGAACTAAATTATCACAGGCCGTGTTGTTGTTGCTGTTAGTTTTTCCCCTTCTTTCGCGGTTTTGTTTTCTTTCAAGATTTCGTCAGTTTAAGCTTGCAGTTACCTTTCAGTTACGAAGTCAAAGCTTTCAGCAAAGAACCTGAGGGCTAATAATCGTTTTAAAGGCTTTTTTTGGTGGACTCGAGACGTCTAACAGGAAAAAGAAGTTACGCATTTCAAAACATGCCGGTTATACTTCACACATGTATGCTAAAGGGATCTTGGGTCTCAAAATGTTAAGGGGCATGCACATGACTGAAAGAATAGTGGCATGATGAAACTGGCTCTAGAAACAAAACGAAACACAACGTAAAACAAGCTATACTGCGGTCAAATAAAGTTCAAAAGTCTCTTGACATACAGTAGGGATCATAATTATTGTTGGAGAATCTTGAACCTGGCATTTGGGAGTGCTGAACATGCAGACATACTGAGAAATCTGAGAATTAGCATTTTCCTTCGATGTACATGAGGTGTGGAATTTAATGTGTCCAATGTACCTGCACTTGCTAAGCTCACAGCAATGTCCTCTGGTTTCGGAGTTTTTAATTCTAGACTTGTCCAAACAGCGGTGGCACCCTGGAAAAGTTTGGACATTTCCCAAGGGAGGGGATAGTTGTCCAAAGAATTTTCTGTTTCCACCATGTTATTTCTGTCTGTACCTGTGAAATATAGACAGGTTGTATTTAAGCTTGTGAACAGCAATACGTCTGTCTTACACGTATACTGTTGAATAAGGCTAAAATTGGTGCAAAAAAATGCTTGCTATGCAAAAATGCCACTGGGAGAATAGAGTAAGGGGGTGGTTGAATGAGCAGCATGGAGGCTATACTCTCATTTAGTCCACTAGCGCTACATAAACTGACTGTATAAAAGTGTCACGTACTATGTTAAAGGATGAGCATTATTTACATAAATCTTGCATGTAGCTTACATAGTTATTAGCTCCAAACTTGAACATGCCAGTAACCGTCTCATTGCGCATCTGTGATTCTGTGCACTGTGCACTGGCCAACTTTGTGCATCCTTAAATTTTCTAGATGCATCATTGGATAGTTTATTATATAACTGAGAAAACTAATTCATTGTGATTGGCTGAGAGCAGCCCAATTTTTCGTTAATTCTCAATTCGCACTGCAGTGCTAATTAATGCGTACGCTTTTATGGTTTTCCCAGTCATATAATGAGTAATTGTATGAAGGCTCAAGCAATTAAGGATTTACACTATTCATGATATTTGAATCTGCCCCCCCCCCCCCCCCCAATCCCTCCCAAGCCCCCACTCAATCCATTGCAGGGTACTCTCTACCATTCTGCCATGTTACCTCAACAATTTACCCATTTATACAGCTGGGTGGAGAGAGGCACTGTGAGGGGAAAATGTCTTGCCCAAGAACAGAGCAGAACAAGCCCAGGCAGGGCTGAAATCTGGACAGCCAGACCTGGAGTCCAGCACATTAAGCATGAGGCCACCACACCTCCCATCATCTACATATATGCTTCCTTATGTAAAAAATTAAAACTAATCTTAATATTTATCACAAGGGACAGCAATATTACCACTGTTCCCTTCCCCAGCATCCCCGGCTTGTCCATCACCAGCTGGGTTGTTGTTATTATGAGAGTTGGAGCCTGAAAAAAAAAAAGAGTGATCAATAAATTCTTGTTGTAAAATCCAGGAAAAGCATAAACATGTACATATACACATTTTGTTGCAAATCAAACACAGACAAATCCGTGAAGGATAGTGATTAAAAAAAAAAAACATTTTTGGTTTCAAAACTGTTGCTGCACCAATTAAGCTTGTGGCTTAATTCTAGATGTTTGTCATACAGTTATGAAATGAGGAGCCCCTGTTCAATATCATAATTATAAATTAATTACGTAGTGAGAAACAACAAAGAGGATATGCAATTCCTGTCCTCACACACTGCAGGGTTGTCATAATGGGCTGTAACCCATAATACTTGTTACGGCTGAGGATGTTTGATAGCCCTTGATGCTACGGGTGAACTCACCTGTAGTTGATACAATTCACCCAAAAAGTACCAAGTTTGTTATGGGTGTGAAGATCAAGGCTACAGGTGAATCAAAACTTAATGACAGCCCTACATTCCACTTCTCAGCCTCCCCTGACTTTTATCCTGTTCTCATGGATAACACAGGGGACCACTAAGGATATTGGTTTCACAAGCTCCTCCCCCCCTCCCCCTCAATATGCCTTTCACCCTACTCCCCCACCCCCTCCCATCCCATACATGTTAAATCAATCACTCTACCTGTCCACTGAATGTGAACCACATCAGTTTCTTTTTTGATGTTTAATTTGTTGGGAACAAAATCATATTCAACAGCTGGATAAACCTGCAAAAATATAACAAAAATTAATCAATAAATACAGTAAACAATTAAAATATGTCAGTGTGTTTATTAAGAATTTTAATGGACATTGCTGGTTTTAAATTAAAATCTCTAGATCTGAAGTTAAGCCCTGGGAAACGATCACAAGATTTCAATGCAACATATTGCAACATTGCTGGGCACATGTTGTGTACATTTGACCACCCTGTTGCAAAGTGTTGCCACTTATCAGAGGTTGATATTTTCAACACCCAACATGTCTCAACACGTCACAACAAAGTGGCCAAATGCACACAACAAGTTGCGCACAACAGTGTTGTGATATGTTGCATTGAAATGTTGTGATCATTGGGCCGGGGCATTATGTATTTATGAATTATACTTGCATGTAATGATACTTAATAAACATAAGTACAGTTGACCCCGGCTAACTCAAACCTTCAAGGAATTCAACAAAGTTTGAATCATTAGGAGTTTGATGGGTGCAAATGAACAGAAATTATCCCAAATTATCCCAAATCATTTTAATTTCACAATTTACCAATATTATCTATTATTATAATTAGCCGGTTGTTTCAGCCTTGACAATTTATCATAATCAGCAATTCTTGTACTAAGAATTAAGCTTGTGAAGTTGCTCTGATAACACCGGACATTACTATAACAAGTACATTGAATATTGATTTTTCCTCTCACATTATTGGTACCTTAAAAGTATTGTACATTGAATTTATTGAATATTGAATATTGATTACATCGAATATTGATTTTTCCTCTCACATTATTAGTACTCTGCAAAGAAGTTGGAAAATAAAACCCATACTTGACATACATTGTAGTATATTATTCAACTAGATATTGCTTTTAATTATAAAGTTCATAGAGCTGTTTTCAACTGAGTGTCATAAAACCAAAACCAAATAGACTACAAGTAGGCAGTCCAGTGAACCAGTCAAAACTAAAACACAAAGCATGAGGAAATGCGTATATAATGTGACTGTATAACTGTGACTCACTTGCATACATTCCGCAATGCTTTGTGTTTGAGTTTTGATTGGTTCACTGGACTGTTTGCACTTTTTGATTGCGTGGCTAGAGTGATCAGCCAATTACTGGTTTTATTTTTACTTCCATTTGGATGAAAAAGTGACGCAAGTTTTTAAAGCCACTCATGCAGTGCAGTGATACAATCTTGAGAAATAACTTCTTAATAATTAAACGAACTCTGTTTGATCCATTATTACTGACAATACCTGTACAATGTTGCCTCTCTTTCCACGAACATTCAAATTGTAAATGTTTTTGTCAAATGGTACAGCATCTGTTAACCGTTGGCTTAGCTGAATTATGTGTGATCTGTCCTGGAATGTCCTTCCATATTGAGCTGTATTTATTGCAAGTTTTAATGGTGACGAACCACCAATGTCAACAGCAGGGTTTTGCTGAATCAACCTGAAAATGATTCACAACATACAATATCATTCCACAGTCAAACGGATACTTTTAGCAGCATCAACAGCACATATCTTTTTAAATAGATGTTTTGGTTTTTGAAAGAAGAGGAGAAGAAGACCGAAAGAAAGCGTGTCTGGAAAACCCGAATAGCGAATAACGAATTGTCGCGAATAGTGAATGGCGAATAGTCCCAAATAGTGCGAATAGTCTCGAATAGTGCGAAGTGGCGAACAGTTGCAAAAAGTGGCGAATAGTGACGAATAGTTGTCAATAGTCACCGCTTTAGATCTAATATCCAGTGTTAATTAATTATCCAAATAAGCAACAGAATTTCAGTGGATTTATTACCTTTTCTTCTCTGGACTCAGGCTAGTAGGCTGTCCGTCGCCGACATTAAGAAAACAGAAAACACAAGGATAACCTAATAAAGATGTATTTACGCTTTTGCAGCAGTTAAAACAGAAGAAATTACGTTTCGAAACACCTTTTGTCCTGATAAGCACCCGTGCTTTTTAGCAGGAAGATCCCATCCTAAGTTGCTATGAGGTTGACTGCGAGATACTGGGTACCCTATTTGCTACTATTTGCCACTATTTGCCACTATTTGCCACTACATGTATTTACCACTATTTGCCACTATTCACCACTATTTGAGACTGTTCGCCACTATTCGCACTATTCGAACTGTTTGGTATTCGCTATTCGGGACTATTCAGTGGTCGTTATTCGCGACTATTTGCTATTTGCTATTCGGGTTTTCCAGACACCCGTTTCTAAACGTAATTTCTTCCGGCTGTTTTAACTTTATTAGGTTATCCTTGTGTTTTCTGATTTCTTAATGTTGGCGATGGACAGCCTGCTAGCCTGAGTCCAGAGAAGAAAAGGTAATAAATCCACTGAAATTCTGTTGCTTATTTGGATAATTTATAATTAATGCTGGATATTAGATGTAAAGCGGTGACTATTAATGACTATTCGTCATAATTCGCCACTTTTCGCAACTGTTCGCCACTATTTGCACTATTCGGGACTATTTGCCATTCACTATTCGCGACTATTCACTATTCGCTATTCGGGTTTTCCAGACACCCCGAAAGAAAAAATTGACCAGTGTGTCAGGACCAAAAATTAATGAATTAAATTCCGGCCTGTTCAGCGCCTTAATCGCTTGTGCTAACGAAGCAACAGTAGGAAATTAGCTTAATTATATGAATACAAAACTTGTATCGGTTCGAACAACTAGTGGCAAATGGGGTGCTTTGGTGACTTCATTGTCCAGCGAGATAAAAGGTATCTTCAAAAGTTCAACAAAAGATCTCCAAACGATAACACTAGGAAAACTGAGTGTTTTTGCATACATTATTTCTTGAAAACGAAGTGCAAACCAGCAAAAAAAGCTTCAGAGCAATGTTTCTCAAGTTAAATGAAGCCCACATGCCAAAATTCAGCTTGAAAAATCTAGGGGACATTCCTGCACGCGGCCTTTCAATAATATTATTTGGACCAGATCAAGGTCAGATCTATAGGAGCTACAAAACTGGATAAATGGCACTGACCCTGAGTGCGAATGAATTTACAAATGACCATTCTTGAACTACCAACTTGGTCAGGTGTGATAATAATGCTCTCTCTGAATTTCACTCCATAAAATATTAATTAATGTATGAATTGGGTACAAGTACTCATCCTTACTTATTGTTAAAAGTAGCATTAGTGCTCCAGCCATCATAGTCATCAGTGGATATGTTATATCTGAAAAGTGAAGAACAGCTATTTAAAATTTTTTGAATTAAAATTAATTGGTCAGGACCATTTGTACCTGTAGGGAATTGAGCTAGTGGACCAAAAACAGACACTTCTTAAAACATCTGTCCAAGACATAACATACAAAACGGGACATTTCTGGAATTCATCTACACATGTACTTTTCAGCTAGAATTTCTGAAGTGCATGAGATGGAATGGAGTAAGTTACAACACTGTACATATGTATTACATGAATGTGTGGCATGTATAATTTATGCTTACCTTATTCTAAAAACACAGCGCTGAGCATGACCAGATGGAAAGTTAGGAATTGTCCAAGTAAAGTTTGGAGTCACACCCTCTGGAGTGTTACCAAGGTGATTGTCCCGTGTCCAAGGAGCCTGGCCACAGTATGGTTCATCAAGTTTCACCAAGCACTGGGGCTTATCAGAGCCATGAGGGATGCCCCAAACAAAACGATCTCCTGCCTCCTGACAGCTCTTCTCTTTATTGTACTGGGGAGGCATCTTCTCAAGGAAATTTGTAAATATCATCCATTTCCCATTGTTGTCTGTGCAATCTTTGGCATTGTTGTACTTTGACCAGTGTTTGCGTACTTTTCCACCAGGGTAATACTCAACACACTCTCCTATTTGTGGATCAAAGACAGCATCATTTAAGGATTGATTAATTATACATGAATTGATTTGTGATCAATGAATCAAATTATCTTTTTTATAATAATACCAACGTCAATTCAATGACTGTCAAAGGCACACCAGGCAATATTTCGGCACATCAACTAATGGATCGCTACACTGGGTATTTTTTTTACAATTCTTAATTAGTTAAGATCCTATACAACCATAAAGTCCTCAAATAACTCTTAATAACTACATGTAGATAAGTTAAACATAAATCTACATGACTGTGTAGAAGTCAAGTCTGTGAGGATCCCTAACAGTTTTACCAGTGACCACATGCTACAAGACTAAATACCACTACTCCCCCAGCCCACCCCTAACCCACCCCACTCCACCCAGGACGTAAAACTTACTTAAATGCAGGTGAAGATTTTTAACTTTCATTGCATGACTGTACATCACCAAAAATCCCAAAGTACTCACAATTTTATTTGTATAAATTTACCTTTTGGTTCAACATTAAAGCTGTGCTTCTTATAATATTCACACTTAGACGTATCACTGGTTAAAATTGCAATGTCTTTCCACTCTGTTGGATGCCAGTATGGATAATAGTCCCTCTCCTCTGGACACTCATATCCTCGCCGTGTGCCTGTGGGATTCTGCCTTGTGTAGATACTCTCTTGACCGGCTAACTTTTGATCAGCAGTGAACAAACCTGTAAGTGTTTGACAAATTAATGGAATTAATACATTTCTCAGTATAAATGGCATTAAAAGTCACCTTTTTCCATATCATGCAGTTTCATTGTATTTAACCCAGCTCCTGGAAACCCTGGAACCAGCTGTACAATGGTGATAGCCTTGCTACCATTGGCTATCTTAACTGCAGGGCTGTCATTAAGGGCCGTAACCCGTAACACCTGTTACGACTATGTATGCTCGATTGGCCCTTGATGCTACGGGTGAACTTGCCTGCCGTTGATATAATCCACTCATAAAGTAACAAGTTTGTTACAGGGTGTGAAGATCAAGGCTACTGGTGAATGACAGCCCTAAACTGTTACTGTGATTGAAGGTGGGTCATGTCATTTCATGTGCACACTCCTTAAGGGGACCACATTACTTTACGCATTAGTGCCAATGCAAAATGAAAATGCACCAGCCCACCCCCTCCTCTAATGAATGACCAGTTCCTAAGAGAACAATCAAGCTTTCTTTGGGTACTTCCAGGACTTTCCAGGTTTTTCAGGACCCATATGAACCTGGCTTCTAGCTGATGTCACAAGAAATGCTTAAGGGTACATGCAAGAGCTCTGACCGAGTCTCTCATTATTCAATAAATGCTTCTTGGCAAGTGTGGCCCAAGAGAAAATGCATAAAGAGGGGAACGGGAAGACCAAAACAATCCTGGAGACACATAGTGACAAAAGAGCTGGAGAACTTCAGCACCACATGGGGTGGGGCTGGACTGATTACAAAAAACAGAGTCTGGTAAAGAGCTACAGCTAGTGAAAGCACTATGCATCAAGAGGGGCAAGGAGGATTAATGAATAATGAATGCATATGAGGAAAAATGTGAATACATGTAGTTAAAAAAAAAAACAATCACGTAATTTATGGGGGGCACTTCTTAACTACCAATTGGTCATTACCACTCCTTCTGTTAGCTGTTGGTTTACAGCATTAATAGGTAAGGTAAGGTAAAGTCTGCATGCGAGCCAAGTGGCCCATCAGGCTGGAGCTTATCTCGGTTTCTGTAGCATGAAGCGACTAGGAGTATTTCTACTCCCCCCTGGATGGGATGCTAGTCCATCGCAGGGTTACCCCCAGCATTAAGTTCACTGGTACCCATTTATACACCTGGGTGGAGAGAGGCACTGTGAGAGTAAAGTGTTTTGCCCAAGAACACAACACGATGTCCCCCGGACAGGGCTCAAACCTGGACCGCTCGATCCGGAGACGAGCGCACTAACCACGAGGCCACCGCACCTCCCATGCAGTCCTTCTGTTAGCTGTTGGTTTACAGCATTAATAAGGAGCACTTATTTACCTTTGTTTCGCTCTCTTCTCTTGCATTTATCATACCACTCCCATGACTCATGCAAACCTCTGTTGATATCCATATTCCCAGTTTTCCGTTGTTTATACTGAGCTTGAGTTTCAGCATCTTTCTTAGTAGTAGCTGTAAACTTCGGTGTGTTTGTATTGATACCGTTACGCAAAGTGTTAACATCGCCATTTGGTTTGTCCTGTCCTGGAACCCACTGACACATATACTGCAACACAACATTACTGTTCATCTTGTGAGGGTTTGTCACATCATTCCCACCAGAACCATGTTGATTGGTCCACTCAAATGTGAGAAATGTTTTACCTTGGTCTGTGCCTCCACTTTGGAAAAAATTCTGGAAAGCATTTAGTGCAAAATGAGTTGTTAAAATGTACATAGTACCCCTATCTACATGTACATCCAATCAGATCATTAAAAAAGTTTGTATGAGTAACAAATTGGGTAAAAATATATATCTAAATGACATAACATTATTGTACACTGTCAGTAAGTTACATAATAAATTCATTACGTGCTGTACCATGTTGTACTGATCTTGCGCTTTAGTGGCAGCTTTGTTTGTTTTGTCTCCAACATTGTATCCACCACGGTTATTATTCTGTGAAAAGAAACAAAATCAATACAAGTCATTCCATACTGAATTATGCATGAACCGGTTGTGTATTATAGCATCAAATTTTTTCCCATGTTGTTAATCCCTAAGCTGAGCATGGGAATATATCAGGGAATACAACACAATTTGAATCACGGAATCTTCATGTGTTAGAAGTTTGAAGGATAATAAGCAGAGAGAATAAATTACAGGGATCAAGTTAGAAGTCTTGTCTGTGAAGCTAATTATAGGGGCACTTATAAATGTCTCTTATGACTAACTCTGAGGAAAATCTTTCAGATAACCTGGGGTGGATACAGGATTTTAGAGAAGGGGGTTTGAGATACAGAACGCTGAAGACAGTCTCCTCCAGGGGGTCTGGGACATCCTCTCTGATAAATTTTTAAAACTGGGGTCCTCAGAAATGGAATTTCTGGCATTCTGAGGCCAAATCAGTGTGTTATAATGTCTCATTTTTTGTTTATCTAGGAGGTTCAACCAAACCCCCTAAACCTCCTAGGTTCAGCACTTTAGGATAACTGAACCCTTTTTTGATTCTCCTGGTCAGCTTGAGTAACAAACCATACCTACCAACTCTATTTGATTTCCTAGGAACCCCCCTGGAAATACAGACTAAATCCCCCAGATACAAACTGATTCTGCCAGATAAATATATTAAGTAGCTGCAGTGACCTGTTTCTCTAGCTAAGTACATGTTAGTAATCCAGGGGATCTCTAAAGTATCAATCCACCAGGACGTCCAGTGTGGATTGTGTGGGTAGCCCCTCATTACTCTTTGTCAAGTGTAATGCAAAAGTACATGCAAAAGAAAATAATCACGCCTATTGACAAAGCAAGAGAATCTGCATCATAAATTAGCAGCTTATCAGGCAAGTTTGGTCTTGCTGCGGGTAATTTGGTTTGAGTGCGTCTCACCAAAATACTATCAATGGCAAGACAAAATTGACAAGTAGACAGGGCTTCTGATTGGCTAATTCCATCTGGGAACAGTTATCAGGCTAACCACTAACTTAAGTTCCAGACGGACCACCAGGCATGTAGTCTACATAAAGTTTTAAAACTTTTCCATAGACGGCGTTGAAAAGGCTGTTTCTGGATATCAGCCATCTAGCCACTAGCATTATCATACTGATACAAACAGTCTGTAAAATACGTATCAAAAGATGGTAAGACTTCCCAAGTTTACTCTACAGTGTAGAGCCTTGAAACCCTCCCCGAGGGTTAGAATTGTTAGCCAAATATTAAACGTTCGAGAAACTCCTCAGTTTACTATTTTTTAAACAGCTGCCTTATCTTTTTCATACAGTTTAACTCCACACAAATCAATAGCACTGCATGCAACACTTCCCACCAGAGATCATAAAACTATTAAAACTATTTTTTGCGTGAAATCCATATTGGTCAAATATGGCGCCAATAAGTTGAACTCCTAATTCATTATTCACGCAATTCAAGATCATTAAATCCGTAGAGAAGTTCATTTTGGGAAGTGATAATTACCAAGACTGCTTTAAGATATTGAAGTAACAGAACTACTTTGTGCACTATCTGTACCTGAGAATCGAAGAGTCTGTTGGCATTTTTTCTCTGCGCCGATCTCTCGTTCAGACGATTATTCGTTCCTCGAGGATTGTGCATGTAAATGTCTGCATGGCAACAAGACAACAGAATGGCAACCAGTGCAATATTCAAAGGTTCCATTACTGCCAGGCTCGAGAAGTAACAAATTCGTGATTTCGAAATCAGCCTGTACAACCTTTCACTTGCACCAGGTACGAAAGGCTGCGTCGATGTTATCATTACCATATTTGGCTGTGGAATCTTCACTTCCGGGTCGAGTGTCAAAAATGGCAAATGACGTAGTGCCGGAAATGATATTAACTGTAAGTCACGCGCGACTTACCCACTCAAGGGCCCACTTCACGGCCCACTTCACGGTCCACTTCACATCCTACTTTCTTTTTGCTTCACGACCCGCACTGAAATCTAGATTGTGCTCATTTTCCCAGATTTTTCATGACTACCGCAGGTCAGCCTGGTCGACTATTACCCTACCAAAACTAACCCTGCAGACTGTTCGCAGTCTGAAAGTTTGTTTCCAAGCTATGGCAGTTACCCTTCGGGTATTTTGGTTTTTATCAGGCGTTAGTGTAGTCTGCGGTCTGCTTTGTATACTGACCTCGCCGGGCAGTGGGGTCCCAGGCTCCGTGAGTCTTTTCTTTACGGTATTTCATTTGAGACTGAGTCTCTAATTCCAGAGTTATTCTTAAGAAATTCTGAAGGGTTCTAGGCCCTGTAAGTTTGAAATTTGTGGTTCCTCTATGACCTGAGTTCATACTCTACGGTGCATTTGGCAATTTAAGAACAAATCAAGGGTTTCGGGGAAGGAATGCAATATGCCATTATTGTGCAAAAAAAAACAAAAAAAACCGTGCCACATGTTTGGACCGAGCCTCAGGGAACAATCATAAAGTTGAGGTTGAACTGATGTTCTTAAAATGTTGTTCCCTTTCATTTTGAAGCAAAGAAAAATAATTGAAGTAAATTGCCGGCAAGGAACTGATAACCAGGAACTGACATTGAACTTGAACTTTGAACTTGAACTTTAATCTAATTGTTTCATTTAAACTCACAGACCCCTATTTGCACATTGTCAGGTTATGACAATGTTGGTTGTAGGCTCAGTGAATTTTCACAGAAAATAAGACAAACTTAAAGTTCTTATACAAAATGAACCTTGTGATACGGTTTGAGGTCTGTTTGTGTCACCAGCTAGTGAGTAGGAACCCTTGGGCTGGTGACCGTGACTCCCTTACTGAACAGAAAGTTGCAAGGGAACCCTAAAGACGCTCACCAGAATGGTTCTTGTGCTTATAGACTTGCTGGAATTCTTGGCGTTTATCCCTCAGAGGTACTCCTGATGGTTTTTTTTTTGTTGTTGTTGTTGTTGTTTGCTGTTTTTTAATCTTAACTTATTTTTTGATTTTCAGCGTAAAGATAAAACTTTACACACTTTCTGTGAATCACAATTACATTACATACCTCGATAATTTCTTGATCATGACTACTTGACTCCACTTTACACCTGCTTTGTCTAATAATGCAGGGGTATATGGGACAGGGTATATCACGTGGTGATCAGCTAATCCTCAGAACCAAACACTTTCTATCTCAGTTTGTTTCGCTTCATTCTTTCTTTCTTAGTTACTTTTTACATATGTCATTCTTTGTTAGGATTTTTTTTTTGTTAAGCCTCGTAGGGTGGACTTCCAATCGCTTGAAGCTTGAGCCTGGCTCCTAGCCAGATTTCCTGCCTTTGTGTCTCCACTGGGGTATATTTTTCGCACGCTTTTTCTGGCCCTCGTCTGAACGCATTTGTTTCAGTTGCATGCGGTAGCTTAGTTCTGTTACTTCAGCCTCCTAATTCAGTTCGTTCGTTATGTGTATATATATAAACAGCTGCGGGCGGACTCCGATATAAATGGGACTGGGGGTGCTCGTCGTACCTTTTGGAGTGGGGGGGGGGTGGACAGGGGGGTCAGAACCTCCCGCCTCCCGTACCCCTCCCGCCTCCTATTCTCCCAGGCTCCCGCCCCGCTGTGTCCCCCCCCCCCAACTTTGGAAGTTAAAAAAGCAGTTTTGGTGCCTCTTAGGGTGTTCAGCCTCAGAAGGTCCACAGCGCGCGGGAGCTTTTGCGGTAACTTTTAGGGTATTGAGCAGAAAAAATATGACAGGAGATGATGTGTTGGTTTAGAATTGGTACCTTTAAGGGGTAAAGAAATTTCAAGCCACGTCCACAAAACAGGATCTTGGTACCTCTTAGGGGTTCTTTTCAAAATTTCCGACGAGCATCTCCGTCCTTTTTATATGGGAGTCCTCCCCCAGGTATATACATAGTTTTATGTTTTACGTAATCAGGCTGTTCGTAATTAAGCTTTTTGCAGGCTCAATTGTGACTAGGTTATTTAGTTTCAATGTGAATTCCCTGCAACGGTCTCGAATAACTCGGAACAAGCACTTTGTTAGCGGCATAAGTAGAGGTTGACTCGGAATGTCAGATCTGTTCACTTTCCCAGCTGAAGACGTAAGTGAGCTGTAATGATAGAGATGTACCTCCCCAGCCTGTGCGCTCACTCGGGGGTTCTTTGTCAAAAGTGATCTTTTCGTCAGAGTTGTAATTCCCCAGCCTTACTGGCCGTAATCCTGTGTGCTTACTTGGTGTAGCAGCTCAAGATTGACCAGTAATGGCAATTTTGTCTTAAATTTTCATTTATTGCAAAAACAACAGCATGTGCGAATTGTAAACTGGAGAATAATTATTGTGGGTAGGTTTAAGTGAGGATTACTGAAGGGTCCTGTGGTGGCTTTTACGGCTAACAGTTAATATTTTGGCCTTTTTGGGGCTAACGATTAATTTATTTTCCTTACGTTGGACAGAAATCCTAGAAATTAACTACCTGAGTTTTACAAAGTCAAAAAAAAAACGATTTTTCTTTGTTTGAGAAAGTTAAAAATTTATCTTAATTACTGTAGAACATCATCTTTAAGGTCTTAGGAACATCCGGGATGGAGTTGTTGCGCTTTGTCCTCGTGAGAGGAAAAGATTTGAAAAGAACAAGTAGAACGTAACAAATAATTATGAAAATTAGGCTGCCTGTCTTGAAAAAGACGCAAAGATTGAGGCTACTAGTGTTGTGATATTAGCACGATATAAGAGTTTTAGAGAAGGGCGTCTTGTTGAGCTAGGTTTATCACCGATGCAGAGGAACTAGAATTAAGGAAGACAAACTAAACAAATCAGCAGCACTGAAAAAAGGAGAGTACTTGCTTCTGGCCACTGATGGTTGCATTGAACAATCTGTTCGTCCAGCTCACGTCAGTGAAACGACAGGTAGAAAATTAAAACTGGTTGTCCGTGGTTATAATAACTGATAATGAAAAAAACGATAGCAGTTCCTGTGATTTGTGTGAAGAAAGTTTTACTGTAAAGAATGGTTTGTACAGCTGACGGCAAACACACACAATTTATTTAAAAGCAGGTTACAAAGACTAGCCAATGCAAAAGTTCTGATGTGGACCTGCACTGATCTAATGAACGGGGCTTACAATGAATGAACTATATACAACAATTTTGAACATTACAATTAAAAATCTCAAAATTGACATCAATAGTTAAAAATCTAGACATGTTTAAAGTCCAGTGATCTAAAAGAAATGCTACAGGAGGCTTTGGGAAAAGTTGAGTGATGTTTTTCACAAACAGTGAACAACATCACACAAAAAAGTGTTTGTCAAACAAGCAGGCATCCTTTTTCTTAGCTTCCGTTGTGTGGTATCAACCTTTATACAGCCGAAGATTTCTCATGCGAAATAACGATACAATGATACAAAAATAATTTTCCTTTTGTATCCAAATCAAACATCCTTTATAGTTTAGCAGTGTATGAAGGGCGGGAAAAAATATCACCTGAAATCATTCCGTTGAGTTCGTCCCGAGTCGAATTCAGAAATCTGTTTATGTTACTGCCGGGGGGTTGCAGATCTTGAACCTAAACGTGTAAGTACCGGTGAATACTGTTTGGTTTGTAATGAGTGCTTAAAGGAACTCAGTCACGGAATTTTGGAGTTATTTTGGCCATGTACAAAATTACCTCTAGATTGAAGGAAACATGAAAATAGTAGTTTACTATGATAGAAAAACACCAAAGAGATAACAATAAACCAT
Organism: Orbicella franksi; assembly: GCF_964199315.1. Classification (NCBI taxonomy): domain Eukaryota; kingdom Metazoa; phylum Cnidaria; class Anthozoa; order Scleractinia; family Merulinidae; genus Orbicella; species Orbicella franksi. Next base: position 15,225,866 of record NC_138146.1, read on the forward strand.
AAAGGAACAAGGATGGTGAAGGGTTGACAAGGACTACAAACGATGAACTTGAAAATTTTAAGCCTATATATCTTTGCGAAATGCGCAAACCATAACATAGCTCCTTTAATCTTCATGCTGTTAAGATTTTATAATTAAAAGGATCGTGCTTAAAGAAAAGCATGTGAGGCCAGTATTTTGAATCTGAATATACTTTTTCATGTACACTTGTTGATGAACCACTCACTCCTCTACGTTTAATAGTTTGATTGCAACTAACCCGAAAGTCGCGACCCTTTGAGAATGGCGATAAGTGAGTCAACTAAATCTGAGGAGGTGACAAGACTCGATACCTGTATAACTTAACGACACTGTTCTTAAGCTGAAATTCAAAAATTGCGAACAGATACTGACGGAAGCCTGAGAGGCAAGACAGCAACTGCTCGACGGTTAGACTAAATTACACAGCAGAGGTCCTAACAATTTAGATTTTATATTCTAAATTAAGCCATATAGATTGCATGTTCCAGGTAATCGATACCAGCAGGACTACCAAAAAGATCGTTTCGATGTAAATTGTCTTTTCGGAATTCCTTTAATCCCCTCAGATTTTCTTAAGAAAACTGTCACCTCCAACTTTCATGATGCAAAACATTTAATGGCTGTTGCTTCCGGTTTGATAAAAATGTCGTTTTGGTGGCCGAAAAAAGGTCAGCTATGATTTTCCGAAAGACATTCACAATGACACTTAAGGTTTTCGGGGAATGGATAAAAAACCCTAATTAATCCGAAAGGACTCAAGTTTCCCTATGAAGACCAAACAGACAAATTTTATAGCACGGCATAAAATTACTCCAGATAGCCTAATAAACCGCTTTTTAAAGCATTTGAGAGAAAACTGTCGTTATTTGCGCGCCCCTGCTAAACACAGTCCTGATTCAGGGCGGATCCAAGGTTTTTCAAAGAGAGGTGACCGGTATCTTGAAGATGCAGAATCAATGAGACATGCCTCCAAAATGTTGCAATTTCAGAATTGGATTCTTAATTAAAACTGTTATACCAGAAATGCCACAAACTATAAATTACAACGGATGTACCTTTCCCGAGTATTTGCCTTTTAGTTTCTGCCATAGTATTCACGATCTTTATCAGTTTTTGTCAGTTTTTGCTTCTCCGAAAGGGGGAAGAATGGCTAGCCACCCAATCTACCCCGTTTAAACCCGCCACTGCTCATTCTTATATCATTCGTCTTTATGTGCGGTGCACTGACAAGTAACTCGTCTTCAGTAATTAGCTTGTTACTTCTCCTTTGTGTCATGATAGAATGCAGGACATGAGGACCATTTTCGTTTGGTGCTGCCTCTTGGCTGTACTTATCGAGCGTTGCATGTCGGACATGTACATGCATTTTCCACATGGATCCAATAATCGTTTGAATGGCAATCAAGATAACGTCAGGAATGCAAACAGACTGTTTGATTCACAGGTAGGACGTCATTATATCACACGTGGACTATGATGAACTCAAAGGGCCGATAACTATAATAAGCCAATCGTAATGCTTTATTGCGTGATTATATTCCAAGTATATTGCACTGGCCAACAATAAAAATCAAACATTCAGGTTCGATACCTGTTCCGCTTTGAATTATGCGTTCTTTTTTGCTTTTTCATATCTTAGACTTCGCCTAAAAGTCGTGCATTGATGCTCATTAACCGTTTTCCTTGCATACTTTAGAATAACGGTAAAGCTGGATACAATGTTGGAGACAAATTGGACGATAACCCTGGAGACAATATTCAAGAGTTCAGACAGCTACCAACGGTAACATTACAGTCATATATGAAGATTTTTTTCAATGTTAAGACCTTACCACATTTTTCATCCATCCGTCTATCCGTCCATCCGTTCGTTCCTCTGTCCGTCCGTCCATCGGTCCAAGCAATTCAGTCAGCTAGGTAGTCAGTCGGTCAGCCAGTCAGCCAGTCAGCCAGTCAGCCAGTCAGCCAGTCAGCCAGTCAGCCAGTCAGCCAGTCAGCCAGTTAGCCAGTCAGCCAGTCAGCCAGTCAGCCAGTCAGCCAGTCAGCCAGTCAGCCAGTCAGCCAGTCAGCCAGTCAGCCAGTCAGCCAGTCAGCCAGTCAGCCAGTCAGCCAGTCAGCCAGTCAGCCAGTCAGCCAGTCAGCCTGTCAGTCAGCCAGTCCGCCAGTCAGCAAGCCAGTCAGCCAGCCAGTCGGTCCGCCGGTCCGCCGGTCCACCAGTCTGCCAGTCCGTCAATCCGCCAGTCCGTCAGTCCCCCAGTAAACCAATCCGCCAGTCAGTCAGTCAGTCAACCATTCAGCCTGTCAGCCAGCCAGTCAGTCAATCATTCAGTCGTTCGTTTATTTATTTATTTATTCATTTATTCACTTTTTAGGAGTTCTACATGAGTAGTTGCGACGCCAAGGGCAAATCTGAAGTAGAAATCATGTGGACAAATCAACACGGGACCGGCCCAAAAACTGACGACAGAGTGGAAACACAAGTTATCTTACAGTTCATGTGTCAGGCGTATCCCGAGGGCAAGATGGCTACCAATAATGTGAACAACGAGTTTCAGTATCACACCATTCGTAACGGTCAAACACTAAATACTCAGGATTTTAAAAAAGGGAGAAGAGAGAATTCTTATATTAAGAAAGACCGAGGACTTCACGAGCCAGCTAATTACTATCAGGCGTATGTCCGCAGGGAAAGAAACAAAGGTAGGTAGACTGAAAATACACTGAGCTCCAAAAACAAGTACTGCATAGCAATACAAGTTCAAAGAAATTCCTGACGCGTTCATCCAACAAGACGGTCTGCGAATACCAGATCCTCTTCATGTAGGTTATGGATCATCAAAAGTCAGAGAAATTGTTCAGTCCTCAGCGCTACCGGAACACGCTTTTAGGCCGAAAACAAAAACTCGGGGCTCTTTTTCCACTTTTATGGGAAACAGAGAATTGTGCGTGTTCTATCCAAACTAGGGGTGTTCGTCACCACGTATTTTTCGGGAGCCGAAGCAAACCACAACGACGACGGCAACGAGAACGCCACCAAAGAAAAGGTTTAATGAGTAAAACAGTAGCTGTGCACGTGCGTTATAAGTCTGTACATTTCTTTGCCGTCCTCTGTAAGGCCCAGTTCATACGTCGCATTTCTGCCGTGTCGAATTCAATTCAATTAAGTGCGGCAGAAATGCGACTGACGATTCATACGTCGCACTTGTGTCGAATTTAATTCAGAATTAATACAGTCGGGTATGTCGGTCAGCGGAAGACGTTTTAAACACAGAGTATTCAATATGGCAGACGGAGATACTGAGGGACGAAGGACTTTAATTTTGCGAAAAGTTGTCCGCCAATGGAATGAGAAGAAGAAGGCTGACAATGCAACAGTTTGTTTTGCAATATTTCCAGGTTGCATTGGGTCGAGAATAGCCAAGTTTCTTCTTTCTCTTTGACGGGACCAAATTTACGCATGCTCATTACATTAACACAATGTATGAATTAGATTCGACACGGCAGAAATTCGACGTTTGAATCGGTGTCGCATTTCTGTCGGATAATGGGACAAGACCAGTCGAACGTGCGGCAGAAATGCGGCAGCCGATTCAGACGTCGAATTTCTGTCGAATTTAATTCATTGAATTGAATTCGACACGGCAGAAATGCGACGTATGAACCGGGCCTAAAACAAGAACGTGAAATGACCAAGTTCTGCGTGGTCTGAGAAACGGGAACGACTTCGGCGAATTTTTCGTATTTCCATTTGGAATTGAACGCTGTCATTGAATATTTAAGCCGAATACGTTCTTAGAGCCATAGGCGTACTGAACAAATCTAGACGGTTGCGAATTTCGCTGGTAAAATATAAATTCCTTTTTTACTAGGTGTCGTCCTCCGCGTCGCCCGTCGTAGCATGTTCTCTTGATCCCTTGAAAATTTTACTTTTTCTCCCTTGTTTTTTTACATAGATTCCATTGTTCGGTAAAATGTTTTGTCAACGTCCTTAAGAATAATTAAACTTACCAAGGGTCGGCAATCCAGATTATCAGTCTGTCATTTAACATGCATTGATGCAGTTGGCCATTCCAGTTTTAAAGATTTTAACAAAAATAGGGTATTTTATAGGAATCGTATGTGGTTACAACTGAGCCAAATCTAAAAATTCACCGAGGGAAACGCGAGAAAATTCGATGTCAGTTTTGCTTTTTGTGTTCATGTTGACGTCATAAAAATCGAAAAACAGTTACGTTTTCCTTTCAGCCCGCGCAGATTACTTGGGCTTTCGTCCTATGCGCGCGTGCAATCGTGAAACTATAGGGAGCCACCTTAACCTTTAGTCCATATCCAGCTGCAGTCCTCCAAAAAGCGAGTCAAAATTTTGGAAACTGAACCATGCGTTGATGCAATTGGCCATTCCAGTTTTGTAGCAGAAGTCTATCAAAGCCCACTTACTACTACCCTCATTTTTCTGACCAAAGGTTTATTTACCGCCGACCAACAACTTCAAGGAGATTTGCCTATTTACACACGGCAGAACGCGGCCGGAACAAGGAGGGGCTTGGAGGTCCCCGAGGAACGCGATTACTATCCTTATTGGGGCCCCACCCCGTGGAGGGACATTGCTATCATGGTCAGCAATAAAAAGACTGAGGATTTGATGAAGAAATACGTGAACAGTCCAGATTATGGGCACAAATGTGAGTTTATAGTACATGTTTTGAGTTCTTCACTACGCCAATGTTACATTGTTTAATACTGGTCTCAAGTCTGAGACTATGTTTAAGGTGTTCTTATTGAAAACGTTATAGGTTTATCTTTGAGAAACTAAATTAGCCCTGTGAACGACGGGGGGTGGGGGGCAGGGGGGGCAGTGGGGAAGGAGGGAGCCGGGTATACTGAAAGGAGTTATCTACATGTTACATTAATACCCGAATACACACTGGTAATAACAATGTATAAGTATAACGGCTGTATAAATGGTAGAGGAAAACAATGATCAAGACCAAATTTTGATTGTACACAACTTGAAAGCTTTCCTGTAAAGTATAATTGAAATGTAATGTGCTGAAGCCATTTTGAAAGCAGCCTTTCACTATAAAACACCGCTGCTGTAGGCGTTCAGTTGCTATGCTGAAATATTGTTGCCAGTACTAGTGTCCAGAATTCTTGGTTTAAACGTAAGTCAAGGCGTAATCGTTTCAAGATACGCTGGAAGATGTTGAATGTTCATGTTTCGGAAAAATGGTTTCTGGGGAAAAAATTTATTTTTCAGGGTTTAAAATGTTAGATGTCCGTTTTGGTCAGCTTGATTTTCCTTCATAATTAGATTCACCCTGGCTATCCATAGCTCCATATCCCCGGGACTGGGAAAGCATGCAAGTGTATCAACCTCTTTCCTGCGTGTCACTCATATACAAAAGTAAACTTTTTTTTTCTCGAATTTCCTTTCCGCGTTAGATATGTGTATTATGCCAACCAAGCTAGCAGGCAACGAAGACTGTCCACCAGACAACTCAAATGTTCGCGCCAAGAAATGCGCTGCGAAATACATCACCGCAGAGTCGTGTAAGGCTGCTGGGGGGACCTGGACAAAATTCTTTACTAATTACTTAGAGAAAGCTGGTGGCAACTTGAGCAACTGCGAACCCCAAGGAGATTCGAAGCTTGCTAAAGGCTTACCGTACGAACCTCAAAAGCTCTCACAAGGATCTGATGAACAGGAACAGGATGTTTTTCTTCACAAAACCCCAGATGTGATCTACGCCCCATCCACTGTCGTTAACCACAATGGAGTAAACATGAAAGGCACGTTTTCATCGTACAAGTGGAAGGTTCCATGTTTTCCAAGCACCACCACACAGCGTTGTGTATTACGATTGAGGTGAGATAAATAACTACTATAAGGTAGGTAAGGTTAAGTCTGCATAAAGTGGCCCATCAGGCCGAAGCTTATCCCGGTTTCCATAACATGAAGCGATTAGCAGTATTTCTACTCCCCCCTGGATGGGATGCTAGTCCATCGCGAGGTTACCCCCAGCATTAAATTCGCCGGTACCCATTTATACACCTGGGGGGAGAGAAGCACTGTGAGATTTAAGTGTCTTGCCCAAGAACACAACACAATGACCCCGGCCAGGGCTCGAACCCGGACCGCTCGATCCGGAGAAGAGCGTACCAACCATGAGGCCACCGCGCCTCCACTATGAGGTACCTCTTTCAATCTTTTCGTCAAAATCTTTATTTCCTCACACAGTTTTTTTTAGAAGTGTTCGTAGTCAGTTTTGAGAATATGGTATAAACGGTCATAAACGTATTAGGGCAATGCCTATTTAGGACACTATAACACATTAGGTGCAATATTCTGGGTAATGCGGAAGTCCACACCAGTTCACACCCTCTATACCTGAAAGTGCATCTGGGGACAGAAGGCAGGCAGTCTAGACTGCTGCAGGACTATGGCTAATTATTATGTAAATGAATTCCAACATGAACACACATCACACGCAATCTATGCTTATATACTGCGTATTACTTATATTGTTGTTCTAAAAATGCCATCATCTTTCCTTTCATGCTGTTTACTTGCTCTACTTTATTGAATAGTATACATGTGATTTTTTTTTGCAGGTATAATATCACCACTAACGATGTTCCACGCGAGTTTGACGCCAACAATTATAACGAGTAAGTGATTTAGAATTCATCACTATTTATGAGCATCAAAAATTTGGGTTAAACTTGTGCTATTTCATGAAGCAGAGGTTTCAAAACGTTCAACGGGATTTTGGAGGGATCGCGCACGCGAGTGCTATGCTTTGGCAGCATCAACCGAGCGACATCCTCGCGTACCTTATTAGCAGTCCGCCGTTCATTCCACCATTGCAGCCTGCATTATTACTTGAGTCCGCAAGTGCGCAGAAAGCTACGGAGTACGTTTTTCCGCTCTGAAGACGCGGAGTCGCGGACTATAAGGGTTTGGCCGCGAGCCGCCTGAGAACGAATTTTCCCGAGTTGACCGATCGCTGTTCTCATCTTCGCAGAGTTACAAACAACCCTCAAACAAAAGCAGTTGATGGTACAACAGATTTACAACTCGCCTTGAATACCGCGCAGCTCGGTCGCACATTTCAGGACAGAAGTCACGTGATCCTTTTAAAATCACGAAGTGGTCTCCCTCTAAAATTCCAGCATTCCAACATATTCTACATCGGAGGAATGGGAAAGAGAGGAAACATTGTGCAGGCTTATCCAGCCATGGAATATCGCTTCACTCCTGAACGCATTACAGTTACAACAGATGATGTGGTGTGCTTCGTCTGGTCTGGTGAGAATTTTAAACTAAGCAACAAGTTATTAGTAGCACTAAGGTATCTAACACACAAACAAGATTGCAATTCCACTGTCAAACTTTAATAGGCCACATTCGTATTGTCAGTATTGGACTGGAACTAACTTGCAATAGAGGCTAATGTGGGGGAATATCATTAAAAAGAGATAAATGTCATTTGCATTTGAAAATATTCCCCACATTAGCCTAATTTGCAAGCTAGTTCCAGTCTAATAAAAGGGAATACGAATATGGTCTATTGAAATAGCAAACTCTAGGTCAATACAGCATTTCTTTAATTTTTTTGTTGTTGTTTTTGTTTTTCTATTTTAGGTTCAAACAACAATCAGGACAACGCCGGAGAAGGAAGAGCGCGTAGGAGAAAAATATTTATCGTCTTCTTTTAAATTTCCGAGACATGATCCCGGTAGCCCGTGTAATCAAGACAGTTTATGTCTTGCCGAATCCTTTAGACCCTTGGATAATTTAGGTAATATTTTTTTCGACTTCATTTTATGTTTAAACTCTCGATGCAAATATTCTGACTGAAGCTGGAAATGCCACCCCTTATTGATTTGAGGACTTTGAAGGCCGTGAAAACAGTGGGTCCGAGGTTGATGGTAGATCATATAAACAAATTTTTGGACTATAATCCATTCCTCTTTGATAGAACGTTTTCCCTTGTTTGTTAGTGTCAAAATTTGTAGACTGATGATCATAAATTTGAAGTTAATCTAGTTCAGATGGGCGTTTTGTCGCGAAAAAGGATGGTTTTCATATAGACGAGAAACTAAAATTCAAGTTTTGAAACCAAGAGGAATGAAGACTAACAGAGTATCAATTTCAGGTTCTGATCGGACCAATGTGTGCTGGATAAAGGACGGATGCAGCTCCTCAGCGTCGAGTTGCAGCTCTTCTGTCCCAAGTTAGTAGTTTATAGCGGCTGGTTGGTAGTTAGTTTTGTCCTAAGTCTCGCCGTGTTAATATTTTCTTTGTCTGTATTTGTTAAGTTGATTAGTATATTTTAGATTGTATTTGTGTTATTTAGATTATTTGATTTGTAGTTTAGTCGGGTCAGGGAAGGGTTTTTTTCGGGATATTTTTTAGGGGGTTGGGTGTGGGTGTATTAACCAAGTAGGGGACTTATGTCCTATTGTTAAGCACCTGTACTTGTACGAATCCTAAAATAAACAAATCATGTCAAGTTTAATGGACAAAAGACGTAAATCATTTTGTCAACCTCGTTCCCATGCTCACTCTGCTTCCCGCCCCCTGGGAACGAGGTTGTGTTGGGATGGAATCACGCGACTACGATCTAGATCAGAGTCTTTTGATGACAATGATTTACTTTTGCTTTTTGTCGAAAATAATTTCACCACTTGACTATAGGTATCAACGGTATCGTGAATTCGAAAACGTGCTGCGCTCATAATCTGCACTAGAACGGACCAGTCATGTAGCCACGTAGACTCGATTTGCAGCCGTTTTGAGAGTCTCCTCGGGAGCCTAATAGCCACGATGCAGTTGGAAATCTGGCTTGATGTTAGAATTTTCATCACACACTGTTTTTAAATGATTCTCGCTTTATTCCAGGAATAATAGCTTATTAGCCATATGCTCATCTGTAGTTCAGTATAGCAAAGTGATGTTTGTATCCATTTCCTCAAACCGTAGAATGTCACGAAGCCCTGGGTATGGAGAATGGTGCAATCGATGACGGACAGATCAGTGCCTCCTCGCAATGGGATGGCAATCATGCCGCTCGCCAGGGAAGACTTCAGTTCCAACAAAATGGCGGGAAACAGGGAGCATGGTCATCCCGCAAAAATGATCAGAACCAGTGGCTGCAGATTGACATGGGTGATCATCACACAGTGACAGGTGTAGGAACCCAAGGACGGGACAGTGTACAGCACAAGCAGTGGGTGACGAAATACCAGCTGCTATTCAGTAACGATGGTGTCAACTTCCAGGCCTACAAAGGACAAGGAGCTGCAAGGAAGGTGAAATAAGCTTCATCCACAAACGTCACTAACTAATCACAATGGTTTTTCCTTAAATTTGAGAAATTCAAGGTAGCTCTATCCTCGAGAACTGGCCTCTGTTTGTAGAAAGAGGCCACAATCCTCTACTGGACAGAACAAACGCCTAACCCCGGGAAGAGAGTGGCGAAAATCGAACCAAAAGTTGCTTAGAAGTTGCTACAAGGAAAGACAATGATCACTTTGAAATAATCGTAGAATGTTTTTTGAAATTATCAGATCATTTTCTGGCCAGTGTATTTGTAACTAGATGTAGTTTTGGTTAGGTAACCATGATGAGAGGAGGTTCAGTTTTGGTAAATTAAATGACCGTTTATAACATGTGCATTTCCTTGGATAACGATTTAGGATGTTAGTGGAAACACAGACTCGCACAGCATTGTGTATCATGGCCTTAACCCGCCCATCACAGCAAAATACATCCGCTTTCGACCAAGAGCCTGGCACGGACACATATCAATGAGGGTGGAACTCTATGGTTGTCCAGTAAAAGGTACGGATAACATATTTGTTCAAGGCATACCAGCTGCTATTCAGCAGCCTCGCGTGGCTTTTGCAGTTGGGACATTTCTAAGGTGGCAAGTAATTTCCCCGAGTGGCAGTATTAGCTTATCAAACGTAACTACGCGTCATGTATATGTAAAGAAGACAATTTTTCTTGATTACTAAGTTGAAAATTGTAAGTGCCTTAACGCTAGTAATCCGACCCTGTTCCCAGGGTCTCTCTTCTTTCCACAGAGAGACCCTGGGAACGAGGTTGGTGTTCGTGAAAAAAAAAGTCTTGCAAGGGTTCCTAATGGCGATAAGTCACGTTTTAATAGTTAGAAGGCCAGTCGCGGTTAATTTATTTCATTTATAAGAAGGTAGTTTAATTCTTCAGGACGCTTGAATCCAACACTTTACTCAGTTACTCAGTCTTAGGTCGTGTTCTATTGAGATCAAACGTTTCTGGTTGGTTAGGATTTTTCGTGTTCTATTGGGGAACAACCATTCTCGGTTGGTTTGGTTGATCAACTTTTTCAATCGGCCTCAACCCCCGTGATTATATGTCGCGTGATTGTAGCTCGCGTAAAGACTATTCCTTGGGGTTACCGTGTTTCAACCGAAAACGGTTGGAAAAGTATTCTATCGAGAAACGTCAACCGTATCAACACAAAATAGTTAAATTGCGGTCGAAACGGTTGATCCCAAAATAGAACACGATGTTAGTGGTATTTTATGATATTTGTTTGATACCCGTTTCACTGATTCAGGTCGCTCCAACATGTCTCTCAAGCCTAAAGCTTGCAGCAGCATTCCTCTTGAAGTAGTCGATCCTTCCAATTTGACGCCCGCTGACCTGAATCTTCAACTCGTCAAAGGATGTTACAGCGGTAACAACCTACAGGCTCAACTTGACAACGCTCCAGCCTCCTGCAACCCGCCGTGTTTCCGCATCACGAAGCCTGGGGCCTACTGTTACATGGGCACGCGCAATAACAACTTCTCCAACAGACGTCACATTGGACAAATTACCGTTACCAAGCCTTATTAGACTCATTTATGAAGGACAGACTGTAATAATAGTATTTAACTGAAAAAAAAAGCTTTGCATGTAACGGAGGCACCGCCATAAATTAAAATGAGGTTGCAGTTTTAATTCTGACGCATGTCTGTTTGAAGGCGTTATTGTTGGGGCATACTGTTCTACAATTTCTTTAGTCAAAGAAGGAATTAAATACAAATGGAAATAGCTAACAAAAAAGTAGACAAACTAAACACGAGATTACGACGGGCTGAGTTCAGTTTACGTTTCGTGTTTTGCTATTCAATTGAAATCCACTAAGTCCCATTCCTTATTCGTTTTTCTTGGATATCGGTTCTTAAAGCGGGGGTTCCCCACAGGGTGCTCCATTCTTCCTCGCGTTTTTCGCCCCCTTCCCCTTCCCCGATTCGCGCAATAGACCTCAAAAAGGTATTGATACAATTTGCCGCGTGTCCATCCTGCGGTTCGAGCCCTGGATTTGGACATCGTGTTGTGTTCTTGGGCAGGACACTTCACTCTCACTGCGTCTCTCCACACAGGTGTAGTAATGGGTACCGGCATATTTAATGAGTGCCAGGGGGTGACCCTGAAATTGACTAGCACTCCATCCGGAAGGAGGGTAAGAATACTTCTAGTCGCTTCATTCTGCGTAAAAACTGGAGATAAGCGCCGGCCTGATGGGCTACTTAGCTCGTATGTAGATTTTATCTTTACCTACCCTCCATCCGGTGGAATATGCCTACAGAACTGCAGAAAATATGCCCACCTTTCCCCCTTTAAGCTAGCTTCACACAAGCTCGGATGTTTCAAAAATGCGTCTTTCAAGGCGCTTCCCTCTTTTCGACTAAAATTAGTCGTTTTCATTGACATAACAAAGGAGAGTAAAAACACGCGTACAGTTATACTCAGATTCAGTTTAGATTGCCGTCACTCAAGCGCCAGCAACACAACTAACAAATCATTCTTCCACTCAAAAAATGATCAATGAAATTAACTGCCTTCTCAGACTAGACAAAACTTGATACGATGCTCGCAATCACACCTCTGAACAAGCGCGCGCACTTGCAGTGATAACCCAGCCCACAAGTGTATGATGTAGGCAATAGAAAGGAAACATTTTTTTTCTTTTTTTTTTTTTTTTGCATGCCATGCGCCATTGGGAAAACGCTCTTCCCCTTCTGTTTGCCATTAGCTTTTCGGCTCAAATCTCTTTGGCCAGCTTTTGGTGAGGCCCCATTGGGGTTCTCGAGATGTTGGATATTTAGGTAAAAAAAACTAGTGGTAATCGTAGATTAAAGAGTGCGTTCGAGTATTGGTAGGTAGGTAGGAACAGCATTTTGTGCCTGGGTTGTTAGGTAGACGTGAAATTGGCCTCCCTTCATCAGTAGGGGCGAAAACAAATGAATTGATCGCAAAGCACGTACACACGAGAGGGTTTGTTCTCGTTTGTACATGTATTATGTATTATTAGTTACGACCGGTCAGTGAAAAAACACGGACTGCAGTCGGCACGCCGCGTTTAGTCCGCAGTCCGCGTTTTATACCCGAGTCCATGTTTTATACCCAGTCCGCAGTCCACAGCCCGCAGTCCGCAGACCGGAACCTTACAACTCTGGACCGTGTCAATCGACACAAACGTTGCCTGTTCCGTCGGTATGTGAGACGACGCGCTTTTATTACAAAAACTAGAAATTATTCTGTTTACGACCATGACTGTGAATGGCCTTGGCTTTGGGGAACAGCCATTGAGCATTTTCACTTCCGAAACAATGAAACGAGGACATGTTGGTGTACCAAAGTAATCCTGTGGGAGTTGAATTCTTTTCCTATGTAAACACTTTCGTTGGGTTTATGTTACATATTTTGCGCACAGAAATCTAGGCCAGCGAACTGAAACTACACATTTCCTCCTTTGATTTATTCAGCAGAAGGCAGCGTTCGTTTTAATTTGGTCGAAGAGAAGAGGGTACACAACACGCAGCCAAACTACAGCTTTCTGTTCGTACGAGAAGTCGTACACATTTCGTGAAGACGTCTGCAAGGTTTTTAAATGCCATTAACACGAACTTCAAACTTTAAATAAAAACTTATCCGCTACAGTCCACAATAAGCTGCCTCGACACTCGAAAGTCCGCAATATTGCACAACAATCGAAAAAAAGCACATGGACGAACATGGAGAAGACGTCATTCGGTCCTGAAGACTTTTGGGGGGTAGGAGGGGGGGGGGGGGCAAGCAAATAACTGGAAGCAATGGGATACGGGATATTAGGCCAAAAATTAACGGGATATGGGATACACAGACCCCCACCCCCCTCCCTTCCCTGCCCTAATGGGGCTGGTCACGGTACTGTTAATACCTCGTAATTTAGTAGTTTAATGTCTTTGATAAATAATATTAGGCTGCCTGGTACCCCCGTGCCTGATCCCTTCCTATTGAGATACAATTACTGTATGTAGTAAGTGAAAACCATTTTTAATTTAACGTCCGATTTACAATAAATACGCGTACAATAGACTAATCATGTACTCCGAGTAATAAATAAACAATCGCCTCCATTTGGCGCGGAAATATGCTCGATATTTGTCCGCAGACATTATCTATTCGCTTCTCGGAACGGATAATGTCCGCGGACAAATATCCGAGCATAGTTTTGCGCCAAAAGGAGGCTACTGTGTTTATTATCCTTGAAATATTCTTCGCAACACGCGCAGTTTTGAAAATTGGGGAATATTCTTAGCTAGGGAATATTCAGTCACGTGACGCGTTTAGACCAGTCGCGCGCGAGAGAAAATATTCGATGGATTATAATTTAAGTTAGATCCCGAAAATTTAATTAACACAGCAAATGATACAAATAAATCATCCATTAAAATATCTTTTTTACCACTAAGAAAACATATCGCTCTCTGCTGTAAAACCTCAATTTCTGATAGTTCTAACCGAGAGAATTACTTGTAATGCTTTCTCTACCTAATAAACCCTAAAAGGTAATTGACAGTGGAATCCCGGGACGATTGATACCCTGAGATTAGACTAAATAGGAAAAAAGGGTGGTAAGGAATAAGAATAAAAGTAGCAACACAGATTTCAAGCAGTGAAAGGCTATAACCAATGTTGTAACTAATTATTCCAACTTTGAAAAGACAATTAAAAATATCTTTTTTCGGGATGCAGCTTCAGGCTGCGGGGATGCACGCCAGTCAGCGTAGACAGCTTTTAAACAGTATGTCAATTGCATTGTTTTCAAAGGGAATAGTTTTGCAAACTTTTAAATTCTAGTGAAAATTGATATGTCAGAAAACTTCTAACCTTTTTAGTTGATTATATGAAGTTAGAAGCATTTAGTCCTACACGTGTTAAGTCCCACACTCTTATCATGAGAAAGAGGTGTGGTGGCGCAGTGGCAAGCACGCGAGTGAGTAAGGTTCAATTGTTTCACATGACGTAATTCCCCTTTCTGTGGTTCAAGCCCCTGAGGGGTTATTACAGACTTCACGTTACATTTAGCGTATCTATATACCAAACACGTAACAACCCCTGTTACGTAAATAACTGTGTTGATCTCTTGCCTTTGAACATCACGTAAAAATAAAGTTACTTAAAACAATAAAAATACTTTTTTGGAGCAAACATATTTTGACAAGCAGTACCAAAAACACGAAATTTCTTTCTGTTTAGCCTACTTCCATAGGACCAGATAAACCTGGAATTAACAAAAGCTCCAATATCGTATATGGGTTTTGTTTCTTTCATTGCAATCTGTGGTTGCTGAAAAATATGCATGTACTTACCAGGGGCTAAAACTTTCCCTTCACCCTTTTTTTCAAGCAAAAAAAGGTCCCATTTTTACATCCCTCCACCCATGTCCCTTATCTTTTAAGTAAAACAGGGCATAACTAAAAATATCAAGAACTTTAAAACAAAACTTTTTGGGTGCAGTGCACACCATGCTACTGGAACTAATAAAAAGTTCAGTGTGATTAGTTAATAATATAACAAATACATGATCGAATGAAAAACAAAATTAATGCCCTTGATATTCAAAAGTCAAAGCAACATTATAGTTTGCCGATCAACAATCAAGTTCACACTGACAATAAAATTTTTTCATTGCACCAAAAAAAACCTTTGAAACTTTACTAAGGGCAAGTTATATGTATGATGCAAAGGGTGTCGTGCAGACAAGAAAAACAAAATAGAACTGAAATTACTATTTTCTGCTCTGCCAACCTGATAATTTAGTTCTTCACACACAAAACTGAGTCTTCTCCAAGTAGAGAACAGAGCTCATGCAGCCTCTGTTGCATCTTGGGAACTCCAGCCAGCTGTGATTCAAGCTTCTGTTTTTCTTCATTAAGTGTCAGTCTTGTGGCTGAGTTCAGTTCCTCCCAGCGCCAGCCACCCTCCCCATCAAACTGAAGTAGATGTGTGTGAAATTTCCTGGAAAAATTAGTAAAGATTCATGATAATGAGCAACAACCTTGTTTACAGTTCCATGCTTAGTGATTAGGCCTTTTAGCAGAAGGTAAAGTTCACTTGGTCATGATACAAACCTTGCTACTTTTCAAATGTATATTTTCCTGTTTTATTATACGGCTGACCTGGTCCACGATGAGAAGACCCCCGTACGAAACTGTTTTGGCCTGAGTAGTTCCCTTAGCGATCCGAATTTTGCAATATGGACTGCTAAGATGAACTACTCACAAATTAATAAATAACCTATCATGCACATGTATACAGAGAATAGATCACAAAAATGCATCAATTTGGCAGCAGATTACATGTAAAAGAGCCATTATTAATACTAAACACTTACTTGAACTAGCCTGTTTAGTCTGTTTTGGAGAGTATTGGTCTTGCTCTGTTTTCTTGTTTGTTTGTTTGTTTGTTTTTTGTTTTTTGCATTCTTGCCCCACTGTTGCAGGGCTTCAAACAATTTCCCGGCTAGCGCCAGTCAAAGTGTCCGGTCAAACCTATTTTTCCTTGGACATCCCATTTTTGGCCAGAGAAGTATCGATTACATCTTATCGCTATAAAAGTGCCCCCTCCCCCCTTCATATGATGTTTAAATATGAAACAAGTAAATTTTCAAAGCATTTATTGTACATGAGCATTGATCTCAATGAACGAAAAGTGGAACGCATGGTACAGCAAAATCAGTATCACATTTATGCGAAAATTTGCAATGATAGCCGGAAATTTTATGACTATTACAAATCATTTATTAAAAGTTCTTGGTCTGGTAGTTAAGTATCCACCTTTTTTCCCTCCTTTTTTGCAAATGCCAATAATATTGAACCTTTAAATATTTAAAACTTGAAACTCTAAATTTTTTCCTTACCAGTGTAAACGACCTGGCAGACAAATTGTGCGGCCATCTAAGGATTTGACAGGACAAAACCTATTTTTGACTGGACATTGTCCGTTGACCGGCCGTTATTTGAAGCCCTGTTGTTGGCTAATGTAGCCTTGGCACAAGAAAAGATGTTTCTGGAGTCTAACACATGATTTGATTGGCTTGGGGGGAGAGGAACATGTGAGCCACAAGTGATGTTCTTATATATTTTTTGTACCAAAATATGCAATGGTGCACATCTTACTGGAGAGATCAGGCATCAAATTACTATTTATACTGGTACTGTATGTACATGTAATAACTAGGTACAAACCATAGGGACGGTCTGTGTGAGATGCTCAAAAGACTGATCCCTTCATCTTTAGCAGCTTGGAAGATACTTCCCTCCACATCAATACTCACAGCACTGGTACACTCATCAAGTAAGGCAAACTGGGGCCTAAAAAACATACAGTTTGTCTCAGAGAACTGTGTACAATCAATGTGTGTTGCCCTTGAAAAGTAAAGTTCTATAAGCAATAGTCAACTCCACTGCATGTCATTGA
The DNA here is from genome assembly GCF_964199315.1 of Orbicella franksi. Lineage (NCBI taxonomy): Eukaryota > Metazoa > Cnidaria > Anthozoa > Scleractinia > Merulinidae > Orbicella > Orbicella franksi. The sequence goes on from NC_138146.1 coordinate 15,242,670, forward strand.
CAATTACCCTTACCCAAAGAATTGAATTTTTAATTTGGAATTGTATATAATTTATCAGTGTGAGAAATGCTAGAATGATTGACACTCAAATAAAGTTTACTGCTACTAGTACCACCCATGCAATTGTACTCTAATTGTACATTGTACAAAAAAAAGGCAAATCTGCTATATCCAAAAATACAGGCCTACAGGCCGATCAGAAAACAAACAAATTAAACAGCGAAAAACAAGGCTAATTAAGGTATACACTAGGTACATACCAATAGCAAAACCTGATATATATAATAGCATGTCAAAATGAATTCTGTATGAGCTACACCTCATCCATGTTAAACATGAGAAAGTCTTAGAACACAACTGAGTGTCTGCAGCCTAGACCCATTTGCATGTAATCCCCCATTTGAGTTTTATGCTAGGCCTACTGTAGACTCTTTTTGTAAAATACAATGTAACCAGCCCTGCAAGTGATGGTTTCAATGTAAAATACCTGTGATAGAAGAGTCGTGCCATTCCCATTCTCTGTTTCTCTCCTCCTGAGAAGACATCCTTCCATTCCTTTACCACATCCCAACCTTACATAGGGCATTCAAATTTATAAAGAATTAACGGAAAGCTCAATACCATTGACTTACAAGGGTCCCCCAATATGTTTGGTGGGATGTGGGATTTGGCTTTTTTTCGCCATGATATTTGGGATTTGAGCTGAAAACAGGGGCAGGAAGTGGGAATTACAATTACGAGTGGGAGTGGGATTTTGTGTTCTTATAGGGTTGGAATGCAGGATTTGTAAGGGGAACAGAGCAGGATATGGGATTTCAATTCTTAAGAAAAAATAAGAAAAAATAATATAATCCAAAAAATAATCATATTAAATAAAATATTCACACAAGTATGTAAAAATGTTACTTCAGTGATGAAATATACCTCCTTCCCTTTTGACTATATACTTCAGATGAACAATGGCCAAAATAGTCTCTAAAACATCATCTGTAATGCCACAAGACTGCATGTCTTCAAATGTGTGAGGATAAATCACTTGGTCACGCAGAGAACCAATTGGCATATATGGTCTGTAAAATTAAGTATTAATTTATAAAACAGTTTAAAAAATGTTCTGTTCCAGAAAATTACCCCTTGGCTGGAAACAATTTCTTATTATAATCCATCAAATATTTTTGCTCACGCACGATTGGTCTAAACGTGAACATCACGTGACCAAATATTCCCCAGTGAAACCTGGGGAATATCTGAAGATATTCCCTGATTATTTTCAAAACTGTGCATGTTGTAAAAAATATTTGAAGGATAATAAACACAATAGCCTCCATTTGTCTGCGGACAAATATCCAAGCATATTTTTACTCTAAATGGAGACTATTGTTTACATATAATTCATCCAATCGCTGCAGCTCAGCTTGTTGCTGTGTATGACAATAGACAATACCTTTGCAGTAAAAGTTCACTTAGGTTTTCATTGTCTAGTATATGCATGTATGTACGGTACATGTAATGTACTTTGCCGTGTGTTATACAGATGTGTATTGTACAAATTTAATTATTCTTAGAATATGAAGTTTTAAATGTACAGTAGTGATAGCATGGAAAACTGCTAGAACCATAGATAAAGCTCAGGCAATACAAAGTGTACATGTTCTAGAAATTTCACCTGTTGCTTTACTATTTGTTGTTATATTTTAAAAGATTTTTCTCGTAAATTAACCAACATGGGTGACTAACAGATTGGCATTACAGGAATTCCATTTAAAATGCAATATACTATCAAAATTTTTCTGGCCTTGTACAGGAGAAATTACCAATGAGCACAGACTCACTGGTAGTACATGTACAGTGTATATAGTGACCAGTGCATATAAACTCACCTTTGAGGTATGTAGAACATGTGGCTTGGAGGTGGTTTGGCCAGGAACCCTTTGTAAACTGGCCAGAGTCCACCAAGAATACGAAATAAAGAACTTTTACCACAACCATTTGGACCTGTTATCAACAGATGCATTCCTGGCTCCATCTAAAATTTTTTAAAAAAATTGTAATAATCAAGTATCTGTCACTTATAATATAGAGTATTAATCATCAGCTCCTAAACTGGAAGACTTGCCATATTTGAAAATGACTATTAATAGAAAGGGTACATAGTGATTTTTGTACCATGACTGGCAGCCAGAAATTTATTTCCTTTGTCTCTGTAAATGTTTACTGATGCCAATTTGTGAATGAAAAACTCAAATTACTATTTGCAAGTTGTCATTTTCAGGGACATTGAGAAAGGAACAGTTGTCATGTGCAATAAAAAGACATCAATGCTTGGGCTCCTTTTTAATATCTGCTCACCTCAAAGGACAAACTTGACACAACTACATCACCACACGGTGTGATAATAGCGACGTCCTTCAAGGCGATGCTTCCCTCAGTGTCAACTACCTTGCCACCTGACATCTGACTCAAATCTACCACTTCTCCATGGACACCAACAGCTTCACTGGTGGGCTGCTCAGCCTCGTCAATTGAATCTCTCCTCTCTGTCAACTCTCTAGTAACTTGCCGTTGACAGTGTCCCTGCTCAACATCTTCAAAGACCTCAAACATCTCTGAAACACGTGTCGTGTAACCACTCAATTCTATTATCTGCCACAATGCAAAGGAAAACATGTTGGCAGGTGTAACACTGTTTGGCAGGGCACAAAAATGCACAGCAACAAAGTATAACTTTATTCTACTCAGCTCATCACTGGCTACACAGTACCCACTTTTGGCAAATTTTGTGACACAAGGTTGCATGAAAACCTGTCTTGCAATATTATTCAATATTGAAAGACTCATTAGTTTCCATGCAACCTTGTGTCACCAAAAAATTTTCAAAAAATTCATGAAAAACTAAAAAATATAAATGTAATCTATAAAGTTAAATTACAGACATGGCGATGAGTAATACATGGATATTGAAGGTTTAAAGGTGGAAAATGGGACATCTAAGACTCTAACACTTGGGCTACCAAGACCCTTTAGTTAACAATCCAGCTACCAAGACCCTAACATGTACAGTACTAAGACCCTTGAAAAGACTTGGGCTGCCAAGATCTTGGCAATTTAATGTACACAGGTAGGAGACTTACCTCCTTGTAAGACGACATGATTCTTTCTATGGCATCTGCAGCAGAAACCATCAGTGAGCGTGATGTTGTCACATGCTCTGTTCTTTCACTTACAACTTGGTCTGTAAGTCCCTGCTGTTCCTTTGTTGTCCCTGGATAAAACATCACATGGATGATTACTGTGACATTCTTAACAGATCAAAATGGAAAATAGTCTGCATCTTGAGATCAATGCATATTAATTTTATAAACTTTCAGTTCACTTATAATGATACTGTGGTACATAAAACTGAGAAAGAAGAAGGTTAAAATCTCAATGCTAATCCCAAATGGGAAACATACTGGGGTGCAACATTTAAACAGTCATCTTTCATGAATTCAAGCCTCTGAAAAATTCTCAGATTTTGCAGAGCTATATGATTCTAAATGTTGCTGTTTATGAACGCATGACTTTCAAACTTTGCCATTTTACAAAGTTGCAGGTGATTTTTCCAGAGGTGTCAATTGATGCATTTAAAAATATTACTTGGTCTACATAAAAATCTAAAAATACTGTGATGAAGTCTGTACCACTAGTTTTCAGAGTTTTAGTTCCAGATCTTGTAAGTTTTAGTGGGGTATGCAAAAACATTTGTGCCAAATCCTGACAAGTAGAAAATCTCACTAGTTAAAAAACTCTCTTAAGTACCTTTCCCTAACAGGATACTTGATCCCACCATAACAAGACCTGATGCACTCCACACATACTTCATTAAGAACTGTTCCAGCATGATGAACCAAAGGCGTTTGCTGAAGAGCAGCTCCATTTGCTGGGCCAGCGACTGAAAACTATGTTTCAGTAATGTCAGTTCAACCTGCACATGTATAAAGAAGAAGATAGCTTTAAGTATATGGAATTTCCAACTCCCTACCCCCTTGTAGTAGTTTTTCATCTTACCATTTTGCATGCTAAAAAAGTTTAAGGTATCCAATTCAACATTGAAATGGGAAGTTACTTTGTTGTGTTACTCTTCAAAATAACATTAGATACATTCAAGATTTGTTTGTAGTAAACAAATTCTATACCAATATCAATTATTTCTGATTTCCAACCTATACCACAGTATGAGGTGTTTTTTTTTTTAATAGTTTTTATTTACTTCAAAACTGAGATAACAAATTACAAATTACAATTACCACAGTATGAGTAGGTATATAGAACTTTGGGATAAGGGTATGTAATTAAAGGGAAAAAATGTCCCAGGGAGAAAGGTCACTCTCTATATTAAACCACCTAGGGTAACACATGTAAATTGGAAACTAGTTTTCAAGCACTTCTTTACAAAATAGAAGTGAACTGTTTACAGAAGAAATACATGTAGACACATGGGCTCAGATGACAGTGTGGATGGAGGGCCACTCACTTCAAGGTAGGGTACTTGTGTGGAGGGGATGGGCAATGAGCCAACGTTTTCCATATAAAAAGTTCCGACTTTTTGCTGTGCCATTAGAAAGAAGTCACGACCTTTTCATTTAAAGCATACACAACATTGCAATTCTTCCCTTTCCCAGTCTGTGTTTTTCATGGTATCTTAGGGGTCACGTATCTCTAATGCTCTCTTCTCTCACCTCTGTTGGGGGGCCTACCCACCTTTTTTCCTAAGTTCTAGTCACCTGTTCTGTGACAACCATCTAATCATTAAAATAAACCATTCTAATCATTAATCTAGATCTGTCATTAATTAACCCAATATGTACATGTACCACATTTTAAAAAGACACCTACTTTGTGACCACCATAAAAAGCAATCTCCTCTGCATTGGTGATAACCCTGGAGTGAAGGAATCTGAGTTGTCCCCTCTTCTGTGACTCTTCAGCTACAATCTTACCAAACCTGGGACTCAGCTTTTTCAAGATCATGGCAGTCAAATAGATCACTACAGCTGCTATTGACACTGGCACCTTCCACGATGTTCCCCTTTTTCGCGCCATCCCATCCAGCGTCCAGCAAATCACAAAAATGTCCAGGCAAGGTTTGGTTAAGTGAGAGTAAAGATGAGCCACTGAACTACAAAACATGCGTATATCCTCCGTAAGACACTCATCAGCATTCGCCAGTCTACCATCCAAGTTGCCAACACGATAGTAAGTTTGATTTGAGAAGTACTTCTCGTAGGCATGGTTCACGAGCTCTGTGCGGAAAGCAAGTGATAGTTTGCTCTCTAGATACCGAATCATGCTGTTTATGAAAGTCGCAGGAATTGCCACTCCTATCCAGTTAGTTAGTAGTAAAACGAATTTCAACACATTTTTCTGCACTACCGATCTTATTATCCTGCCATCAAGGGTTGCCACGTATATAGAGAGGAATGTCCTGATGAAAAGGCAGACTGAATGGAGAAACAACAGTCCCACTTGTTTTGTCCATATCCCAGGAAAAAGAATCTTCAACAGCTTCCATGCCTGTGAAATAAATACATAGTCCAATGCCGCTGTTCTTCGTTTTACCTTTGACCCTGTATTAGAAGACACCAAGGTCAATCTTGTCTTCTTACTTTGGTTTTGTAGTTTGTTCAATATCCTTCGCCCGACGCAAGGCCCGTATTTTTTTATAATATAAAAACTAGCGACGGTAAGAGCAGCTGCTCCTGTGATTTTCACGTGTCTTTTAGTAAAAGGTGCCATTCTTTCACTGGCATTCACGATAATATCATTACCACCTGTTTCTTTCGCTGCTCTTGGGTTCGCTTGTACTAGCCGCCATGTTGTTTTGATATTGTCCTCGTTCTCAGTTCTGGAAACATGAGGACGAGGTTTTTTACTTACCAGCCACCGAGAGAGTTGACAGAAAGACAGCGGCAGGACTGGAGGAGAAAATATTTTTCTCCGGCTCTGCTGTTATCTTGTCCAAGCCCTCTATTTTTAATTGTCTGTCGTTCATATTCATATAAGGTCAGATCTTTATGGATCGTGAAGTTCGTCCAAGGGTATCATCCCAGTCTATCAGAGTCGGGTAAGGTCACTGGCCCTGATGGCATGCAATAGATCCGTTACCGTTTCCAGAGGAAATAACGAGATCGCAGAAAATTAAAGACGCAAGTATTTTCACCCTCCGTACTTCGGTACCTGGTCTATGTCTTCTACTGATCACTTAAAAACTTTGATTGATATTGACTGATTTGAGCACTAACTGAATGAACATTAATTGCGATACACGAAGGGACACTCGCGAGATCGTTCAAGAATACACGTGCGGCACGAAGCACGTCCTCGTTCACCAAATGCCGAGTTTTGTGGAATGTGAAGTTTTGCAGTAAACACATAGCCTGCGTATCTTATGAAGAAATGATGGGAAAACCTCATACTTAATTCATTATGCACCCGGTTGAACGATGTTCCACGCGCGAAACCGAGACAGGGGAACAGCGAAAACCAAACTCTAGAGCCTGCCCGCAGGTCCAATTCAAGTCGGAGCGAACTTTTCACTAAACAGTGTGAAAACTTTTACATCTGATAGTAGCCTACTTCAAAGGTTAAGAGATTTTCTGATCTTCTGATGAAAATCGTAGTCAGGAAGTGAATTAAAATTGTACTGATTCGCTAATTCAAAGCATAAAGCGAACGATAAATTCTCAGTAGTAAAAGCAACATCGTATCAGCAACTGGCGAGCCAACAAATTTCACCGAAGTGAATGAACGTACGAATTCGTGCGAAAGCAGCAAACCGTTGTTATCACCACATGGAATATAGATAAAACATAAATTGTGCCGATGATATTATACCACTTAGTACTGAATCAGATACTGTATCTAGTGACTCTCAAAAGTGACGCGTTTTTTTACAACCCGACAAAACCAATTATCTAGAAAGATTTCTTCCGCGTTAAAGCCCTCAAATCATCTTTTTACACTTAAATTGTGATTTGTACAAACACAAGTAGGTTCAAGCAAGGCTAAACCTTAGTTACATAATTGGCTCTAATTTGCCTCTTTTTGCTATAGTTTTGATTGTTTCAGGATAGATCGAAACACGTTTGTGACGAGCATTAGAGAAATTCTCCTTATGCGAATCATGTGTCACAAGAACTTCGGCTTTTTATACCATCCTGGTGTGGGACAAATTAATTCTTGAACTTATGATTTAAACCGAGGAAACTCCCCTCGGAAACTCCTCCCGCATGTATCAATGATGTTTCATTCGTCGAGTAGTATTTATATAGTCAGTTCCCTATAGATCGATCGCAAACGGAATTGGAAATAAGCATCCAGAAGTAGAAAGTTGCCTTGCCGTTGCGGCTCTTCGGGTTTGTTTCCACTAGTATAAAACCACTTTAATTTGGTACTGGAAAGAGCCTGAGAGGGCAAATATAAAATTCTGGATTTATATTTCTATAGACTGTACTGTCGATAAAAATGCTAAGTTGCTAAAACATTCAATAGCGCAAAGAGAAATCAATATGATAAGATCCATACTGGAGCCGAGCTTGTTTCATCAACAGCGATGTTTTGGTAAAACGTGTTTTCATGCCTCGCCTTAATACCTTTCGATAATATCCGGCACTGTTTTGTACGTTATCAGTTAGCGGCTTTTTGCGCACGTCATTCAAAAGGAGGATAATAAAAGATTATACAGATACAAGAATGAAAGCTTGAAAGTGTTCTCTCAACGGCGGCGGTAATTTATGTGACTAAATATGGCGTTAAATATCCTTTTCAACAAAGAGGACCGGCATAGACGAGTAAGCAATTTTTAGCGAGAAGCTCACTCATCACATGATGAACTCAGAGCTCGTATCATAGCTCCTATGTGCAGCGCTACCGATGACTTATACGCTCGGCTAAATTGCCAAAAACAGGACAATTTCTTGGTATTTCTCTTTAATTTCAATATATCAAGGTTTTGAGACATATACAACGTGGTATAGATTAGCCTACAAGGCAGTTTGTAAGTGAAACAATTTTTTTCGTTTCTATGGTTTTCGACTCAGTTTGTGAAAACCAGGTTGTAAAAGCTTTCCTTCTTCGCGTACCAGTGTTGCTTGTTTACGTGCAGGTGCTAGAATCCATGTGCTCAGTTGAATATTGATTGCGCTGATCTGTGCCGAGATTAAGGATGTTTTTACTGTGTCCATTAGTAGTGGATATATCTTATCTAAGTTGAGGTAAGAGTGGACAATCTTTAGAATTTTTTTCCTACTTCATGCTTCTGAAGGAAAAAGAGGAGCCCGGAAATTGTGCATTTGATAAGAAAGGGGATTAAAACAAACGACCTGTAAATCGTTGATAAGATCTTTGAAAGTTCATTGTCAATAACCCCGCCTTACGGACACCTCGTTCGTTATTACGGCCACTTTTGTTTGTCCAGGCGAAACGCCCATACTTTTTCACATAACAAAACTCCGTTAATGCGACCACCCCGTCAATACTGCCAACGGCCACATTTTGAAATCCCAACCTATATAATCCTTTATAATTTTACCCCGTTTATACGGCCTCTCAAACCAGTTGTGTTCATCTTCCCATTGCTTCAAGTTTCAATATTTTTTAAAATTATATTTGCATTCTGGATGCTTATTAGAGAGCAGTTGTTTAGAGGTACAATTGTGATATATCCGTTATGTTAAGACGTCACTCAGTTTAGACCAGTCATGAAATTTGACCCTACCCCGTTAATACGGCCAAAATTTCATGGCCCGTTAGTGACTTTATTAACGGGGTTCTACTGTACACAGTTTCCAGATGTAACTGTTTCGGTGTATGTTTTTCTTTATCAACTCGATAACGGTTCGATCTCTTGTAACCATAACAACGAAGTATAACGCAAGGTTTGCTTAGGTTTTCTCGCAGAAAAAATCTCACGCTCACATTTAAATTGCAATCAAACTTGAACGCGTTTTCTTAAGGCAGGACTGAAAACACCGGAGACATAAGAGACTTCAAGTTCCATTTTGTTTTAACAACAGAACCGTTATTATAGGGAGTCGAACATCGTTCGGTAGTGGCCTCTCCTGCCGAGAAATCGTTTAAAAAACGATGTCAAATTGTTCTTTTAGACGAGTAAATTGTAATTGCACTTTTGGTAATTTTAACTTTTAACCCCGTGCAACATGTCAGTTTCTGTTGAACCATGCACTTTTCAAAGCCTGTGTGTATTACTCTCACAAAAGTGGAAGTAAATATTTCAAAACTGGAGGAGATTTTAAGTTGTGTGAACGCCGAACATACATTTCGCCGCCGTTTGATGAAATTGATATAGGAAGTTAAAATTCGACTACAACCAATAAATTAAAAACAATTTTGCTGATTTTCTGTAGTGATGCTGACCTCAAAATGGCTTTATTTTTCATCCTGGAGTTTTATTATAGTTTCCCCTTTAGTGAAAAGCACAATTATAGCTCAAAATGTTGTATTAATTAGAGGTAATTAAGAAGCCCATGGCAAAAGAGCAGTTAAGTGATCAGTTATTCAGAGAAAAGATCATTTTTGTGATCATGCACACACGAACCTCCCCATTGTTCCCGAAACAGTACAGGTGTTATTCTCTACAGAATGTATAATAAATATTTTTCTTCAGTATTGCATAACGTGAACACGAAATCTCAAACAAGCAATTTAGTGGTTTCTTCTGTTAAACGTCTCTACAAACTCGCGGAACAATAAAGAACACTTGTTTGGTCTTGACTCCGTAAGTACAGTTTTTTCTTTTTTCTCCTTGAATAAACTATGATAAAATTTTAAAGATCTGTAGTTAGATAGTACACAGGAAGACAGAATTCATGTTAGTACGTGTATCTGTCGCTCGCTCAGAAGTGTGTGACATGTTTCTTTTTTGTTGTTGTTGTTTGTTTGTTTGCTTTTTTTTATTTTCAATTCGGCATGTTCAGTATTACTAGCATGCTGACAGAAATATCTGATCCATACATTCGTGTCTAATCTGTCGGTGAGTCACGCAGCATGATTGAAAATGGGGAAAATTTTAGTGAGATGTCAAGACCTTTCCAGTTCAGGGCTGCGAAAACAAAGAGCTTCGCACGCACCTCCGGCCAGAGTTTCTGTTGGCTTTGTTTTTTTAATTAAGAAGAACAGCATGAACTACAATATTATCGGTAAACAAGAGTTTTGCATTGAAGTAGAAAAGAAATCAAAGTGAATGCGGAAAGGTGATGACTTTTTGGCTCTATTGACCTTAAAGTTTGCGAGACGAAATCTTCAATTTAGTGTTAGCTCCACTTGTTTGCATTTTGACTGCCTGTTTGAACAGATTGCTCTTGTCTCTATACAAGAAAGAATAACACTAGAATTACGCATTCTATTCTGTTTGCATCACACATACACTTGCTTCTGTTTGACGTTTACTTATCACACAACGTCGTAACAATTCGATTGAAACAATTATTTATTCAGCTGTCCTTTTCTCAGATTGGTAAAGAATTCCAAAGAAATAATTCTCCGTTTTGTTATGTTTGGAACAAACAGTGACCTGGTTTACTCAAAACGTGGCACAAATAATTTACTTTACTTAGGTATAGAAGAGGCTTCCGCGGCCGTGAAAGTTAGATTTCTAGATCTGCATTGAATTTGCAAGGATATCCAGTCATACTGTGACGTGAGTATTGTATATCTATCGCTGTTTTTAACACTTCTTCAATTACTACTTGCAGGTGTCTCAGTTAAATTCTGTCGCTGTTTTTGGCTTGCTGATTTCTTCCCTAAGTGGTCCGAGCATGGAGTCATATTTAATTAATTTACAGAAGGCCGCAGTTTTGCCGATTACCTTGCATGAAATTCGACTTGCCGGACCAAAAGCATTTGTTGTAGAGTCCTAAGTGACTAATTTTATTAGTTCTTGATACGTTTTGAAAGTAAAGATCCGTATATCAGTCAGTTGAAACAAAGTTAAGGACTACAATAGTCGTTCGGTACAAAAATTATTATAATACAAGTTGTGCTTTATTTGGCTTCCACTACGGATGTAAAACAGTTGTCACAGTCTTGACAAGGCGGACATGAGTGAAGTGGATACCGGAGCCATAATCGGGGATGATAAATTCAACACTGTCTTACTTCACTCAAACTGGAGCAGCTTACGACGAAAATACTTAAGCAAAATTCCAACAGACGTAAACGCGATGAGTTGTGGGCCAAAAACATGAAAAATGTCGGGAATTTCGGATGCCATTTCCCCCGCGCGACATCCGCAAAAATCCTCGCAGCATGTACGCGCGTGTGCCGCAGGCGATGGCGCAAGTTGTTCTAAAAATAGAATTAGTATGTGTAATCAAATGGTTTTCTCGTGAAATTAGGAAATAATTTCCCGCGCGTTTTGTCAAAATTCTGATAATTTCGGAAATTATCAGAATTTTGACAAAACGCGCGGGAAATTATTTCCTAATTTCACGAGAAAACCATTTGATTACCTTTTAATATCGTGGGTGACAAATTACGCTCACTACCGTAACTTTTTTACTGGTTTATTCTATCGCCAGAAAACCGAGAGCATTAAGAATAATATAGTTTTAGCTTAAAGCGCATATAATTGCTAAAGTTCGTAATTTTCTGAGTTTCTTCTCAAAAAAGACCTTTCGAATTCTTCATGCTTGTTCATAATGTTTCAAAATTAAGACAACTGTCAAATCTTTCTTAAATGATTGGCTCTAATTCGTCATGAACTGATGAATGAAATGACAACGGCGCTCGTTGAAATGAGCTGAAACTAAAATTTTGCACGAGGCCATATAAAGTTTTGACAGTTTGTTCTGAAGTGAAATTATCACTAAAAATTTACTTTATGGTCTAAGAAAACTTGCCTAAATGAAAGTCAAGCGAAAATGCACAAAGTTGAAAAACCTTCAGAGCTGGCAAGGAGCATGGTTGCGGACAAATTATACATGGCGGTTTGTTGTGCACGAAGCGTTAGCCTGCCCGGCATGTCCTTGGTTTATCACCACATTACAGTTGTGGAAATTGTAAACGTGGCCACTGAGTTTGGAACTCCCTTGGCCTTCAGCTTTCTGACCACCGTTTTCCGGACTGAGTGGTTAGATAATCAGTTTTAGGGACCCAGGTTCGTAATCGGTTCCGTCTTGTTTACACACGAAGGCGTAAAACCGCTCGAGTACTTCAGTCATCCAACTGCTCAGGAAGATTCATCTCTAGGTTTCTCTCAAGTCTATTTTCGTCTCACCACTTCTGAAAAAACCCTCACCCAGTTAATTGTGCTCTTTCACGTATTTAAGTTTTCTGCCGCTTCTTTTAATTCCGTAACTTCTTCAATGGTCACCGTCTTAAATCTCGACGCCATCTTAACACTGATCGAGATGCAAGCGATGTTGCCATAGCAATTTTGTAATTTCACATGTGAAATTATGAATTAACGCTGAAATTTCGCGCCAAAATTAAGGAGTAATTTGTCACCCATGATGTTATTGTTCCATATCATGGGGACAACCCCAATACTAGAAATGGCGCGCGCTTACGGTCTCCGTCCCCGATTATGGCTCCTAGTGGATACCAAAAAAATTGAATTGAAAAATAATAGGTGCCGTCAAGAGAAGTTGCTGTATGATTTGTTGAATGAAGAGAGATTTCCGGAAGATGACTTTCGCTCAGGTTGTCAAAACGTCAGTCACCAACAACAGTTGTTTTCAGACTAGTGCACTCACCCGGACGATCACGCTACACAAACTAGGAGGGGTTCTATTAAATACTGTTCTGCTTCAAGGGTTGATTCTATTCAGTAAACCTATGCGAAGAGAATTAAGCTTAGATTCAGCACTCTTTACGTACACATGCCTCGCTGTGGTCAGTCGTTTTGAAGATTCCTTCTTTCGGATAATTAATATTTTAGAAATACGCTGTCATTTTATTATATTAATTAACGTAACATGTGGAAAGAAAGGCACGCTAGTTTTGATATACAGTCGAACCTCCCGTAAGCGACCACCCAAAATTTCAAGCCTAGGTGGTCGTCCAAGGGAGGTGGTCGCTTACGAGAGCCTGGACCATATTGGGTCAAAAAGCGTATGGTAACTACAGAGACTTACCCCATGTTTTAAGCGTTTTATTCATGTGAAAAATCAATTTCGAGGGAAAAAAATCCGGCTCTTACCACTAAGAAATTTTGATCTCTTGTACAACCCAGGAATGCAATAATGTTACATGTACAACATTTTATTATCCAATTTTTGCTCTATTATCTGTCAAGTGGACGCTTACGGGAGGTTAAAAAAAAAAGAAAATTTCAAACTTTCAGCTCTAAAAGTGGTCGCGATCACTTACGAGAGGTGGTCTCTTACAAGAAGTTCCAAATATAGTGATTGACTTGGAAACGTTTAGTAAATTGGAAAACTGGTCGCTGAGTATAGGCGGTCGCTTATGAGAGGCGGTCGCAACCGGAGGTTCGACTGTATTATGACAAAAAGCTTTCTTTTTTGCTAATTATACGTGTTTCCTGAAAACAGGAATATTTCAACCAGTAAAGAAAAGATTCAATCGATGTTGATTGATGCAGTTTGAGTAATTTTTGAACAAATTTCGTGCGCTGTATAGCTACTGTATAAACCAATAAGACCTTAATTACTGGCCCCAAGGGAAACAGTGAGTGTTGTTTACCCGGGACCCTCGAAAGTTCAAGTTGATGCAGTTCCCTAGGGATTTAGTGAGTCTTGCTAGCCCCAGGGATTTAGTGAGTTTTGACCCACGACAGGTGACACGTTCTCCTCCAATCGGAAAACGTGTTTGAGTTGGGAGGTATGACCTTTGTCTTCCCTGGGAATAACTTAATTCTTACAGTGTGCCTTCTGCGTGTGACATATTTCCTCCTTTTTTTGAAGTTAAATACTTCCTTTTATACTCAAAGAAATATGAAGGCCATATTTACCTTGGGCTTCTTGCTGTCAACTCTGCTTTATATTTGTACTGCGGATATCTACCTCCACAACCCACCTGGAAGCAACAACAGATTGAACGGTAATCAGGCCAACGTGAGAAACGCCAACAGGCTCTTTGATTCTCAGGTATGTTTGAACCTATTAATCCGGAACATCTCTCTCGCCAGTCATATATATATATTGCCGTGTAGCTTTGAGAAAGCGGCGAAATTGTACCAGGATTTGAGATTGCATCGTACCAGCGACAGTTTGAAGAAGTGTCACAAAATTACATAGCGATTTACGACGATAGTAATTGAATTATTTTAAAATTTTCCTTTTGTGACCGTAAGCATTCCACTTGCACGAAATTATTTACGTCATTTTAGCTTGTGAATCTGTTTTCTACAACACTATCCTTTCAGCTGAGCATGAAATGACATAACAGTACCGAATTTTGTCATTCAATAATGTTGGTGTTTTTGCAGCCTACGCGACTAAGAAATGTACCAGGACGTATTACGCACGTGCGGTGTTGTTATTGTACGGCTCATAAGGCTCCGCCCAAAATACGCCTGGAGAAATTTGAAAACGCAGCTTTAGGTTAGGTCCACCGTCCATACAAATCCGTCACGAAAACGGAGTTTTTCGAAAACGCTCTTCTGTTCGGTTGAAGTTTCTTAAGCCAATCGCGTAGCGTGCTAGTCGTGCAAAACCAATTACTTTTCGAAAATCAAATGAAAATCGCTCTATTCTATCGCTTCTATCTCGTAGAACAATGGTAAAGCCGGATACAACGTTGGAGACAGTGGCAGTGGTAATCCAGGAGAAAACATACAGGAGAAAAGGCAACTCCCACAGGTAAGACATTTTTACCTCATTTTTCGTTTTACACGCTCTTCTCTGACTGTGCACATGAATGATGAAATGAAGCAATAAGAGCACACGGTTCGCTGTACTGAACTGCTCTGATTATCAGCCGCTGTCCGGGAAAGGAGCCCGTGCTCCTCCCTCCCTCCTTCCCCTACCCCGCCCCCCCCCCTCCCCCCTCGAACTCTCCTCTCGGGGAGGAAAGTAGACCGGAATCGTGAGAGTGGCCGAAATCGAGTCCAGGTTTTCTCCTGTCCTTCTTCGAACAAAAACCAACACAATTAGTCAGATGCGGTAAATCACCTCAAATACATACGAAAACTATCTCAGCCTCTCGAAGCCGAGCGCGGGGAAACACACATACATTTTGTCTGATGTTTTTTGTTTTGCCTCCAACCAATTTAATTGAGAACCGGCTTCCACTGAATTGTACGCACTGAACCTAGCCAAGCGTAAAGTTGTCTTCTACAGGCAATTGAAAGCTGCTTCTTTTCTTAATCCAAAGGAATATTTCATGAGCGGCTGTGAGAAGGACGCCCAAACCGAGCTAGAAATTATGTGGACAAATCAACACGGGACCGGCCCTTTGACTGACGACAGAGTGGAAACACAAGTTATCTTACAGTACATGTGTCAGCCGTACCCTAGTGGCAAAGTGACGGATATCAATAACGACTTTCAGCGGCATACCATACGTAATGGAGGGAACCGCAACACACAGAACTTCCGGCTTGATGATAGAGAAGATCGGCAGGCTATAATTAACCGAGGATTGCACGAGCCATTTCATCACTATAACACTATGCTGCGAAGAATACGAAACAAAGGTATTTCCAGAACCAGTTTTTATTCGTACCCGCAAACGCATTGCTACTCATTTAAAGGAGCTATGTCAAAATATTTTATCAAGTGACTTTTATGATGGAAAGATCAGAACTGAATTACTTTCAAACTGATGGAAACCTCAAAAGTATTAACAAAGAAAAAAGTAATTAGATTGTAGCTTGGCTACAATCTAACTAAGACAGATAGATACGAACGAAAAGGTAAAAAGCTTGGCCAAGTTTTTAAACCAAGATACGCCGTACATTAAACTCAAACTGAAGCCCACACGCAAGACCTTGACTAATGTGGAATGATGTAAAACAGTCTTAAGCTTTGGACATAGTATTTGGTTCCTAATAGCAATGTTTGAATGACGTCGCTAACATTGACTGTTACTCTTACTGCTTTATAAGAACTCCCAGTACTTGCAAAATATTTATAGAACAGAGCTCCACTCTTTTGTTAAAAAAAAAAAAAATGTTTCGCTGGAAAAACCAAATTCCGCGAGCTTTAACGAAGGAAACTGAGATGTAGAAAACAGCTCCTAAGGACGTTAAATCCACGAAACAGTATTCCAAGAACTTCGTCACAACATATAGTTTGGCATTTTGTGCGACTTATTTTCGCATAACAAAATCATATTAGAAGGCGGAAACCTCGTCTCAGAGGGAAATGCCGGCTGAAGGAATACTTTCTAACGTGAAGTTCAAGTAACTATACTATCTTTAAATCACGATTGAAACAAATTGAGACGTTAGAACAAGAGATTTAAGTCTCCATGCATGACGCAAACGAAAACTGCTTCCTAATTTTCTTCTCTATATTATAAATTTATGACGAGCTTTCCGCCTGACCGATTTTCCCGTTGCATTAGTCGGAGAAATGGACGGATGAATTTCAGACGGGAGACTTGTCCTTCACTGTATTCAGATCAGTCGAATTTCCGGTCCATCGCTATGTAATTCCTTTTCTGGAATGAACACTAATAACACTCAACCATCACATAGGTTTATTTACCGCTGATCAAAATCTAAAAGGAGACACGCCGCAATACACAAGACAGAATGCCAACGGTAACAGACGAGGCTATGAAGTACCAGAGGAGCGTGATTACTATCCCTACTGGGGCCCCAGCCCGTTTAAGGACATTGCTATCATGGTCAGTGACAAAGCCACGGAGAAATTGATGAAGGAATATGTGAACAGTCCTGATCACTCGAAAAAAGGTAACTTAGCTTTAACGTTAGACAGAAAAAGAGTTTTTTTTTCATTTTTCTTTTTAAATCGGGAAAAGCAATAACATGCCTGGAAGCTCGGGACGAAGACAAAGAAAGAGTTTTTATTTCCCGTCTCTTTTCGAGTTCCAAAGTGCGGGGAGCAGGGATGGCGCAGTGGTGAGAGCACTCGCCTCCCACCAATGTGGCCTGGGTTCGATTCCGGCCCGGTACCATATGTGGGTTGAGTTTGTTGTTGGTTCTCGCTTTGCTCCGAGGGTTTTTCTCCGGTTTCTCCGGTTTTTCTCCCTCCACAAAAACCATCATCTCCAAATTCCAATTCGACCAGGATCAAGGACCAGCATGGAAACCGACTAAGGCTGAGGTGGCTTCCTCTCTAAACATTGTAATTTAATTTTATTTGTTTTTGTTTGTCCCGCTCGTTCACGCGTTTTGATCCTGCGCTTCACTCGAAGATCCTACGAGGTACAAAAGAGACTGATAGAGAAGTACGCTGATGCGATCTCGTTTAATTTAAGGAATATGTATCATGGACGACGGTCTCCAAAACCAGCGAAGGTGTCCGAAAACACCTCCCCGCAACAAGCAGGCATCAAAATGTGTGGCCAGTTTCATCACCAAGGAAACATGCGAAAAAGGCGGAGGAAAATGGGTTGAAGTGGAAACAAACTACAAGGAAAAGCTCCCTTCACAAACAGACGGCGCATGTGCCGGCAAATTTCAGACTGTCAAAGGCGTGGCATACGAGCCCCATCAGATAACACAGATGGGATCAGATGGGACCGAAGAAGATCTTGTCGTTGCGGACCCAGCCGAGGTGATCTATGCACCTTCCACTGTTGTCAATCATAATGGACTGAATATGCACGGCAAGTTCTCCTCGTACACATGGAAGATTCCTTACTTTCCCTCCAACACCATTCAGCGATGCGTGTTGAGGATAAGGTGAGTGCAGGCTGGGTCATTCCCCACCCCACCCCCACCCCCACCCCCACCCCCTCTTGCTAAGTTCAAGATGGCTATATCACATGACGCGCGATCAGGTGTTTAAAAAATATATAACAAACAAAAGTATCATTACAGCTGAAAGGTGGAGAAGTTGTCAGGTCTCAGGGGTAACTGATACAAGATACTTCCCAGATACTTCCCAGAAATCTCGCCACATTCCGTGTAAACACTAATTTCATTGAACTTGCTGCGTGTTGAGAATGAGAGCCGAGAGAGATCGTCGGGAATTACTTATGACACTTATTTGGATGGTAAAGATGGTAAAGCTGTTTGCCATCTACCTTTGTTTCTTCACTGTATACAAACTCTCGTTCTTGGGTCATCGTAGCTTGATTAAAAATACAAACACAAACAGCAGTGATAAAAAATGTGCAACAGTGCGTTTTTATGCTAAATTTGACGTTTCTATGCTGAGAAACTTCAAAATTTTAGGAACAACTATTTAAATCGTTCTTATTAAAGGTCTGTAAAATGTACATTTTTTAGCATACGAAACTTCAAGTTTATTATAAAAATACGTTGCTGTACAATGTTTATCGCTGCTGTGTTTGGATTTTTCTTTACTGGGTTTAGTCTTTTATTTCAAATAGTTTGCGGGGCTGATCGATTTTAAATCGCAAAACACTGCATATTAAGCACATATTCGTCAAAGTAACTTCATTTCGGAAAATATGAAAATATGTCCTGGAGTAATAATATCATAAGTTAGCGTAACCAATTACGTCACAAGTTAAAGTAACCAATTACGTCACAAATTAAAGTTACCAATTACGTCACAAGTTGAAGTAACCAATTGTGTCGCAAGTTAAAGTAACTAATCGCATTTTTGCTAACCACTTTGTTTCTAAATTTTGACAGATACAACATTACAACAGGAGATGCACCAAGGAGTTTTGATGCCTCGAATAACGATGCGTACGTATTGAAGATATGATCTGTATTTTGCCCTCAAACCTCCATTCATCTAGTTGTCAGTTTGTTTCACATTAGTACACTGGAACCCCGTTATACACTCAACAACAGGCCTGGAAAATTTGGCAACATTATTGGGTGCCGTTTTAACGGGGGTAGGGTCAAATTTCATGACTCATCCATTCAATTTAAGCGACATCTTGACAGATATATCACAACCTCGCAGCATGCGGAAAGCAGATCTGAATTTTAAGTCAGTAAATACAATATTATCATGGAGGGATGGACATAACCAGGAGCCCATGGACTCCTGACACAACTGGATTCAGAAAAAGGTCACAGACAACATATTTAAATATTTTGGTAAATTTTTCAAGATGCAAGCATCCTTGGAAAGGTTCCTTTAGTTCCCAAACCTTAGACTATATAAGGTGCGCTATGTTATTGCAGATATCAGCATGACCGTCTTAGGACAGTTTGAAATCTTTGAATTAATGAAAGCTACGTTTAATAATTTCTCTCTTAGCGTGAAAAATGATCCTACAACGCTGGCCGTGGACGGGAAAACTAAGCTTCAGCTCGCCTTGAACACAGCTCAGCTAGCTCGTACATTCCAAGACAGAACACACGTGTTCTACTTGAAACCAAGGAACTCACTTCCTTCTCGATTCAAGAATTCCAAAATCATTTATATCGGAGGAATGGGAAAGAGAGGAAACATTGTGCAGGCTTATCCAGCCATGGAATATCGCTTCGTTCCCGAACGTATTTCAGTTACCACCAATGATGTTCTGTGCTTCGCCTGGTCTGGTAAGTCAGTGGCGCTCTTATTATCATACTGGGAGCACGCGTGTAGCAATAATACACCGTCAAACAGACTTCCAAACACTAAGCAAATCTTGTGACGCCAACTGCCTGATAGACCTTATCACGAATCCGTCTGTTTCAAAAGACACTCGCTAACAATGGAGACGCCTTTTACGTAAATGCCAGACTCTAATTTTTATCCTAGGCATTCAACTGTTTATTTGTTATGATCATTTGAAAAACTCATACCAAAGAAGAGCAAAGAAAATCCATCTTTAGACACCTAAAGAGGCCTTAGTCTGCATGCATTGCGGACCTATTACACCGACAAATTTCGCGCAACTGGAAAACACAACATAACTGTAAAAACTTGATTCAACAAATGCTTTCCATCTCCACAGGCTCCAACAATAATCCAAATAATGCTGGAGAAGGACAAGCGCGTAAGTGTCTCTGGAACGTTTCTAATTTTTTTCTTTTATTTGTCGCAATCTATTTTAATTTTTTTTTTTTATTGGCATTTAGTTTTCGCTTCAATTTACGCTCCCCTCCCCTCCCCCACCCCCGTCTCCCTCCTTGAGGGAACTACAAAAGATGATCTAATCAGTGATCTAATATATTTTTTTTATCCAGGAGTAAATATGGGTTTCATATATGTAAGCTGGTCTGCATCTCGGCTTGGACTACAGAATGGACACTGGGTTGTCGAAACTGTGAATTCTAGCTTACTTGATGCTGCATGTAATCAGGTGGCCACAGGTCGATTTAGCCAATGCTTGCAGAAATTGTCACGTCGATTTGAAAATACTTAAAATGACCTCAATTAAGATTCCTCTAACCTACAAAACGAGAACCGCAGTCGCGCACCTTAGTAGAAGACATTCGTCATTTAATTCTTTACTTTAAAAGGAAAATAAAACACTCAGGCAACCCTGCCCCAAGTGTGAAAAGGCTTCGGTTGATTGGTGGTGATGTGACCGGTCAACGCCAGGGTCTTTTCCAGCCCTGGGGACGAGGTTGACAGCCAGCCTGGCAACTAAACGTTTCATTTGTTATTTTGAAGGCTCGGACAGAACAAACGTGTGTTGGGTAAAGGAAGGATGCAGCTCTCTCAAGCCAGCAGCTTGCTCCAGCTTGCCTCTCGAAGTGGTTGACCAGGCTGATGCTTTCAGCCCTGAAAAGTTGAATCTTCACCTGAACACAGGATGCTACAGTGGTAATGCTGCCGATCTGCAGAGTCAGTTGAACAACGCTCCAGCCTCCTGCAATCCGCCTTGTTTCCGTATCAAGAAGCCTGGGGAGTACTGTTACATGAGCACGCGCAATAACAACTTCTCCAACCGACGTCACATGGGACAGATCACTGTTACCTGAGCTATCTTGGTATAAAACTCCATTGATCGATGTTCTAAAAAAATAAGCCGCAAACGTAGTGTTGTTACTAGTGAAATAAAATATTGAAAACAAGAAAACAAGGAATCTGCAATTTGCTTGGCGTAAGTCTCATTGTATCAACAACCTTTGCATCGGTGAAAATAAGATTCAAGTTTTTTTTTCTTTTACTTGATCCTTTTAGCTGCGGTCCTCGGGTGCTTTCTGTGAAGCTCGTTTCCTGCAATCATGGCTTAACATCTGCCAGCTTTCCACTGCACACCATAACCTTGGATCTTATTTGGCACCTAATTTCTCTCTCTCAGATTATCCGCCGTGGAGTTGCCATCTGGCAAAAATGAAGCCACCAGCTTATTGATCTGCTTGTATAGATCTGTATAATTTCTGCCATTATATGAAAAGCACTGTTCGGCCTCGTCCTCTAGATCTTTTTCTTGTTCAAATATCTGGCGGCCACTCCGACTCCAGATAGTGTTGCTTCGCACGGAGTAACAGAAGACATACCCAAACCCGCGCGCTCGGAAGTAGGCTGAACTTAAATAATTTTCCGTTTTCTGAATAACTTTGACACGTTAACGCGTTGTTATCTGTCACTTAAACTGGATTGAATTTAAAATTACTTAATAACTACTTCCCTACCAGAAACCCTCTCCAACCAGCGGTTATGATGTTTTTTTTCCAACAACCGGTGAAAACTGATTCAAGCCATCAGGAAAAAACTGGACTCTCAGCTATGTCCCTTTATTGAGGATGCAGATATACGTCCTCGGTGTTTGGGTGACACAACCTAGGACGTCTACCGCATACTTCATCAAGCCTGACACAAATAGCTCCAAAGCGCACCAAACCTTATGTGGTATACAGTCTCGGTCAGTAATATTTAGTCAAAGAAAGTTTGCAAGTCGTTGCTTGTTCGTTCGTAGGTCTGCATTAACTGTCAATCATCGTATTGTTACCCTTCAATTAAAAGTCTTTCATAATATGAATGGCCTAACGTACACGAGTCAAGCCGAGAGAATTTAATAAAAATATTCGGTACCCTTGCTCAGTAACTAGTAATGTCGGCTCAAGTTGTTCTGCTTTAGGACTGAATTTTCTCTAGCCAAAAAAGTGGCCGACCAAACAAGAAGGTCGCAGCTAGGTTCATTTCCAATTATGAATAAACAACAGATTAACAAGCCTGCCTTCTTTACCCAGAGCGTGTGGTATTGTATGCGGAGTTACCTTTGAATGATTTGCGGGCAACTCAGAGCCAAACTCGTTTTTTAATACACACGTGACGCTCATGCAGGAAAGATAAAACTTCGCGAGAACTATCTATTCCCTGCTGGACATTACTATGACACAGGCAGCCCGAAAACCGCACCTCAAACAGGAACTTTCAAATTGCACATCCTATACAACACAAAGTAAACTTCTCGTCAGTAATACAAGCACTCTTATTTACCAAGAGTACGTTAATATAATCTTATTGTGCAACTTATGTTTGATCGAATCAAGCTGTAATTATAAACAAACATAGAACACAAACAGCGGTTTGGCTGAAAAGAAGCGACACTTCTTTTAAAATGAAGTTTGGAAGACGACGTCCTATCATGTTTATCAGAGAAAACTAAGGTTAATAAGTTCTACAGTAGTACACTTTTTTTATTGATTTTGGAAAACGGCGAGCACTGTAGCCCACCTAGGTATTTCCCGCCTGTAGTTGCGCTTTTCACTTTTTGGCCCTGAGCCATACAACTCCTTGACAAGAAACACTTAATCTGGTATTGTTTGTTTCAATTCCTTCTTACCATTTCCGTTAAATTTTGTCAACTTTTTCGAAAGATCCCTCCTCCGTCTAAGAGCTTTCACCTATTTTCTGAATACTAATTAATTATAAGTAGAAATTACAATTACAGTTGAGAAATTCTGTGAACAAGATTTACTTGAGTTGTATTGTCCTTACAAAATCCCGTCATGTTCTCGGAATCGTTTTGGCAAAATGAAATTCAGTTTCTCACGCACTCTGGTCAATAACCATGGTTTTCTTTTGTTCTTTCTAGTTTGTTCTTTGACTTCCTTTATGTTTCATTATGTGGCATAACATTATCAGCGTATTTACTTTAAAAATGCTATGACGCAATTTATCAGAAATGATGGGACAGATTCGTTAAACAAGTTGACTTCGCTAGTTGTTCACATCAATGAGATTAGAGCAAAGAATATTTACCTTCACGATTTGAGGCTTGGTAAATAACCTCTGGTATTAACCTCCACTGCAGTAATTTAATTAAATTGCCATTTTTAGATGTCAATCAAAAATGACACTTAAAGACGTCATTTATCACTTTTGTCTGCTTCCAAATTCCTTTAGTGCGCGGGATTACAATTATGCAAAGCGTGCCATGAAAGCCATTTAAAGGTCAACTTGACACAAGACTAGAGACACTAGCCCAGCAGCTTAACGATTGCAGAAAAAATTAAAGGAAAACCACAGGTGAGTAGTAACATTTAAGGCACTTGAAGGGACCGGCTCTCGTGCATTTTATGAAAGTTGAGTTATTTGGCAATCACGTTAAACATTCCACTGTAATGATCCTTCAGGTAATTACAATATAGCTTCCTTAATTTTAGCTCCAAAATTGAAGAGGACGCAAATGGGTGAAGCGATCACGTAACTCAAAGCTTCGTTTACTGTCAATCAGTGACATTAAATATTCTACTTCAGACCTTTACGCATTTGCAAAGTGAGTTTTATTCGTTAGTTAACACGGCCATGGTTTGTTTCTTTCTGCTGGAACAGGAATGATGAGGACCATTTTCGTTTGGAGCTGCCTCCTGGCTGTACTTATCGAGCCCTGCATGTCGGACATGTACATGCATTTTCCACACGGATCCAACAATCGTTTGAATGGTAACCAAGATAACGTCAAGAACGCAAACAGATTGTTTGATTCACAGGTAGGACCGGCCTTTACATTTACGCTTTTTTTCCAATTGATCAGGGCTTCCGTACCTAATCTCAAGGTTGGTGAAGTTAGAAGTCAAATCAGAACATGCATCTCCACTCTGACTGATGGCACACCAAGAAAGTATTACTAGCACCCCAAATAGATTCATATCTGCAACAACAACAACAACAATCTTTATTTCGTGCCCAGAAAAAATTTACAATAAAAATAAATGCATGCAATGTGAAAAAATAACAATGAAAAACAGAGCACAGCCACTTAGAAATAGCTAAGGCTAATCGAGCTAAGTGGCTATCTCAGCTTCTGTCTCCTTTATTTGACCAAAAACATGTTGATAATGTTTCAAATTAAAACGACAACGAAACGAAAACGTAAAATTCCTGACAGGTATAGTTGTCGAACAGGTCTTTGAAAGAACACGGACCTTTCGCCTGTTGTTCGGTATGAAACCACCAGCTAAATGATGTATATCGAGGCCGAATATATAACTTAACAGCTCTCTTTAAGTGGGTGCCGAAGTCAAAAGGTGGGGTATAATATTGCAGCGAATATTGGCACAATAAAAATTATTTCCACTAAGTTAAGGTGGAAACATAGGCTCGATTACTAGCCACTGTTCGGAAAAGTAGCCCGCACGGAACGGGCCGGACCCGGAAATCGAAAATAAAGGTGAATATTTGTCCCCATAAACTTGCTATATTGTGTTCATTTTTAGAATAACGGCAAAGCAGGATACAACGTTGGAGACAAGCATCATTTTAACCCTGGAGACAACATTCCAGAGTTCAATCAGCTTCCAATGGTATTTAATACACTGTTGTCTACCTTTTGATTGGCTCATACCGCAAGATATAATTGTTCTTATTGTTCGTTTATCTGTTAGTTCTCTTTTGGGTTTGTTTGGTTATGATTTTCTGATCAGTTATTTAGTTCATACTTATATGTGTATGTTGCGGTTTGTCAGGAGTTCTACATGAGTGGATGCGACATCAACGCCAAAACTGAAGTAGAAATCATGTGGACAAATCAACACGGGACCGGCCCAAAGACTGATGACAGAGTGGAAACACAAGTTATCTTACAGTACATGTGTCAGGCGTATCCCGAGGGCAAGATGGCTACCAATAATGTAAACAACGAGTTCGAATATCACACCATTCGAAACGGTCAGCTACTGAATACCCAGGGCTTTGCAAACGGAGCAAGAGAAAATGCTTACATTAGAAAAGACTTCGGACTTCACGAGCCAGCTAATTACTATCAAGCGTATTACCGCAGAGAAAGGAACAAAGGTGAGTCAAAGTAGAAGTCTAAGGGGGTGAAAGATTCCTAGGAGAACTACATTTTTTTTTAATAATGTAAACATTTATTTAGTCACCGAAAAAAAGTAAAATACAAGACATGACAAAAATTCAAATGTAACAACTTACAAAAAGAGATTATAACAGGTGAAACTAACTAGACTAGCAACTAATAATTTCTCCTCATGCACAGGTTTGTTCACAGCTGACCAACAACTTAAAGGCGATCTTCCGATTTACACACGACAAAACGCTGCAGGAACAAGGAGGGGCTTGGAAGTCCCCGAGGAACGTGATTACTATCCCTATTGGGGCCCCACCCCGTGGAAGGACATTGCTATCATGGTCAGCGATAAAAAGACCGAGGCGTTGATGAAGAAATACGTCAACAGTCCTCGTTATGGGCATAAATGTAGGTGTTTTTTTTATCGTTGTTGTTTGAATCAGTTTTCTTGTTGTCGCTTCTACTTTTTTCTGACCAAATCTTGTTGAATTGATTGACTATGAGTGAATACGTTACCTTTAGCTTCAGCTACTTATAACAAACGACTCGTTAATTTTTCGTCTTGAATTTTTTATTTCTTCAGACTTGTGTATTATGCCAAGCAAGCTTACAGGTAACGCAAACTGTCCGCCAGACAACCAAAACGTTCTGGCTGAAAAGTGCGTTGCCAAGTACATCACTGCAGAGTCGTGCAAAGCAGCTGGAGGAAGGTGGACAAAATTTATCACAAACTATGTGGAGAAAACAGCTGGAGTGCTGAGCACGTGCAAAGACGTGGGAGATATGAAGCTTACACGAGGTTTACCGTACGAGCCCCATCTGCTCTCCCAAGGAGCTGACGGAAAAGTGCAGTATGTTCTTCTTCACAAAACCCCAGATGTGATCTACGCCCCATCCACTGTCGTTAACCATAACGGCATGAACATGGAGGGGAAGTTTTCGTCGTACAAGTGGAAAGTCCCTTGTTTCCCAACCAACACTACTCAGCGTTGCTTGTTACGGATAAGGTGAGACAAGTAACGACATAACATCACCTTTAATGCTTGATAAGTAAATTATCAAGATATGAATTCTCCTCACTCACCTCCTCGCAATTCCTTTCATTCAATTTTGAGAATTTGGTACAACTTCAAGATAATGCATGTATTTGTTGCATAAACTGTTTGCATGCTTACCAATTACTATAGTTAAGAGTAATTATATTCAGATAAACACCAAGTAACGTACACAGTCGGTTAACAATTGAAGTAGCTGGAGGGAACTGAACAAGTCAAAAACAGCTCTCCACTTATGAAACTAAAAGAGACCTGAGGAGAGTCTCATCTTGCAGTTGCCTGTTGGACCGTCACTGTGCAGAAGATGAGAAGCAATGTTATCACCATGCAGTAACGATCTCATAAACGAGTGCGAGATGTCACTCGCGCCAGGTTTCTTCTGGTCCAAAACAGTTTTGCCTTTATCACGCTGACTGAGAGGGTCGTATAGGGATATTTTCGTGATGCGTCATTAGCTGATTTTATTTTCCGTGAAACGTGAATTTAGGAAATTATTCTTCGTGACTCGTGACCAGAAGGCTTTGCGTGACCCGTGAAGAACCTGAATTATTGACCAATATTCGTGATTTTCCACTCTACTCTACGTGATTTTGAGACCCAAGTCCTCCGAATGGTTAGAGTCGTCTATCGAGAGTGACTTGACTTGACTTGACCATTCGCGATTTTGCTTTCTTCAAACACTGTTTCTAGTGTAAGAACAGGTCATTAAAAAGAGTGTCTTACCTGCTTATTTTCGTGATTCGGGGAAACGAAATTTTTATATCCGTGATCCTCTATTTTTTCTGTTCGTGAACCGTGCCGGAGACCCCCTTAGCCTAATGACCCTCGACTAAGTTGAACCTTTCACAGTCAAAACTGCGCATGACCAGAATGCTATTCGCGATGAACGTGTTGTGGGGTGATGAGCACGAGAAGAGGACCTTAGTTTTGGCAATTACTTTTTACGAAACAATAACAAAGCACCATGAGTTGGTAGTCAACCACTATAAATTGGCCTTAATTATTGGTCAACTGTGATGAATATATTTCTGCATTTCTCCTTCTTTTTTCTTGCAGATACAATATCACCACTGATGATGTACCACGCGAGTTTGATGCCAGTAACAATAAAAAGTAATTGTCAATGACAAAATATATATAGTCTCATTCATGACATTTCACTAGTATGGGAAACGAGTGAAAAATCCCTGTCAGAAATATTCTCCATAAATTTTAGCTTTATCTCAGGTTTTCCCCCTTCAAGATGCTAGTTCACAGTAATGTACATCATCATATACAGTAGCTTGTGTCTAATAAGTCTAATACATGAACATGGCATAATTTCTTTCCGCGATTTTTTACATATCAGTAATACTGGTCCAAGCAGTATGCGAGATGTTTATGATCACTACGATCGTTGCAACCACTAACAAGAAAGTTTAGCGATCCTTACGACTGCTAGTTACGATCAAGAGAAAATGTTACTTGTACGATGATGCTATAATCGCTATAGAATAAGAATGCGAAAGAGGACCTCTGGTATAATAATCATGGCAACATTCTCCATCTCCTCCTTGTTGCAGTCTCTGGAGAGTGGTTTCCATATGATCGCAATGATCGTTACGATCATCGAAATGGAACTGAAGTCTGTATCTCAGCGATCTGACTTTTGCTGGAAGTACTCACAACAAAAGTAGCTTGTGATCACGATGCATATGATTGACTAACCGCCTTCTTTTTGCTAAAAAAGTCTCAAGGCTATCCTAAATTTTTTTGCCTCCGCAGCGTCACGAACAACCCTAAAACCAAAGCAGTTGATGGTAAAACCGATCTACAACTCGCTTTGAACACCGCGCAGGTCGGCCGCACATTCCAGGACAGAAGTCACGTGTTTCTCCTTAAACCTAGGAGTTCCCTTCCTTTGAAATTCCAGCATTCCAACATATTCTACATCGGAGGAATGGGAAAGAGAGGAAATATTGTGCAGGCTTATCCAGCCATGGAATATCGCTTCACTCCTGAACGCATTTCAGTTACAACAAAGGATGTGGTGTGTTTTGTCTGGTCCGGTGAGATGAAGACATTCTTTTGTCCACTTTAATCCAAAAAAGATGTTAAACACCAGACAAGTATTTTCTGGATCTGACTGCATCATTACTTGCCTCTGAGCATCGTGGCATTCTTACTTACTTACTTTGAAAAAGCGCAGAAAAAACACGATACAAGGCTTACACTTGTTTTCGTTTTTTTAGGTTCAAACAACAATGCGAACAACGATGGACAAGGAACAGCACGTAAGAAAAGACAATCGATTCTTGTAATTATGTTTAAATCTAAATCTAAATCTAAATATTATTTCGTCGGCAACATTCGGAGGACATCACGCCAACTCTGAAACATTAGACGGAAACGTTTAGAGAAACCTAAGACTTGAAAGTACAGATTAATCTAACGGTTGAATTTTCTTTCACGGGAAAAGTAGCTTAAGTTCGCGCTACCTTACTGAAGCAACAAACTGATTTAAAATATGTTGTAACGGTAATTCAGAGGATACAGCCAAGGAAAATAAGTGTAACATTGTGCGAACCCAGTACTACCATTTTCATTTCAGGTACTGATCGCACAAACGTATGCTGGGTAAAGGAAGGATGCAGCTCTCTTAAACCAGCAGCTTGCTCCAGCTTGCCTCTTGAAGTGGTTGACCATGTTGATAAATTTGACGCTGAAAAGTTGAATCTCCACCTCAACAAGGGATGTTACACAGATGAGAAGAAACCACTACAGGCTCAACTTGACAACGCCCCAGCCTCCTGCAACCCGCCGTGTTTCCGCATCACAAAGCCTGGGGAGTACTGTTACATGGGCACGCGTAATAACAACTTCTCCAACCGACGTCACGTGGGACAGATCACTGTTACCGAGGCCAGTGATACTGTGGCCGAGTAACTGTACTTTGCACTTTTGTCGTTTAGTTTGTTTCTTGATTATGTTCTTGGCTTGTAACAGTGTAGTTGTTGCTAATAAATGTACAACGAGCTTTCGACTTTTGTACGTAGTATATGTCCGTATTCGATGCAAATGAGCGTCATCATGCAAAAGAACCGGGTGTGAACTACCGTTGAGTTAAGTTATAAGTTCAAAATCAGCCAGCTTGGTCGTAGATCGGCGCCATTTTGATTTTAAAGGCCAGATCAGTTCTGACCCTGAGTGCCTGTCGCCCGCGAGCATGTTCCTTTGCCAGCATTTCTTCGTTACTTTCATTGCTTAATTTCCTAATGGGTACGAATACCATATTTGACGGTATTCCAAATTATCCTGTGCTCGATTTTCTGCAAACGAAACCTACACTTACAATCAAAGGAGAAGAGGGTCGAAATCCGCAACGCGTCCGTCATCTTGGAAATTTCGGGTAAGCTCAATTTATTAATAAACTTGAAACGAAAGATAGTTTTTGATAGTTTTGGGCTCTTTTAAATTTTCTTTTTTCCACTGATTTTATAGGGGGTCAGTGGGGGGTCAGTGGGGGTCAGTGGGGGGTCAGTGGGGGGTCATTGTTTGGTCGAAACCGTATGTGTGACGTAAGAGGTACCCGACTGAAAGTAACGGGATATTCGACTCAGTCTTGCGCTTTATTTGTACTCTACAGAATAGAGTTGAATAATTGTGATCGGTGTCTAACGGTAAATCGGGTGCGCATACGGAAGATCAACCAAAATCTAGCAATTTGAGGGGTAGTACTTGGTGTGAGACCTCAGATACACTCTCAAGTGCGCGCGAGTAGTCTCATCCACAACAAGAGATCTGGAAACGAAATTGGCGTGCGCGCAAACAGTCCGCAAAATTTGCACGTGCAAACGAGTGCAAACGTGGAGCGCGATTTTCATATTTGCATTTCATTTTTCGGTTCCTCGTGGTCAAGCCAGTTACAGGACACTGACTGAAAAAAATAATGCGAAAAAGTGCAGGAATAATGTCGTGAAATGTCGTCAACATGGAAGGAATTGTCGAGTATTCTGCACTCGAAGACCTGATGTGGACCGTCCACCCACCGTAGTGTTTTTTCAGGTTTTTTCAACCACACAACCTGAAGAACAAGGTGAGCGCTGCACTGCGAACACGTAAACTCACAAACGAGCTGGTTGCCGTATCGAAAGTTAAAATAATGCAAATTGTTATTGCCGTCGAATACTGTGAAAAGCACTTTTAAAAACCTTCTCTAGATGATTTGCTTCCGGCTTGTATTATGGTGGAATTCGAATTGCATTCAAGATATTTTTGCGACGATTAAGCTTAAGTAATTAAAATTTAAGATTAAAGCCTGAAGCTTATTATACCATAAGGGCTTGTTAGTATTATTTCCTTGAAGTTTTGCAGCCATAATACCCGTTGGCCACAAACTGCTAAAGATAGATCAAGAGAGCCTGTGTAGCAGGCATAAAATGGGGGATAGGGAAGGGGGAGCTGGGATGAGAGGGACGAGGGAGAGGAAGGACACCTGCTATAAGAACTCCCTTTTGTTCACTTCTGCAGCAACCGCAGACTTAATAGTAATAACTTAATAATACCATTAGTAGCACAAATATAATTTATAAAAAAAAAAAAAAAAAAAAAAAAAACGCACAGTGGTGGCAGAGGAAAGCCGTATTACCAAGCTAATGGCTTTGAAGAGATTTACATGTAAATCTTGCTACCCAAATTTTTGTTAAGACCCAATCAAGAATCAGCCATGACAGCTCTGATAGTATAGTGATCAATTAATTTACTAGATGTTTGTTTGTGCCAAGAACTATGACCTGAATGGGAATGCATCGATTCATGCTCATTATTGGAAGAATTCAATGGAATTGAAGAACAGCAGTTGGTTGACACATTCACTGGACTCTCAGTCTCTCCTGTCAACTTTGTAAATAAATTTTGAAACCACAGAACCTGCAGAAATTATTGCAGTTATATTCCTCCTTTTTTCCCTCTTATTGAACTCTTTTTGAGAGTAGTGTATGTTTCCATGTTACTTGTAAAATAACCCCATGATTGTCTCAAAGTGAGATTTTCACATTTTTCATGCTTTGATAAGTATTCACTATGGGAAACATTGTAAACTGACTAAATTCTACAGGAAGTCAGCTGTATCACAAAACATGTGCCAGTTTCTGGCCGATAAACACGTTGACAGTAATCATTAGGTTGATGAAAGCAGATTACAAAGAAATTGGCAGGCATTATGTGAAACCCCAGTTCTTATAGCAGGCACTCTGTTACACTTCCTCCTCGCATTTTTCATCTCATCTGCTCCTGTTTGTGCCTGCAATAATAACATTCTAGTCAAAAATCTCATATTCTGGTGATTGCATAATTTCTCATGGATCCTCATAAAACCTCAACAGAGACTGGCCTAGCAGTACGATAACAATTTGAGCATAATATCTAGTTTCTTTTTTTCTGTTTTACCACAGAAACATCCTGGCAAGAAATTCCTACAAGTAAAAGAAAAGAAAAGAACTGGGTAGGGTAGTTTTTTTTAAAAATATGGCACTATTGATAAAAATAGACCCACAATATGTCCATTAGCCTGCGAGCAGGTTCACCTTCAAGTCACACGCACAAGCGGCAAAGAGCAAAGCGATCCAGTGGGAAGGAGTCTGGTGAAGAGGCGCCAAGAAAGTGAGCCTGCCCTGATCTCTGTAATTTTTTCATTTCTGCGTCATCTGAGTGAAGTGAAATACCGTTGGTCGAAAAGCGGGAAACGCGAGAAAACTGTCAATCTATTATGTTTGATGAAGAGTGATTAAATCCCCATGGAGTTGCTAATTTACCACACAATAAACAGACGAGTCGTCCGCATCTGGAGTCAGAGGAACTAGAGTTGAGTGCGCATATTACTGATGTTTTAACAAAGCTCCAGTCTATTTCTGGTTAAATTTCAAACCAAAGAGAGAGCAGGAAATAGCAGTTGAAAGTATGTAAATGAATCAAGATGTACGTATACTTGCCGTGTTGCCGACTGCATATGGGCAGAGTTAAATGTTACAAACATATGTGATTGCAAGCGGGTAACAAAACAACACGAAGGCGTTTGTCCGTTTACCAGCATGACGTCAAAGACCAGATTGCCAAAGCAAGATCACTTGGAATCAAGTGTGTGTCCTTAGTAGACATAAGCTTTGACAGTTTTTCTTCGGCCAAACTTTATAGACAACGGATATGGCGCCTACATGTTGTTATGAAAAAGATTGACAATTTTCTTGAGAACTCTGAGCTGCCATTAAGTTCATACTTCCAGTGAAAATTAATTGACTTTAATTCTTTTCTGCGGTTTCTGGGGTGGAAATAAATAAACTGCAGAGATCAGAGCAGGCTCACTTTCTTGTCTCGCTGCTCGATTTCGCACTCGTGGCTATGCCACATGCACTAATGTGCTTCATCGTGTGAGCCTGCTCGCAAGCTATGTGTCCATGTGACTACTGTTAAGTTAGCTATTTATCATTGGAGCAGTTTTCACTTGAGCTTCAAAAGTAATTTGCACTAGTTAGCTTTGGCTTTTCATTACTACGCTAATTGATTGGCTTAAAAAACTTGTGCTTCTTTGTGGTCCAATCAAAACCAAAACCAAAACCAATTGTGAGTTGCTCACATACATTGTCTAGCACTTAGCATAAAATTGGCAAACTCTATTTGCTTTGAGTTTTGATTGGTTCACTATAATATCTCTGTCCTTTGAAATTGGCCAGTGTGATTACTTTGGTTTCAGTTTTAGAACATTCAATTGAAAACGGCTCTTAAAGAAAGGTTGATTAGTTTCATAGGCATACGGGCACCTTCGGACTTGGGGAAGGCAGTGGCATTGTTGTCCAAAAATGCAGTCAAATTGCAGTAAAAACAAAAACATTCACCATTCTCACGTCTAATGAAACTGTTATCATTCCAAAAAAGTTCTTTTGAAACCTCGCTTATTCTATGTACCTTGATTGACAACCCAGTAAAATCAGAAACTTATAAAAGAAAAAGTTATTGTCCCTTAAAAAAACTTCTAGAGAGGAGGTATCCCTAGTAGTAGTCCCTCTATCACCAGGAGTCCATGGTGGCATGATGGGCCCCTGCTTTCACTAAGTCCGTTGAGTTTGTTTTCTGAACTTTGCAGGCAAGGTAAACCATGACCTCTTTGATAGCTAGTTGTTGGCTATTCTCTCCAACGACTTTTTCTTCCTAGGCTAAAGGAGTTATTTTATTTTGTGCTATTTACCATCGCCTGGTACTACCATTGTGTCAAAGTTTGTGAGTTGAAGTTTGCATTTTGATTGACAAGTACATAATTATCATGCCATTCTGTAGCAAATTTCTTGAATTTCAAAGTACTTTGGGAACTGTTTGTCACAATTGTTGTGAAATACACTGGCCAAACATTAGCAACATTCACTAGCTAATCAAGTTTGTAGCTAACTGAGGTATCAGTCTCAGGGCTCAACACTAATGGTAGCCAATTAGCCACAGACTAGTAGAAATTTAGTTTTGGCCAGTAGGTTTTTGATTTCCACTAGCCACTTTGGCTAGTAAACAAAATGAAATTGGCCAAACTTAAGTTTCTGTCTTCCTCAAAGAAGACAAACACTAACACTTTTCTTGGAAAAAAATTGATGCTGAAACAAAAAAAAAAACACTTTTCTCGGAAACAAGGTCAGAATTTCATTGTGGACGTACATTGTATCATGTTTACTTTTCACTACATGGTACTTGAAAGGGTATAAAAACTGAACATGTCATTATATTGAAAGAAATATTTGACAAACAAGACAGCATTTAAGCACACAACAGTGTTCTTTTTTTTGTTACAAAATTAGTGGAACAAAACATGAGCATCCTGACAAAATCATTCGCAAAATCGTGCAGAACTGTAAAGGGAGAACATTTCATTTAGCCTAACAACACATAGGTGATTTGTCATTGTGTCCATACTGACAAAACTTACCACTGCAGAAATAATTACATGAGAAAGATTTATTTCCTTCGACATTTATTAGCAGTTGAATTTCACTAACACAGCTTTTGAAACAGTTTAAATTCTACAGCTCCTGTCTGTGAAGAGACTGAAGAAGTCTCGGCAGTTTTAATACCAGGACATCTTGGGGTCTCACTATTTTTCCAAGGAAGTCTCAAAGAAAAACAGAGTCCTGAAAGTTTTTTTGGGAAAATCACTGGATTTTTCTTTGTGATCTGTTGGCCTGAGAGATCTGATGCGAGGAAAACATGAGGCAATTACAAAAATTAAAACTGGTGCAATTTGGTGATAAATTGGTTCGCCATAGAGTTTAAAGTTGCCAGTCAAGCATGACACAAGGTGTGCTGACTTAATATGTCAACTAGTCAAGAGGTTTTACATGCAAAATTCCATTGTTTTGTTTTTCTTAAAATTCCATAATGGATATAAAAGGGTTTTTACCAGCAGTAAAAAAGAAAAAGCCAAAAAATGAGAGTTCTGAAAAGAAAGAAAGTGTAAGTCTAAATGCTAATGTGCTCTTTTCCATTTTTCACATTGATTTATAAAATATAATATATCTTGTTTTATTATTGGAACTGGTTTAAGTACGATGCAATTACCAACAATTAATGTATTAAAGAGAATCGCTTGCGTTTTATAGTTTTCAAGTCTTGCTGGTAATTCTGCTGTTATTGGACCTTGCCAACATCAAGGCTTGGCTAGTAAAAAATTTTTTGGCTAGTTATAACATCTAAGTTGTCACTAGTCACTAGGCTACTAAGTTGAAAAGTTAGTGTCGAGCCCTGAGTCTGTTGTTTGTTAATGACTGATGTGTTTGTCATGAATCGTTTTACATTAAGCAAACAATTACTATAAGATATATTTTGAGATATGGAGTCATTTCTGATAAATTTTGACTTACTGTATGATGTCACTAGATTGCCAGTGATGTCACACAGCAGAAATTGCTAGTAAATGTCTGAGAGAAAATTTTATGTGGCTGAATTATTAAAACACTTCAAGATCATTGTACCTG
Source organism: Orbicella franksi (assembly GCF_964199315.1). Classification (NCBI taxonomy): domain Eukaryota; kingdom Metazoa; phylum Cnidaria; class Anthozoa; order Scleractinia; family Merulinidae; genus Orbicella; species Orbicella franksi. Next base: position 15,277,978 of record NC_138146.1, read on the forward strand.
TAATTTTTTTAATGAATCATCATGTCCGGGTATATTTACATTGTATCCAGAAGGTTGCAGATGATATATTTTCTTTATGAATTTCAGGAGAAGTATGGTTACAGAATCTTATTAAGATGTATCAAGAAAAAACCATCAGTGAAGGAAAAGAGTGAAGGTAAGCAGAAGAAAACCCAATAATAAACTTTATTGATAGAAGAAATTATGGAACTTCAGTGACAAGCCATCACTTTGTGTACCACCCTTTTGTTCTTACAACATTTTGACCTCATCTGTGATCTATATGTAAATGAACAGTACTACTGAATAGACGCACAGCAACATGGAATCTATTAATAGAAGTGGTGGAATGATGACAATGTCTTCAAAAATTAATGTCATGTGGATGTTGTACTCATAGGATATTCAATGCACCATCATGATTGCTTAATCTTCTCACTTTAAATGAATGTGCATGCATGTTGCTCATCAAGAGTCCACTACTAACGCGATTGGCCTGAATGACTAAAGGACCAGTCCAGTTGCTCCGTCTTACTAATTTTTTCTCACAATTTCTGGTAATTTCTTAGTTTCAGGTCGGACATACAATGTACGTTGAAGAGCCTTGATTTGAGATTTGGCACTTGAGGGGAAATCACTGAACAATGATTTGCATTAAGGTAAGCAAGAGGAAATTCCACAAGTTAAACTTCTTGGACTGTGTTTGGTGAAAGGCTGATTAACACTTGTCTTGGATTGATAGTGGACAAGCCCTGCAGTTAATTCCTCTCACCATCATGATTGCTTTTAAATGGTCTCACTTCTGAATGCATGTGCATGTTATTCAATAGTCCCCGACCGTATACATACTCATACATATTGTAAAACATATAAGTGAACAAGCATGACCAGACCAGTTGTACCAATGCTTTTTTTTTCTCATTTCAGCATTGTTTTTTCCCAATTTTTTCGGATGACATGTCGTGAAGAACCTTGATTTGAGATTTGGAGAGAAGAAAACACCAACAAAGATCTGCATTAAGGTAAGTTAGAGGAAATTCTTCTTATTGCCTGTGTTAAACTAATTCTGCAAGTTAAAACTTCTTGGCCTGTGGTCATAGTATATGACCAGACCAGTTGCTCCATTGTTGTTGTTGTTTTTTTTTTCTCATGACAGCTTTTTTTTTTCTCAGTTTCAGATGACATATCATTAAGAACCTATGATCTGAGATTTGACAAGAAGAATTTAAACACCAACAAAGATCTGCATTATTAGGTAAGTTAGAGGAAATTCTGCAAGTTGAGACTTCTTGTCCTGTGGTCATAGTACATGTATGACCAGACCAGTTGTTCCATTGCCTTTTCTTTTTTCTCATTTCCTTATTGTTGTTTTTCCTCAGTTTCAGATGACTTATCATCAAAGACTTTGATATGAGATCTGAGAAGAAGAAACCACCAACAAAGATCTGCTTTAAGGTAAATTAGAGGAAATTCTGCAAGTTAAAACATCTTGTCCTGTGGTCATAGTATGACCAGACTAGTTGTTCCATTGCCTTTTCTTTTTTCTCATTTCAGCATGTTTTTTTTTTTTTCTCAGTTTAAGGTGACTTATCATAAAAGACCTTGATATGAGATCTGAGAAGAAGAAACCAACAACATTAACATCTGCTTTGCCTCAGGTAAGTTAGAGGAAATTCCACAAATCAAAACATCTTGTCCTGTGGTCATAGTATGACCAGACCAGTTGTTCCATTGCCTTAGTTTTCTTTTTTCTCATTTTCTCATTGTTTTGTTTTCCTCAGTTTCAGATGACGTATCATCAAAGACCTTGATATGAGATCTGAGAAGAAGAAACCATCAACAAAGATCTGCTTTAAGGTAAGTTAGAGGAAATTCTGCAAGTTAAATCATCTTGGCCTGTCAGGTCAGTGTTGGAATTAAAAGTTGACCTATGGTGTTTGTCTTGCTAAAAGTCCTTTTTTTGTGTGTTGCTTCTTGTAGTAGTATTATAATGTCAGCAGTCATCATTATTATGATTAATGTGCTATAGGGATACCAAACGTAATGGAGGACAAGAGAAAAACAAAGCACAAAGTCACCAATTATATCTATAAATACAGTGAAACCCCACTCTACGGACACCCAGTTAATACAGACACCCGCTTATAACGTACAGTTTTCTTTGTCCCAACGACCAAAAAGCTCATATATTTTCTCTTAAATTAGCCCACTTAATACGGACACCCGGATAATGCAGACATTTTATCATGTCCCTTTGGTGTCCATAGTAACAGGGTTCCACTGTAACAAATTAAAGCATTTTAATTTCAAGTTGTTGAAGCTACTGTTGCCTTAGTAATATAATTATACTGAACATTGCAAGAAGAAGTAAGACGATGACCTCATAAAAGTTTAAAAAAAACAACAACAACACTAACAACAACCAAAAAAACATTCTCAACCTGTAAATTGTAAAATTTCCAACAACAACAACAATGCTTTATTTACTCTCGACACTTAATACACATTTGCAAAGAAAATTACATTAACTTGGGGAAAAGATATGTGTTACAAAAACTTATGAGAATAATTTGAGGTACATGTAAGCACAATATGCACAATCGGAAGTGTCGACTTTTAGGTTCATATTTAGTGGCTTTAGTGTGTTTTCTAAGAATGGCTACATCAACATGTCTTTGTTTATTTTAAGACTGAATCAACATGTATAACTAAATTGTATTTGCATTTTCCGGGCTGTTTTCCTGTCATAGTTTGTGTGGCACCTAAATTTGCAAGCTTGGCGAAATGCTTTAAAACCTCTAGAACAGCTCTAATAGTCCCCTTAAGGTGGCTCGAAGCAGTTTCCAACACTTAGATTTTGATGGGTCGTTATACCGGTAACCACTCTTTATCACTTGACGCTACAATCATGGTATCAAAAATTTGCCCAATAATAAATAAATATTGGTGAACACGTCGTTATCATTTTCGTGACGCAATAGGTTATCATAGCAACAGTATGACCTCCTAAAACACCTTTAAGGTGGCCGAACACAATTCTCATGTGCGCTCTTGCTAATGTAATTCAGCGCATGCGCAAGGATTACTTAAATCAAACATGGCATCGATATATGATCATTTTATTTGGTCAATGCCTGCGTTATCTGTGCTATTTTCCTTCATAACTGAACACAGTGCATTGATGGTCTTAGTCTTTTATTACAAAGGTATGTTAGAAAAGGTAACGACTCAATGAACCAAGCAATTCTCAGATTTTTGTTTGTTACCGAAAGAACCCAGTTAAATGCAGCGCATGTGTAGTAAGTCAAAAAATTGCGATTGAATGCAGAAAAGCTTTCAAGAAGGGATAATTAAAGATCTCTCTGTTAAATTATTGTTAAAAGAGTGTTAACTTGTGAGCATCGTTACAAGCTTGTTGCATGCAAATTATGAAGAAATTCTAATGACTAGATTTTCTGCAAATAAGCAAAACCCATTTTAAAGGCCTGTTTATATTTATTCATGATGCCATGGCAATGGCACATACATCAGCTTAACTATCAAAAAACTAGTTTGTGTTGTTGACTTACTCGTTGCCATTTTTGGGGACCGAAGGATCAAGAGTCTTCGAGAAAAAGGTGAATGAAACAGGTATAGATTTTCGAAAATTTAAGGTGGCTCTGAACCCTACCTACAGAATTTTTTAAACTTTGCTTAACAAAAGTTGATAATATAAAAAAAGTTCACCGCACCATTTTTGAATTATAAGCCCCTAAAGCTGTAATTAAGGGTGTTTTTAGGAGGTCATACTGTTGCTATAGTAACCTATTGCGTCACGAAAATGATAACAATGTGTTCACTAATGATTGGGCAGTGTTTTGATACCATGATTGTAGCACCAAGTGATTAAGAGTGGTTATAAGGACCCATCAAAATCTTAAGGCCCTGTCTCTTTTCAATGTTATCCTGAGTGGGATACTTAACAAGGTTGCATTTACCGGGGGTGTATTTTCAAAGTGACAGGTGTAAGTGATCCTATCAGCATGTTATCCTTCTACCCCCTTATGAGGGTGGGAAAAAATCAACAGAGGGTAACACACCCCGGCCAATGCATTGAATGGTCAAATATATGTGAGTGGATAAGTCCTTGCCGTATCCTACGGTTATCATGATGGTTTTCATACTATAATGCATCTGCTGGGGCAAACAAAAGCCTATTATATTAAAAATGTCCAACTATGATTTATAAAACTGCAAGAAAGTGCGCTCAAAGCCGTCTTCAAAACCTTGATAAAACACAGAACTGACCTTTTTTTATTTGTTAACAAGTATTTGATAAGAAAGGACTTGTTTTAAAAGTTTATTCACACCTGGCTTTGCTGTCCAGATAAATGTCACTCGGAATGGAAGAGGAAGGGGTTGATTCTTATTCTGAAAATCCACCATCTTGGATCCAGTCTATCATGGATTTAGTGATGTTTCATGACTCTATAAATAATTTATAAAGGGGTTCAGAATTGAACGAAAACAAGAAATTGCAAGAAACTTGAAAGTGGAAAAGTAAACAGTAAAAGTCATAATTTGGATGTGCATGTCAATACTTGGTTAGCATGAAAACGTCAAGTTCTGTGAACAAAACGTTGCAACCAAAAATTTCCTTAATGGCTTTCATAAACGTCAGTGATTATTTCATGACACTTTTTAAGTTCAGTAATAATTTTTCAAGTTTGCAAAGGCATTATAAGCTAGCCCCTCTGCTCCCCTGCCTCCCCTCCCCTTAGACTTTTCAATCCTAAATTTAGATACCTTTTCCTCTAAAAAAAAAGTACTGGTACTAATCATAATCAGCCATTTAAATTTGAAGCAAATAGTCGACAGTGGTCTTGATTTGTTTCTTTTTGGCAACATCTTTGCTTTCAAAATCGGTGCAAATGTAAATATGCACTGCACTCAAATTTGTGTCTATCGGAATTATGTCCAATCTTCTATGCCCGAGGCTTCTAAGTAAAAATTTAATCAAGAAATGGATTGAAAACTACGCTTGTCAGGTGAATCATTCACTGTTGCATCAACCAAACAGTGATTGTTTTCTCTTTTCACTTTTATCCCAAAGTTGCATCAATCAACGAACCCTAGACAATGCTTTAAAATTAGCTTTCTATTAGCACCTCACTTGGTTTGTCAGCTAACACGCACGTCAAAAAAGTTTAGTCATGGACAACCAAAAGTATTGTGCGTGCGTACAGATGGACAACGTCAAGTTTGTAATCGGGTGAAATTTATTTATTTTTTTGCAATCTCTCAAGGGTTAGACATTGCAAATTACTGCGTGAGCTTCTTTTTTTTCCGTTATTATCACGCAGGCATGTGGTATTTACCGTGCGTGTGTTAATTTTCTGCATCGACAATTTGGAAGTCACAGTGGTATGATCGGAATGTGGACAAAAAATTGTCTGCTATTTGAATTTTTGAAAAATCCGAAAAAAATTTGGAGACCAACTTTTAACTTCAAACACCTTGGCAATCATAAGTTAGTGCCATTGCTTGGAAGTTACTATTTTATCCACTCTTTGTGAAAGGCAAATAGCCTGGTGTAGTTGCATTAGTGATTTATTCTTGCTCTTTGATAAAAGCCAAAAACAACATATGATGAAATACTTGAAAACAATGAGGCCTATAAATTAATTTTGAAGCGGAATTTGCTTTTCTTTGCAGAATTTGTCATTCTTTCGCTATTTATATCGAGCAAAAAGTAATTTCAATACTTTTTCTTCGAGGATGAACTGACCGCTCTCTCTCGTGAACTACAGTTGACGGCTAAATGATTAGTATTGTAGTTGTTTTGAAATCCATCGGTTTTCATGATTGTTTGATCATTCAGTAACGTAACTCTAGTAACGGCTTCTTAGGCAATTTTAAAAACTCTATACTATTCGAAGAAATGTGGTGTTTATATGAAGAATTTCAATATCGTCCAAAATTTGTCATTTTCATCACGTTATTTTCTCTAGCTTTAAACAGCTTTATTTTCATGAGAATATAAACATCAAACAGACACCTGATGAAAATGTAAATCATTTAACAATAGCTAATGGTGATACATGTACCTGTCAATAATTATATTTTAATTTCTGAATTACTTTTTGCGCCTCGTTTGTCATTTTAATTTTGTCGGCCCTTGGACTGATCAACATCTTATTCCTTCTTAAAATATTTGTTTGTTGTCGAGTAGAAAGGTTGAGAGAAGAAATAAAATCATCACCTTGCGTGGGAATATTACCTTGATTCAACACTAGTATTTAAAGAAATATATTTTTGTTAATGTGCGATGTTGTGGGTGATATTTATCCTGAAGCAAACGTTTCAGTTTCACCTTTTAAATTTGCTATTACCTTAATTCGTGACTGCAGGTACGAAAATATGAACGAATACGCCGAAATAGTTTTTAAACCGGCGCTTCTTTTGAGAAGCTTCACTTGGGCTCCGTGAGCAAACAGTTTTTATCATAGCCTTGTAACGTTTGTTGTCTTTTAACACGTGCACGTTCCTTTGTATTTCTCCGGTGTGCTCATCGACGTTTGCCGGATGATTTGGATCAAAATTCAGAAGAGAGAAGACAAGGACTTTTGAAGAACTGAGGAGAACAAGACAAGATAGTGTGAGGTTTATTCAGCTAGTATTTTTCCCACATCCGAGAGAATGTTTCAAAGATTATCGTGATCTAGAAATTGTTGAATAGAGTTGATTTCGCAAAATTTGTGAAACTGAATTGAATAATAGTGAAAATTTAGTTGTCAGAGTGAAACAATCAGAGCAAAACAAAAGCAAAAGCACTGGAACAGCTCAGGGAACTCTACTATTGTTGCTTTCAAATGATTTAGTATCCAATAGTCTGATATTTAAAATCAATAGCGCAAAGTTAAGACTTGAGTTTAAAGTTGAGCTGTAAGCGTTTTAGAAGAAACTTCTTCCTACGCTTTTGCTGTCTTTCAAATTTTTTGCTGAGGTTCAAAAAATGAAGCGAATACGTGGAAAATTCTGCGAAATAGCTTGCGAAATTTTTTTCCAGTGTTATCACAGAACAAATCAGTGGCGCTACAAAATAATGTGATGCAGCATGCAATCAGGACATGTAAACACATGTGCTGCTTGCATGCTCTGTTGTGTTATTTTGTAGTGGCAATGATTTATTCTGTGATTATTTTAGTTTTTATTTTACGAGATTTATCAGAAACTATTGTGAAAATCTTGACAGAATAAGCCAGAGCTTGTAATCGCATCGTCTGTTAATCAAATGAAATGTTTCATCAACAATCAGTTTTTTAATACTCGTTTTTGCCAGAAAATATTCAGAAAGCTTTAATTTTTGTTTTCAAACTTCCAAATTACTTATTCATCTATACACGGCTGTCATTAGACTTAATAATCGATCGTTTGAAGACCCAGCAATTTGTTAATGGTTTTCCACATTTTGACTTAGTATTTATCTCAGTGTTCATTTATATTTGACTTCGGTAATCGTGCTTTCTCGACCTTGCAGTTTTGAAAGTGTTGTATAATCATTGCTTGTAATTGAGTGTTGCAAATAAGTTTAGTGTTTACTTTAATCAGTTGTAAATTAAGTAGATGAAACAAAGCAATCAATAAAGTATTCACAACTTTAACTGTCTCTTGTCTTTTTGACTTTACTGAATAAGCAAATAAATAAATAAAAAATCGCGCTTTTAAAAGGGGCCTGGAAACTAGTCGGAATGTAGGCTATCTCTTTTACTATTTTTTGACTATGTAGGGTTGCCAAAAAGAAAAAAATTCTGCGCTTTTGAACAGAGTCTAGCCAGAAATCAAACATATACTTTGACTTTTGATGGGAGAAATCCATTACACAGTGAAAGATTTTTCCCGCCAAAAGACTTAGTATATTTTTGACTCAAAACATGACACAATTCAAAAGCGCAGACTTTTTTTTTTCTAAGGACAATTTTCCCGCCAAAAGACTTAGTTTTTTTTCCGGTCCCTTTTAAAAGCGCAACCAAGCATTAACCAAGAAAAATTTTCCCGCCAAAAGACTTAGTTTTTTTCCGAATTTTTCCCGGTCGCATTTTTTAAAAAAGCAAATGTTTACTCCAAGACTATTTTCCCGCCAAAAAACTTTGTTTTATTTTCAAACGTTTTGCAATTGAAATGCGTAGTTGACTCATCTAACGTCGAAAATCTCTCATCTTGGATGTTTAATTTCGTCAAGAACGCGGAAATTTTCATCGAAAACAATTTTGAAAAAGTTTATCTCCAAAATCAGTCACAGCTCGAAACTAAAGACATCTTATCACAATCGTCTTTGCTCTCTTGTTAGTGACTCCGTCAGTAAGCCTCTTGTAAATATCTTTAAACCTGAAACAAAAGCAAATCGCATAAGACAGCCCGTAAACACCATAAGAACAGTTTGTACAACCACATAACGACTACTCGAAATGTTATTTTGACGATTTTATTTCTGTTTTCGCTGTTTTATTTCTCTCGATTTTATTCCTCTGTTTTCTCCTTCGTTTGGGTTCGATTGAGAAGATATATCAAATACTCAAGACAGTGTTTGACCACATCATCGCCAACCACCTCGAAGTTCGTCAAACATACTCAGCTACGCGTCGTATTTTCAACGCTCTTCTCGGTGTTTGGAAATGTGGTCAAACATAGTCTTTCGTGTTTGATATATTGCATGATACGGAAAATTATTAACTGTTCATCACAATCCAATATATTACCCATCTACAACATCCGCTCCGGGAAAAAATAAATATTAACCCGTGCATCAGGCATACAGTTATACCATAAGATGTCCAAGCTATGCCGATGATTCTATTTGTTCAGGCTACAAAACTCCTACACGGACTTACTAACGAGAAATGATCTTATCCCCCTAAGTGTCTGCTTAATTGAGGGATAGTTTTGCTACATCCTCCGTGTATAGCCGAAAATTATCCCATCCTTACCAGCATTCTGCCAAATAACACTTGCAGAGGAGAATTTACACAAGTTACTTCGCCCAGGGTGATTTGAGGGCTGAAAGGCTTGCCAAATCCACAAAAAAACGTTTCATCATTTGTACAAAAGTATATTTTATTCAAAATGAAATGGAAAACGTTACTCACCATTTGCCATGATATATAGAGGTTATTTCTAGTCGTTTGCAAGTTGTTCCTATCGTCTGTGAAATCATCCAGGAGCTGTCGGAAAAATCAAAAGTAAAATAAATGAACAACTGCTTTCTTGCTCTATTGTAGAGACGAAATGCTTAGGCTAAATATAGGAAATGAAAGGCTGATGATCGACAATTGACTAACCGTATGAATGTTTCAAGTCAGTTAGAACTTCAATACATATTACTAGCAGGCGAACATTATGGAATAGATAAATTTTCAGCAAGTTAGGGTATATTTCACCACGAGAAAAAAGATTGCGCCAGGTAAACAGAGGTACTATTTTGCATTCTTGGCCTGTCTCAATTGATTCAAAGCTAAGGAATCCAAGGATCCTTTATTCTGAAGGATTCATTTAAAAAATAGGAATCAATGTGCACAAACTTACCTGGTTCAGATGCAGAGAAGTCCTCCTCCAGTCTTTTGTTCCATCGTCTGTGCAATCGCGCAGGAACTGTCAAAAAGGAAAAAATTTAAGACAAATTTTTGAATGGCTAAAAAAAATTTAAATTGTAAACCAAATTTTAACCATTGAGCCGCATTTATCAACAAATCCAGAATATTAGATCTACTTTTTACAGCGATTTTGATTTCAAGAATGATTGGCAGGGTATTCAGAACAAGTGAAGAACGCAATTGTGAAAGTTGTTCAAGAACACGTCGAATTTAAAACATATCCAAATAAGTTTCTCAAGTTCGTAAGGAACAATATACGCCACTGAACGGCAGTATGAAAGACAACATTTTAAGCTCAAGAGGAAGACAAAGGATTTTGCTTGCACTGATCCTAAATGTTTGAAGATAGAGTTGTTCATGTAACTTACCTCAGGTTTGCCTCATGTCACCCGGGTTTTCCCAGACAGACCGTAAAGCGATTGTTCCTGTAAGTCTCTCGACCTTTCCAAGTCTGTATTCACCAGAAAACGTTTTCTAAGATTCATAATCCTCGGCGACTCTTGCAGCAAAACGTGGCTTCACGAAGGAAAAGTTTCACACGTGCAACAAATTTTGAATACATTAAGTTTGCATGAATATGTAAAAAGGCTAGGGACTGGTCACATGTATTGAAAGCACGCGCGCATAGCGACATTTCACCACTGAGGCATCACTTTGAAAACGCAAATTCCAAAACTTTATGGACAAATTCCCAAAGCAGCAGAGATTAAAAGAACACCATCGTACAAAGGGTGCTTACCATTTGTCAGAATAAACCGGTTGGGATGACCGCTGAATAGTTGTAAGCGCTTTGCCAAAATCAGCAAACCAACTGAACGAGATGGCGCTTATTTACAATCAATTTTCCGTAATTGTTTTCGACTGATGAGAGACTGGAAATTGAAAAATGAAGCAAACGCTAAGGAAATTTCAGCCTTAACGTTTTGAACGGAAATGAAGACTACCTCTGAAGAACTCTACAATTTCCGAACGGATTTTCTGGAAAATTACTGTTCCATTTGACTTTCAACCGAAAGTTTCAGATTTTTTGGCTACATGGTAAGCACCCAAAAACACGAACGTATCAGAGGCTTGAGAAAATTTCTTGCACACGAGGCTTGCTGGTGAATTTTGAGCATGAGACGTAATCATGCGTTAAAACAATTTCCATTTAAACAAAAATTGGAAACGGAGATAATTGGTATGGAAAGTTTCTGAAAAATATGAAAAATGATTCTTGGCCACTTCCCATTCGATGAAAAATTCTAATTTCAATATCCAGAGAGAAACAGCATTTCCAAAATTTCCGATACTAATTTACGGATATAATTCTTATCGGAAATTTCCGTTCCCTTTAATTTTCCTCCCAGAAATTTCGGAATTTTCGTTGGAATGGTTGGCATTCGGAAATTCATTAACTTTCGGATAGATTTTTGTGTAACTTTTCCGGGAAATTTCCAGATGTCAGATGGAACGGAAATTTCCCGTAACAGATTTTCGAAAATTTGGGTAAACCTCGCGAAGTTGTCCTCTTTTTTCCCAGAAATTCCAGAGGAAATTACGGTTATTGAAACCGGAATTTTTGGTCGAATAGGAAGCACACCTCTCTCTCCTCCAGAAATTCCGGGAATAAATTAAATGGAACGGAAATTCCCAGTAAGAAATTTCCGAACATTTGGGTATCCCTCGCGAGGTTGTCCCCTGCTGGAAATACCGGATAATGCTGTTCCATTTCCGGAAATTAAAACCGGAATTTTTCGTCCAATGGAAAGCGCCCATGGTCTCCATATATGTCCAACGGCTATTTTATGAAAAAGCAACAACTCAATAATTCATTTCTGCTTTTGTTTCCCTTACATATACAGGCCGAAGCCGAAAATGATGTTTATGATAACAACTCTTAAAATTATTTGCGTTCTATTTCTTTAGTTCACTGCTAACTAAAACAGTGGATAATTTTAACTGTGAATTGCTTCGGGAAAAATGCCATTGTCGCATAATTCCAGATTAACCAATCGCAGGTCAGGACCGGGTTGTTCAAAGTCCGATTAAGCTAACCCAGGATTAGCAAGAATTTTGATTTCAGTTTTGCAACTTTGCTTTGAGGTTTTCTGTTTACATTGTTTGTCCTTCAGGTTTTAGTTTGAATAATCTCAGACTTCACAAAACATAAGCAATGAAAAACATTTCTATGTAAGAAAAAATAATGCTTTGGCTAACTTTTAATCCCAGGTTAGCCGTAACCGGCTTTCAAACAACTCGTCCCAGGTGATGTTTAACGTCACCTACCTAATACTCTTTCCTAATTAGTATATCTTATATGCAAAGTTGCTACTTCAAATCAGAAAAACCATACAAGATCAGATCTAGAGATGGAACGTTTTCTTTCTGCACGTGAACAATGCGCGTTTCAGACGAGCGAGGTGTGACGAACTTTGTCCACGTTTAAGGGCCCATTAACCGATTCATGCGCGCGCTCGCGCGAGTTGCTAAGGAGGTGAAACTTCACTTCCGGTCGCTTACGTCACCCTGAGCACGGAGAATAACAACAACCCAAAAACTTGCAAATGCGCATACATTTTAGATGTTTTTCTTTGTGTTTCGCAAAATGCAAAGTAAAAAAAGTACAAGCAAAGACAAAATAAGAGAAAGACAGAAAAACAAGAGCAATAGAAAGAGAAAAACTAACTCCGCGTGGCGTTGTTTGATCTTACCGACGTGCGCTGGTAGTGTAAATTGCGCACGCGCTGATAGGGTAACTTCCAATAGACATCAGGCGCACTTCCGGTTTCTTTAAATGCTAAAGGAAACGCGGTTTTTCATTAAATCCAGCTTTTTTCGACGAATTTCGATTAAAGCCAACGTTGGCAACATAGCTATGCATTCCTTTTTCGAAATCATGCCTTTTTTTTTTTTTTAGAAAATTACGAATTCTTCAATATTTTGAAATGCTCTCAAATTCTGACCTTTTAGAAATGAAACAAAATCGATGCATAGCGTAATGAGGATTTAAATTAAAATATTAAACTAGGGTATCTAAAAGATAGTAATGCTGCGGCACATTCTGTTGATAGTGACATATTTAACGCCGTGATTCATTTACCTGCGCGTTCCAAGACTTACATTAACTGTTATTTCTCAAAGTAGTGTCAAATCGTGGTGTCACTTAAAATCTGTCGTTGTATGCATCAACTTCATGCATGATGACGCATCGATGGCGAGGTGTGACAAAGGATCGAGACAAAAAAGCACATTGTGATCTGAAGTATGTTTGGACATAAAACGATACACATCAGCCTCTCCTTTACCAGATCGCGAAAATCGAAAGATGTGGAAATTGTAGCAGAAATCTAACTTATAAATTCTGTACTGGCACGCATTAAATATCTCTAGAACTCGACAGAAGAACACACAGACTGTGTCGAAAACGTGTCCACCGCGATGTGTGAAAATGCTCAAGCTTTAGCTTAAATTCATGTTTCGATGAAAAGGAATAGATTGCAGCATTTATGAAATCAGCGTGTTCCACGGTTTTCGTTTGTTTTAATTATTCTACAGGCTTTAGTAACGACGATTTCTCTTCATTTAAGAATTCGGCGAAGGAGGCGAGACTGCCAAGAAATGACCTACTAAGATTAAGATGTCATAATTAATCGTCCAGATTTACAAACTTTCACATACTGCATAGCAAGAGTTGTGAAAGTCAAGCACGATCTCCTTCACATCGCTTTACAGGTAAATCAGAGCAAACTTTCTCAGTGGAATCCACGCGAAAAAGGACGACGGCTCGATGAGTATGACATCCTCGTGTTGTTCGTGGCGCAATGCACTCCAGTAAAAGAGACGCAGTGCAGTCTGGTTAACTGCAATGCATTCTGGTAAAAAGTGATGAATTCGAGAATTCCTACCCCCTTCTATATATTCTTCTTAAATCCTGATTATGTTGCTGCTCGCTCGCTACGCTCGCTCCGCAGCAATCAATGAAAAAAATCCTGAGAAAGTAATTTGCCTGGGAGCCTTTACATTTTTTCTGTATTAGTCACATGACCATGGGCGTAATCACTAGTGTTACTGATCATGAAAAAGTTGAAACACATGAAATAACTCTGAACTAACTAAAAATGATGAGGTTATATGAGACTAAATTTTCCTTAGCAACGCCTCGAAAAGATCGGTTAATGGGCCCTTAAAAACGTGTGTTGCGCGACCAACCGTTGGAACAGAAGGAAAAGAAAATTGCAAAGCAAAGCAAAATTTATTTAGTTTTAATCTCAACATTCTACTTAAACTGTTTTTTTTTATTATTTAAATCAACTGAAATTAAAGTTGAAACTTCTTTTGATCGCGTTAAAACACAAACGCTATTGAAATTAATTACAAAACCTATTATGTTGCCACTTTTCTAACTTTCCCCAATTGTATAGCAACTCGCAATCCTTCAAAAATAATTTGAGAGCATCTTACAACTCTGATCAGCTTTGATCAGCAGATTTAAACAGCTAGAGATTTCTCTGTATGTCTATCTTTCTTGGTGAAAAAAAGTGTCTTCTCAACATTTTCCGCCTAAACTAGTGTCTATCTACAAACGTACATTCCTCTTTCAGTGAAGAGCAGTCTTTTTTGACACAACCAAATCATCCAGCAACAAACCAAAAGTCGTGATCTGTTTTTCAGTTCGTTGCCCATTCGATTTCACATGTTTATTTCTTCTTCTCTCTGATATTTCAGAGCAAAGTGATGTCTTGCTATGAATGTCTTCCTTCCACAAGAGTATCCCAATAGAAGCAAACGAACGTTCCCAAAATAAAGCGTAAACTGAAATTGTTGAATTTCTCGTCTTGAATATCCAACAAGATGGTTCTTGTTGAGGTCCCAGGGTTATAGCAATATTTGTATTAAGAACAAGTTGATTCAACAGCACTGAGCTAACACGTGTTTAATCATTTCTTGACTGGTAGTACGAATTTGACGTGGGCGTGAATTCTCGATAAGTTTATTTCAATCTTGTTGCTAATCTCTGTAAATTTCCTTCAACATGAAGAGTGCGGTATCTTCGGAGACCCTGCAAGAAAACGAAGATGATTTGACAAAAAAAACAGTAAGTAATCACAGATTTGGGAAATGTGTTTCTTTTTCCAAATAGCGATTTTGGTCGGTAGGCAAACTATGAATTTATGAAGGGCTACGAAAAACTGAAGTACGGAGGAAGCGAACCAAGCAAAATGTCTCGTTTTCTTTCGTTTGCATGCAAAAGAAGGTTTGTGGAACGAGAACCAAACATCGTTCGGACGATTTCCCAATTTCTCTGAGGTAGACGACCGTGGTAACGTAGTTGGACAAAACCGTGAATATCAAGACAAAGGAAATGACGTCACTCACCAATAGCAGACGTGACTGCTGAGTGCGAAAAGGTATTCATTCAAACTTTCTATTGGTTTCTCTTGAAGAACGTAGTCAATCCGCTGACCACCGTTCAGTCGTCCTACTTGAACTACCTCCGCTGGGGGATCAGGGGGAGACTCTAGCATTACAAAGAAGAACAGAGCAGACATTTTTAGTACCCAACATAGCGGCTTTATCGGCACTCGTAAAGACACATTTAACCCTGAAGGAAAAAATGCCAAATTCCATTTCAAAAAACAAACAACCCCACAGGAGGTTTCATAGTCTATGTACGGTCACGCACTAAAGATTCATCCATACTTGCAAGTTAAAACCACTACGTATAGCACAATAAACAGCACCGAATAAAAACACTGTTCAATAGGTTAGCACAAAAAATTTACTGCTAAGCAGCTTTATTTTTCAATAAAAGCTGTTACGCAGCATAGGTAGATTTCATCCACGAAACCACCTTGCACAGCGTGATAATCAATTTTACAAAAACGCTGTTCATTAACTTTAACTTGAACAGTCACACACAAAAAAAGTAAGACCCCTTACGGCCAACTGTCTCAAAGCTCTCGCCGCCTAACTGCGCTTTCTTTATCGTGAAGCGACTAAGAGTATTTCTACTCCCCCCTGGATTGGATGCTAGTCCACCGCAGGTTACTCCTCATGCCCCAACTATTCGCCGCTACCCGTTACTACACCTGGGTGGAGAGAAGTACAATGTCCCTGGCCAGGGATCGAACCGGAACCGCTTAACCCAGAGGACTAACCACGAACGGTAACACAACAAAACTCAATTCAGAGACTTCTAAGTTAAAACCACACTGATTCACTGAATCGAGGTTGGAGAGGCTGTCACACTATTAAACTTCGACTGCAATCGCTTTTGTACACAGAGACCTGTTATCTACACTTTCAAGAACCAATAATAAAAATAACTGGTTCGCGAGGTAATAGGCGACCCTCACAGTGAGCTCATTCATAATTTCTCTCTTACCTATCGCCTCAGTAGCCACCTCTACAGCAGCGTCTTGCTCGTCAGCGCCCTGCGTCGAGTGAGCTCGCGCAAATTCATTGATTGACTCCCACGTTTTCCGCGCAGACTCAATGAGGCTCTGCTTAAGATTAGCGCCCAGTCTTGTCAGATTCTCACGGAGTTCTGAAAACGAAAAAAGCAAACGTATCATTTTAGTACCCAGAATTACATAATTTCTCGTCACAATTGAGTGAAAAGGGAGGAAGAAAGAAAATCTTGATCTCAAGCACCTTTCTAATATAAACCCTCTCACCTTTTCAAACTTTCAAACTTTCAAACTTAAGTTAAATGACTTTTTTGAACGTCGGGTACCCTCAGCTGCAGTCGCTAACTGTTAATCACAAACAAACCTCTCCACAAAAATAATAACCATTTTAACCTTAGTTAGTAGTATTTTAATTCTCGTTTTAGTTTTTAATCTTAGTTAGCTTACCGCATAGGTTTTTGTCCTTTTTATTGTATTTTAGATTTTAATGTATTTTAAAGGTTTAACATTTATTTTCTCAGAGGACCCTCCTGAAAACCACCTTATGGTGATTGGAGGCTTCCTCTTAAAATATTATGTATTATTTATCATATTTATTATTAATTCACACTCAAGTCTTCACTTTTCTTCAATAACTCAAATTAGATTTTCAATCAATCATTATGGCCAAAAGTCGAATGATTTCCCTTTATGATAGATATTACCGATAGTGGATTTCGAGTATGTTTAAACAAAATGAATGACAGGTGATTTGCAACGTGTTTTTTTTTTTTAAATTATCGACGAATTTTCTCAAAAGTTTTTCTCCGGAGTTGTTTGGTGATCTCGCGAAAAAAAACTATCGACAACATTGTTTATGTAAGTAATAACCCAATGCGGGCAAGACTACCTCGTTATCAAAGCCTTACCTATATGCATTCGTTTCCTTCCCTTATGATGTGGCACCACAACAGGGTCAGCCTGGATTGATGGGTTCACTAGAGGTTCGATACGATATGCCTGTTATAAAGAAGAATTGTTTGAAGTCAGAGTCTGAAACGAAACGACGATAAAACCTAGTTTAATATTTTGACCAAAATTACCACTCACCACAGGATCAAACGGGTGGAATATATTGAACAGTCGCGGACAGGTTGGGAACTGAAAGTTGAGCCCGATTTCATCGACACCTCTGCGAAAAGAAAATATCGACCGCTACGTTATTTTGAAGAGTCACAGCTCGTAAATTACCCACCCTAGTAACCAAAGTCTAACGGGTAGCTATAGACTGACATAAACTGTGGTAACTTCCCTTCTTTTAAATTGAATCACTAAAGTTAAAAGAACAGAAATGCGGCTGAGCAATGGAGTGCAGTCTTCATTGTTATCAGAAGAATATGCTTCTGGTGTTATCAAGTGTTCCCTTCCCTTTAAACCAAAATTAGTACATCATTTAAAAACGCCATAGAGGTAGATACGTGGGTAGTATAATTTGTCTTGTCTCTTTCTAATCCTCGCCCTCGAGATAACGATGGAGAGGCACTGTGAAAGTGAAGTGTCTTACCCAACAACACAATACAATGACCTTGGAATCAAGCCCACTGACCATTGGGCCAGCGTGCTTCCCACAGACTTTAACGCCGACTTGCCACAATATCTAGTTACTGATAAGGGACCGTTCATTTTTTATGAGGGAGGGGGGGCTGGTGGGATTTGGGAAGCACCATTTAAAAATCGCATGACCCCCCCTCAGCTTACCAATTTTTTCACATGGGCCCCCCCTTATAGCGGTCATTTTTTGGGATGACCCCCCCCCCCGCAAAAAAAATTGAAGAAACAATATTTAGATTTCAACTTTTTTAATATTTCTCTATTATCCCCCTACTTCACGTTATTGTGCTCACTATGAAGACAATATTTACAATCTCTATACGACAGAGAGCTGTTGTTTAAAAAACAAATCAAAAGAAAGAGAAGTCAATTTCGGATCTCCTAGTTATGGCTCGCCCTGAGCGTGTGGCATTTGGCCTCTCATTGGCATCTTCCTCATCTGAATTGATGAATGCAAGAATGACGTCACTTGAGTCATCCTCTCCCCCAGAGTCAATGGCATCACTGTCATACTCATCATTGTCACTTTCATCCGTTTCACTGCTGTCAGCACTTGCCCTGTTGTCATTTTGTGTCAATGTCCTGGCATTTCTCAGTGTTGGTTGGCCAGCTCTGAGAGGACTCTTCTGCTGCGAGCATGAATGTCTTACAATTGCCTTTACTTTCTCACTCTTGCTGCTTTTCAAATGCTGCTTCAGCCCGTGGTGGTTTGAGTACTTGTTTAGTTCTGGAACACGTAGCTTTTTAAGCTTGGTTAGATCTTCGCACAACTCAGTCCAAGGATAATCCTCCTCCCTACTTAACTTTGCCTTTTCTTCTACTCTCTTTTTCCTTTTAAATTCCAGCACTTCGAGATGCTGAAG
This sequence comes from Orbicella franksi, assembly GCF_964199315.1. Taxonomy (NCBI): domain Eukaryota; kingdom Metazoa; phylum Cnidaria; class Anthozoa; order Scleractinia; family Merulinidae; genus Orbicella; species Orbicella franksi. The sequence continues at coordinate 15,296,452 of NC_138146.1, forward strand.
ATAATCCACCACAAACTTCGATTTGGCAATAAACTTATCTGCAAATAGAGCAACGCTCTCTGGGTCAGATAAAACCAGCCTGCCACTTCCATGCTCTTTCTTCTTTATATTGTTAATCCAATCGGGGAAAGAGCGCATTACTACGTGAGCATCATGAAAGAGGCTCATTCCAAAATGCGCAATAATGGCGAAAGCGACGAGTCGTTTAAGAAAAGGTTTACAGCTGAACGATCCAGGCAGTTTGACATCTTACATGCAAAAGAAGCAATTTTTCTAGGTGCGGATGGCTGTTCAGAAAGGGCGAGTGAGTTTTCCATGCAAGGGTACCAGTTGAAGCCCAGTGATGGAAGAAAACTGAACTTCTCCATCAAAGAGCACAGAGCAATGGTGGAAAAGTTGAATGTCATATTGAAAGATGTAAAGGAACACGATTCCACACTCTTTCAGTCCAATGGGCTTGCTTTAAAGCAGGGCGAAGAATTTGCCCACAGTTTTAATGTAAAACAGATCAAATGTACAGAAGCTAAGTTGACGAAGGTCACGCAGGACATGGAAGCACTAGAAAATAAGAAGAGCAATTATAACAGCATATTCAAAGGCATACTCAAACAGCACATCAACAAAAGGAGAAGAAAAAAAGAAAACCGCAGAAAGTCAAATGAAAGAAAGAGGAAGCGGACTGAAAACAACGTCCAACGAGTTTATGGAATCTGTGTTGGAAACCCGCTAGGAAATGATCTTCCACAATGCCTTGTGTACCCTCCTAGAACGGCCGTCCCGGAAGAGTGTCTTAAAGTTGAGGATGTTGCCACGTCGATATTTAGAAGAGATGGGCCATACATCGCACAGCTCTTGGAAGGGAATTATTTCACCAATGCTGCAAGAAGCAGAATCACCACCAACCTTGAGCGGGAAGTCAGAGATTATGTTTACACCTTCATGTACCCTGAAGAGTACACTCTGGCGGAAAGCATTGCTGCTTCTTACAGCATTGGTGAAAGAGACTCCCATAGCAGCACAAGCGGCGACGAAGAACTCGACGACAGCGAAGATGAAGATGAGTGCCAGTGAAAGTTGCATTCGAAAATAACAGTGTTAAGTACTTCTTTTCAGTAGCTACAAATGCTTTTTGTCGCCAAACGTTTTTTTAAAGTAGAAGGAAAGTTTGTAATAAATTTATATCCTGCCTTCTATGTTTATTCTATAGCAATTTTTTTGATATTCAAACATTATGCCATTTTAAAGTTTTACTAAAATATTTCACGTGACCCCCCCTTTTTCCCTTATTTTTTTGGGATGGCCCCCCCTCGAAAGCCATTTTTTTCGCATGCCCCCCCCCCCCCAAATCCCACCAGCCCCCCCTACCTTATAAAAAATGAACGGTCTCTAAGCAACACAGTCTTCCTTACCTTACAGTTTGAAACATTCCAATCGGGGAACCCAATGCAAACAAAGCGTAAAAGTTGAGATCAAGCTGTGGGTATTCCACGTAAGGTTGTCCCGTTCCAGCCAGTCCCTGTTGATAAACGACTTCCACGCTGCCTACGGAAGCTAAAGATAATGAATTACCAACTCCTGCGTCTGGCTTCGCCACCAAAACTGTGGAAGACGTCACTTCAAGACTAGAAGTTGTTTGTTCTTTTGTCCTTGCCTCTTTTAACTTCTGCCGTTCAGCTTTTGCTTTAGCTTTCGCTTCTGCCTTGGCTTTTTTGTTCTCTTCTCTTTCGAGCTTTCTTTTTTCCTACAGCATTAAGATATCACCTTTCAAATCTAAAATGGCTTCCAAAAGTATCATGAGTCTGCGCAGCAGGGATTCCGCATTTCCAAAAGCACGCGAAGGAAATGAAACTGCGAGCAAGTGCGAAAAACAGGGAGCAGGGGGGGGAGAGGCTGAGACAAAATTTCTCCCCATTTTTTGCTCAACCATGGCGGGCTCGTTTACTTGCTCGCTTGCTCGATCTCTCCGCCTGGAAAATGAAAGGAAACGTCTGCCTCGAAGGCTAACAAAAGTAATGTGTTTATCTTCGGCTCTTTTTTTACTTGTTTTTGCCGAACTAAGCGCTTTTTAACTGACCGTCAAAGTAACTGTATGTTTGGTCTACTGCTGCAATGTGTTGCCATTGTCTATTGCAGTACGATCTGACGTAACTAATCAGAACAAACATGTAGCTTTTGCATGACTTCTCAGTCATTAACAAGAAGACCACACGACAAAATGCTTGACGCTGGACACATGTTTTGGCTTCGGTTTCTGATTGGTTAACTGTCATGCTGTCATAGTAAATTGACTCAGTAATTACGTTTGATTTTGTTTTAGGAAGATAAAAAACGCAGTAGTCAAAGAACAGTGATATTCACAGACGAGACGACTAAACTGAATACCTACCATGTTTTGTTTCTGATTTCTCAGGTATCCCATCAATTTCTTTCTCGGTCCCATGGGAATTCCCATCTCTTTCATGTCCTCCTCGCCACACAGCAGCTGCCACGAACAAAACGGAATAAACTTGGATCATACAACTCCCTGAACCGACATGTCGCAAAAAAAGCAATCGACAAATATCAATACCCATTAGGAAATACAAATGTGTGTTGACGGCAGGAAGCGAGGATGGAAGTCTATTGCAATATCGAAAATTTGAAGTCTGACTCAGGTTCCACTGAAATTTGCAAGAACCTACATTGTAACTCAAAAAAGGTTTAAGCCTTCTCCAGTTAGCGAAAAAGTTGTCGCTCGTCTTCCATCTCAGAAATCTGCTCAATTAACTCTTCTCTAGTCTGGCTATCTGATAAGTAAGAACAAGTAACGGTCATAAGATCAACTTACAAACGTCTCCATGTCCATTTCTTCAGATTCGAACAGCCCCACGTATTCAGGTAAACCAAGCTGTGTTAAAGCATCTCCGAGAGCTGGGTACGACTCTTCTTCATTGTCATCCGATTGTTCGTCTGAGTCTTGTGTTGTGTCGTTGTTGTCAGCGGCTGCAGCACCGTCTGTGTTCAACGTTTCACTGAAAACGGCAAAATGTAATAAACACTTCCACGTTATTCAACAGGACAACGATGTCGGAATCACTTCAGAAGGCGCTTTAACGGTGGCTTCGTTGTAAATGAAATTAAACCCCTTATTTGTGGGAAAACAATCCTAAACCTTAACAGTGTTACGTTGCAGCAGCACTCAGGTCATATCCCGCATCAACGTCCGTCGCGTGATGACACATGTTTTCGTCACGGTTGTATCAGGGTAGATTTAATGTTGAATGCTGAATGTTGAAAGTAGAATGTTTATAGTGGTCGATGCGCTTAGCTACAACTAACTACATCTGTAGTTCTCAGGCATGCCACTTAATTGAAAGAAAGAAATATTTTCATAGGGTTAAAAAATCTCAACTGGCGTGAGGCAGACCAGTTGGCTATTTACAAGCATGACCGAGGAGTTGAACTAGGGTCTACCGAGAAACAACTCAAGACACCCGCAACCTCCGGATTTCTGGCACCCTAACCATTCAGCCACGCTGCCTCCGGTTTTTAAGCCAAATACGTAAATAAGAACCAGAATCAACCAAAATCAAGCTTACTTCACTTGCTCAATCGTAGGTTGTTTTGCTGTCTGGGGCTGGCCACGCTGAACTTTCTGAGTTACAAAAAGAAAACAAGAAAAAGACTAATATTTGACATGACAATCATAACGTACTGCACCAATTGCTCAACTTAATAATTTTTTTCCATAAGAGTGACTTAGTACTTCAAAAAAAATCAAATACGTTGTCCACCAAAATGAACGACCATTTCGTCAAAGGAAAAAACACCACAAAAAATCAAATGCTCAAGTACACTCAAATACCTGATGCTGAAGAATATCAAACAGGATACTAGAACCTGCAAGGAAAATAAAGAGAATTATATGATGCCCGCTTTATTCGTGTTACTTTTCTATCTCAAACAGAACAACAATATCAACTCAGTCGAAAAACATTCAAAGCGCCATGTTTGTTCGCACTTTCAAGTTAGTCTCTTAAACAAAAAAGGAAGACTCACACAGCATTGTTTCGAGGAAGTACGCGCGTGTGTACCCCGCGTGGATCTCTCCTGCTTGTGAGAAGTATTCTCGCGAGAAATAAAGAAGCTATAAAATCGCGCTTTTGCCTCTCAATTATCTTGTCAAAGTTGGGAATTTGCTGCGTTACCTAAACTGTGTCCGCACACTGAATATTTTCCATTAAACATAGGATTCCTTTTCTTGAAGATTTCCAGCAGTCGCTCTATGTCCTCACCTACTGTGTTGACAATGTTCTGTGGAAAGAAAAACAGATCCAAATCAAACCAGTAATTCTCTTATATTCTTTAAGTGCTTATTCTCGCACATTCCTTGTAATTTAGGTTCAGAGAGTTTGGTAATACACCAACACAATATTCCCTTATTGATGATTTACTTTATTCTCATCTCCATTCTCCTTGATTATGTATACATATTGTGAGAAAAAATTAGATTTCCATCAATCTTTGTACTAAAAGGATGTAAATCACATGCTATCACATGGGTACGAATTTCCCCTTTCACTTGTATTAATGACGGTTTCCTTGCATTTCCAACTTCAAGCCAAACCTTTAGATTTTTACTGCCATTAGTCATGAATAAAGCAAGCAAGCATTGTACGCTATCAGAACTTTGAAGTGTTAAGTGTCTCACTGTTTACTGTTAACTGTCTCACAAAATTTCAGAATTGATGCAACTCACTTGACAATATGTAGGACTTGTGTAAAACAGAATATCAAGAAGAGTGCTGTTTGTAAACTCTCTTAGACGGCGTATGCTGCTCAAAGAGATGGACTGAAGTCTCCTGCAGAGAAAAAGAAATTTATTGCAGATCTAAGTTCATAAACAACAATTTTCCTGACTACATGTACATAGAACTTTCTTGAACACTCCAGTTCTTCCACTGTACTTCCAATAATAATAATAATAATAATAATAGTTATAATAATGATAATAATAATAATAATAATAATAATAATAACAACAACAACAATATTTAATACTTATATTGCACTTTTTCTACAAATATAATCAAAACGTCTAATCTTAAGAATTACAACCTAAAATCCTATTATAAATTTAAAAATTAAGCTTAGAAACTCAACAAAAGGCCTTGGAAAATAAATAAGCCTTGACTAAACGCTTATAAAATGTCAATCAATTTCCAATCACCCAGTGAACACAAACACTCTTACACACTTACTCATCTACTCCAGTTGAGTCGTTGTGAAGTCTGGAATGCCACTGTACCGGAAGGAACTCCACTCTTCCAATAGCTCGACCTCTGGACAGCTCCTCATGGTGATCAAACAACATTTGAAGACTCACTTTCCGAAAATCATTAACTGCAAGCATGGGAATGAGGAATGAGTGAAAAGACTGTACGTGAAAGAAAGGTTTTTAATTTGATATGGTCTAGAACTATACAACTGCCAATTTTCAGTAAATTTTCTTACAACTTAATTTGCTTGTCAGTGACTGCGCCAATGCTCTCCATTACATCAGGTTTTCTGCCTTTCATTTGACAAGTTAAGATACAGCCGTTTGCAACTAATATGCATCACTTAATAGGCAAAAAATTGCTGTTAAATTATTGAACAGTTGCAGGTCAATCATTGTCAGTTCTATATAATTCTTCTACAGTCTACTGTGCCAAGTTGTGTCACTTTTGTGTAAGTATTCCAGGAGTCTAATTTTCCTGATTAAATAACAATGAATTTGACATTCAGGTTATGGTACTTTTAACATTTTCAGACTATACTTTCCCAACTAAGGGAAGCATTTTATGACGAAAGGCTAATCAGCCCAAATGCATTGTAGTCACGTGGAGTGTTGTATAGGAATACCTACCACATTCAATAATATTTCTAAAGTTTAAGTCTGCAATTGGCCCAATACCATGGACAACAAAAATCAGATGATCAATTTGAGCTGGTTCACCTATAAGGACCATAAAGCACACAAATTAACAAACAACAATGTGAAATAAATATAATTGGTGATTGGGTGGCTGTCTTTTAAGGTGATCATGTTATAGAGGTGAATGTCATTATAAGGATTTCACACTAAAGAGAGAGCCATCTTAACAGTGATTGCCTTATGCGAGTGGCCATCCTTTTGAGGTGGTCACCCAAAAGAGATCACCAACTCCTTTGTGGTAGCCAACTTACTCTCTGAAGTGACAAACTCTTAAATGTGGTTTTGAAGAGAGGTTTTGCCACAGTCAAGATTCTGCAGACATAAAAACTGTTCTCTGAAATACATGTACAGCTTCTCAATTAGCCTACCATCATCAATCTCATCTTCGATATCTGCCACTCCTCGCCTGACAACCTTTGGCCTTGCTACAGTATCCTCTCCACTCCAGTTTTCCGACTCATTATTTGGCACAAAATGCACCATAACATTAGCATTGTGCATCATAATGTACTCTCCATCTGATAATTCCACTCTGCGAGGCCACTTGTTCTCACGAAATGTTGAAAGAAATTCAGCCTGAAATGACCGTGTGTAAACAGCATGGAAATTTGCATTATTAAATTACTTTAAAGTCAAGCAGTGTTTCTAATAAGTGTACTGTAAACAGTCCTGGGAGTTTTAGTCTCTTTCCAACTTTACTTTTCATATTTACATTTTATAAGTAAACATGTATGCAAAGAAAAATTGACTCCCTCATGGGACATTTACAGTTTTTACAATTAACTAATGGACAACAGTGTAAATATGGCAGCAGAGTTTCTGCCAAGGTTAAGTACACTGTATGTCAGGACAAAATGTGGCATTGCAGACCATTTCAAGTTCAATCCTGTATGCTTGAAATTCTCATTTGCAAAACAAACCAGCAACATAGATCAGTAAATGGTATGAAAGTGTAAGGGAAATACAATTTTGAGGTAAATAAATTTGTTATGTGTTAAAATTAATTTTCAGAAGATCATAGCATTATTATTTTACCGTTATTTTAGTCTTGTTTCGTTTGTCAATGAAAAGGGATTCTGTGGATTTTCAGGGTTGTTTATTGGTGTAATGCAAATGTAGTAACTAATTTACATGTAATCATGCATGTAATCCTGGGAACCAGAGGCTTTTCATACACAGTCAGAAGAAAACCTCTGATAGCCGGGGCAACAACTTGGCAAACTGAAGTCTCCAAGAATTTCCCAGCACACTGATCATTCTAGTCCAAACACAGCACTGTCTACAGGTTTGTTTTGTTACATTGTTGGCTTCAGTTTAAGCCTAATAGAACTGGTTTAATCAGATTGCCTGATTAAATTAGCTTCATCCACACCTCCCCATCACCAATACACCTGAGTTCCCTCCAAGTTAAGTTAGCAGAAAAACTACCTGTATTCCTGAAAATTATATTTAGAGTCAATTAAAAGTACCTCAAGTCTAGCTGCCATGTCTTCCTTATAAGGCACAAGTTTGGACTGTGCATCTCCTTTGTAATACCATGAGCATCGCAGCACCACAGACACATCCTCCTCCCAGTAGAGAGGGTATCGCAGCCTCTTGTCCAGGTTAACATCATATCGTCCCCCATCTGTGGCAACAATTCTGTCCCCACTGGCTGAAGATGTTTTCAAAGCCTGCTCCAGGCAATCAGAATCAATATATGAAAATGGCATCCAGGCAGAATTTCCTTTCCTGTAAAACCAGTGTGGTCGGACAGGTTCAACTGTAGCAGCCGGTGTCACACTAGGCGGCATGCCACTTTGCACTTGTTGAGGAGATGAGGAGTGTGACAAGGGTTGAGGAGAGGTGCGCGGAACAAAAGGTGGCGATGTGGACTGGGATAAATTTGCTGCATTCGGTGGAGTCTGTGGCCAACCACCAGCAGGCTGGGGTGGGGTCTGAGGCCAGCTGGCCGCAGGCTGAGGTGGGGTCTGGGGCAGACTGCTGGACGGAATAGGTGGAGTTTGGGGCAGGTTGGTCACAGGTGGAGGTGGAGACTGGAACCGACTGGCTGGCGGTGGAGGAAAAGACTGGGGAAGATCAGCTGATGGTCTTGGAGGAGTCTGAGGCCCAGACCCCACAGCTGTTGATGACTGGTAGGGGGATTTTGTGGCAGGAACCTGTGGACTGGGAAAACTACTTGCCACACTCTGAGTTGTTGTTGCAGGTGACAGAAAATCATCTTGACCAGATGATGATGGGGAAGCCATTGTAAAGAATGGAGAACTTTGATTCTTTCCCTGCAGTACCCCTGGTGAGTCTTTTGTAGGTGATTGAAAAGGTCCTTGAGCCTGCAGTTGTGGAGCTGACTGCTGACCAAGAAAACTGTCTACCTCACCAGCATGTTCCAGACCTGCATTAGCTGAAGCCAACAAATTCATTTAATGAATGTGAGCATGTGTAATTTTAGTCACTTACATGTAATTAGCAATACAGCAGAGCCTTACTCAAAAGAAACACACACAGGATAAAGACACCCAGTTATCACAGATAGAACTACATGTAACCATGAGGATGTCTATAAGAAGGGAATTTTGTTTCCCTCTCTTTCTCAATTGTCATGTGATATATATTTGATACATATTTGCCATTTGGTATGTATTTAACTGCACAAACATAATTTCTCCAGCTTCTGTCCAGATCAGAAACTTGGGATTCCTGCGATTTCCATTTAAGGTTACACAATACCTTCACGGGTGCCCTTCAGAAAAAAATTCACACAAGGGTTGTTTTCAAGGAAACTACCAAAAAGTATACATCAATTGAAAGGTTATGAACTGGAGAATTAAAAAACTGAAAGTATCCACTGTACTGGCCATGCCTTTGTTGAGAAGAAAGAAGCCAAGAAACGCAAAACGACCCATTGTCATTCCACCAAACTAATCAGGTATCAAACGCAAGCAGTGATGTTTAAGTACTAGACAGTGTTAGTCAGCAAGTGTCAATCTCTCAAAAGGTGTTGGAGTTTTCCGGTATTCTTATTGGTTATCTTTTTATAGACCCATAAAGTTAATAGTATTGAGTAATTTGGTGACCCTGTTGCATTCACACCTGTCACAAGAGAAATATCCATGATATAAAAAATCCTTGACATCCTTTTGTTCCTCGATGCTTAGGGAATGTTCTGGCCAAATTTCATGAAAATCTGCCAATTCTACACCTATTAATTCATTTAAAGAGATGGTATTCTCGAGAAAAACTATTGCAAGTTATCACTGTTTGAAGAGTTGTGAACCTGTCACGCCTTTACTCAGATGTATGACAACAGAATATGCCACCAGTCAATGAAATGATGGCACCCCTAGCGTTCACAGTGAGCGAAATGATTTTCGCGAGAATTCCAAGGCACAATAGTGTAACAGTCATGTTCTCTTTGGTTGAACTTCAGCATGCATTTAAAGAGCAGTCTTCACCACTCATAAGAAATGGGAAAACCAAGAGAAATAAGCGTGGCAAGAGTTCGGTTACAAGTACATGTATGCATGATCCCTTGCCACTGTTGGTCAAAGTTTTCTTCTTGTCTTTGAGAAATTCCGCTTTAGTCTTCTTCTTAGGTCCTGGCTTCAATTTTTTCGCTGTCCAAGGATTTTTCTCTTCCTTCTTAAGCAGGTTTCATGACCTCATAAGGAATGATAGGTAGAATGGAAGAGCGAATTAATTCGAAAACACAACTGCGAAATAGTGCGTAAACAAGAAAATGCTAATGAGGCCCTTGTAATAAGAGCTACCGGAGGAAACCACTTTGCACAAAAAGTCTACACGCTATGAGGACTATGACACCTAACTGTTTTATTAATTTAATAACAAAAATACTTTTTTGCTAAAATAACTCAAGTGCATTTTAAGATTTTACTTTCATTTTTTGGGAAATGTTAGAATTTTATGACGACCATTTTGTTTTGCTCAAAAAGAAGAATTCGACAAAAGTAGTACTCTCAAGGTATTGTGTTACCTAAGAAACAGAAAACATGTACCACGTACCACACGTGTTTCTATCGAGTTTTAGTATAAATCTACTAGCGTTCTATCACAAATACCGCTCTCTGATTGGCTATGCTACTCACTATAGATAGTGAGTAGCTAGCAGTGTGCCCTTGTTAACAAAATGACAGCCACTTCTTGGCGTTTTCAAGGTGTCTTTGAAAAGGATTTAGATAAAGTTTTGAACGACTAGTAGAGTTATACTACAACAATCAGATTATTCGCTTTTGATTATTCGCTCTTGATTTCAATCGAAATCTCAAGTTTGTAATCTAATTGTTTAATAGAAACACAATAACTATTTTGAACCAATCCACATGCGTATTTTCTTTGGGCCATTTTCTAAAGGTTATTAAATTCATCATCCATTCATTTGTCTGAATCGCTGTTACAACTGTAGTTGATTGAGTTCCAGCTGAATTTAGCAATGCAATAGCACGGAAGGACTTTTTTTTTGTTTCTTTAGTACTTGTTTTCCCAAGTATCAGATTTGAAATACATGAAGTATTTCAGGATGCTACCAACATGTCGCGAAACAAATCTAGATCTTATATTTCCTACTTAAAATTGAAACCAACAAATCAACATAGAAACTCTGATCGAGGTTGATGAAACATCAGCTTCCAAGAGTTCAACAGATAACCAAGTAATCAAATGAAAGAAAAGCGAAGATTCAAATTATCATTCAATGCGCTTTGCAAGTACCAAAAAAGAAATTACATTAAAATTATTTTTAAGCTTACATTACCTCTACTGGCAGTCGGGGTTGCGATAGGTTGATTTCCAAACGAAATCGATGGAGAATCGGAAGCAGGCACAAGCGTTGGCCCAAAGTTCAAATTCCCTCCAAAATTTGCCAACGAAATCCCGTGTAAAGGCGTTTGTTTTTGAGAGGAATCAAAACCCTGCCTGTCCGCCATCTTGGAAAAGGACACGTCAGAGGATGCGGTGTGATTGCGGGCTCATAAAGTCATTCCAAAATATGCATTGCGGACCTACCTTTTCCCTTCTTCACTTTAGCTTGAAGTTGAACTCGCTTTATCCCGTGAAAGACTTTTTTGAGTTTTACTGTTTTGAGTTTTTGAGTTTTTAGGTAGACAAAATAGACGACGAAATTCAGGTTAGTCGCTATCCGCCCTCTCAATCTTAGCTTGATCAAGCTTGATCGAAAAAGATTTTATCTCGCGCCCAATTACAGCGCGCGCTAACACTTGGATTCACGCGCGAATTCTAACCATGACTGTTTCTCCAGGCGATTTATTTTTTGTGGAGGGAAAAGGTTGAATGTTGTCGAGTGTTTCCACTGGAAGTTAAATCGTGCAGTTGGACAACTTTGATATTTTCTTTTTGTTTTTACCCCCGACAAAATAATTCACTGAAAGCCAATGCCGCGTGCAACAAGGCGTTGATGGCGTTGTTCAGATTTCAACGACTTTTTTTACTTCGAATCGCATCAGGACTGAGTTACGCGTCATTACAGTTGAAAAAAGTATTATAACAGTCTGGACTGAAATTTTGCTCCAAGGAAATAATGGATGTGGATTATAATCGATCAGAGGATTTTCAGCGTAATGAAAGAGTTCACTCGGTGAGTAGCACAAGTTACTGTGATGAGAACAGAAATAGACGAGTTCAGTGAAACCTTTGCCCCAGGTAACCGATAAAAAAGAAAATTAGCAGTTCGAGTTTACAGCGAATGGCCGACTAGAAGTTTTGACCAAGAGCCTAAGCGCTTGAAAGACTACATAACTTTTTTTTTTTTTTTGCAGTGTCGTTGTTGTCACGGTTCACGCTACTTCTGACATTGCTGTTGTATTGCTATTGCTGTGCCGTTTTTGTCTAATTACAGACTGGTAATTACTGTTCTATATAGCTGTCGCCGTTCTTGTTGGCGTGTTGTTGTTACTGTTCTGATTTTTGTTGTTGTTATTTTTTGTTGCTGTTCTTGTTGCTGGTTAGTGTTGCTTTTTAACAGCAGTATGTCGGAAAGCTCAGTTACCAGTAGAGACCAATTATAAATTAATGCAGGACACGATAAAAAAACGTTTTGGGGATTTCCTACAAACGGGAAGTAGGATAAGTATTATACCATATACAAGTCCTTTGTACTGACTGGGATAATTTAAAAATTACTGTATTAGCGTTTAAAGGTTTTTTTAAAGGAGCTCATTTACGGTATTTTGGAGCTATTTGAATTACCTTCAAATTAACGGAAACCTGAAAATAATAGTTTACTAAGATGGGAAAAAACGCCAAAGAGATAACAATAAACCATAGAGGAACAAGGGTGGTGAAGGATGGAGAAGATTGACACGGATTGCAAGCGAGGAACTTGAAAAATTTAGGCTGAACTTTTCAAGATGCGCAAACAGTGGCCTAGAGCCTTTGAGAACACTTCAGGCTGTGGTGTCCATCCACAAGATAGTGCCTACAACATACATATACAGGTTGAAATGCAATTTCTTATCACAATAGACGCGACAATGTAATAAGTGAATGAGAATTCAAAGCAAATAGAAGCATCATAAACAACATCAAACGCCGGAAAACACGCGTGACTAAGCCACAAATGGTTTTAGTTTAGCATTCGATTGATTAAGAAAGAGATTTTTAAGCCAGTCATAAAGCGGGGGACAAGAAAACCCAAAAAGGTTTCGGATTGCCCGCGAAACTCAATTCAAATCCACTCCCATAACTCTTGCAATTCTAAAAGGTCAAGTAAGAAATAATAATTAATCTCTCTACACAGCCTTTGTCAACTGAATGTCTCAATGTCAATGAAAGTGACAACTCTACACGAGACTGTCGGATCTGCCAGACATCTGGAAACTCTGAGGCAGAAAAAGGAGAGCTCATTGTTAGTCCTTGTGATTGCAGAGGTAGCCTCGGTTTCGTGCACAAGCTGTGCATGGAGAAATGGCTGGGCCTGCGCAACCAAGACACTTGTGAACTGTGTCATTTTAAGTTCGAGACCAAGAGAAGATTTAAACCTCTACACGAGGTAGGTTGGGTTTCTACTTCTTCTACAGAAACCCTACTGGGCACTCCGAAAGATTTGTTTACAACGTTACTTAGCAGTGATGACAAAAAGAGAGAACATACACCTTATTGGCTTCAAACAGTTTAGGAATCTGAGAATTTAAACTCTGTTCAACCAAAAAAGTTTATGCTTTGGCTTTTTGGATAGTCTATTTAATTTTTAGCATTTTTACTAAAAAATAAAGCTTGTTAAGGTTTGGTTTTTTTGTTACGAAGTTTACAACATGACTGAGCGGTCAAGATGACGCTACCTTACCCTTTCGGGACTACCCGCTGTGTCCCGCAAGGAAATAGTGTTCTTTATCCGTATAATAAATCCTTTATTGACCAAGCTTGTTCGGTCAAGATGGCTGGATATTGGCCAAGTTCTTTTATTGCGCGTTTATGGATCGAGAAGGAGTCGAAGTCCATGAACACCCTCGGTCAATAACCCATATACCCTTAACAAAATCATTTTTACGTTATTTCAGTGGCATCTTGGTCAAGTCGCGGAAATGCTAAGCAGCGACGAGAAAGGAATCCTTGTTCTTGGATTTGTAAACTTCATACTTCTGATTCTCGAGATCCCCTTTGTCTACTACGTCATCAAAATCAACGCAAGATATTTCTTGGATCAAATAAATGACGCGGATCCAACTCACGAAAAATCTTCGGAGATTTATACTCTCCTTTTGGTATTACTTCTGATCTTTACAATTTTGTTGTTTCTGTCATCCATCACTTTCACTGTGCTTGGCTTTAAGGTGTTCCGCAAAATTTTGAGGTTTAGTAGAGAGGTTGCTCTGATCATTCCCATAAAGCATCTGGAAGAGCCATTGGAAGACGAACATGTCGTGTGATTTATGTTAAAATCACTCATAAAATAAAGCGATAAAAATCCTCTCAGTTTTATTAGGCAGTTGCTTTCAAAATTCTTGAGAACATGTCTCATCTGAACAGATTTACGTAGCTTGCTAAACAAGATACCTAAACGGGCTTGTTTGCAGGGTTTATTAAAAAGAGACGCTACATTCTTGGAATTAAGGTTTCTTATTCAAAAGATTTACAAACATTACAAACAATTTCAAAAATTCAACATTTGTCTGTAAGCTTAACTTAAAGTTTGCACCTCCACTTCGTAGCGTAATAAATATCTGCTGTAATTTAACCTAACTAATTACGTACTTAGATGTGTTTCATGCACAAAAAAATGTGTTTCAATGTCACTACAACTAGTGACAACAGATCGAGTGTTAATACAAATTACATGAATATTACTGAACTCCAAAATATGCGCGACAAGTTTCCGTTACTTCTTCGTCAGTCACAACAAAGCACCAGCTCTCCTGGGTCAGATTGTTGCCGCACCCCGCCACTGACCGAGTAGTCTGAAGACTCGCTGAACAAAAGTTTTTTTGTGACAGAATTCATCAATTGCAAAACCTGCAGACTCGGTTATAAGTTATGTTTAGAGACATCAATCCAAGTAAATACATGAGCAGTTGCTTCCCTCACTAACAGTATAGGAGAAAATTAACGAAACGCGCAGGCTCTGATCATCGAGTAGTCAGCTACCGGTACCATGAGGAGCATGGAGTTTTAGCTAGCGATAACTGCGCACATTTCCTTAGGAAAAATAGTTTTCATGATTTCGTCAGATGCAACGCAAAAGGCTTTGATGAACTGCGTACAAACCAGTCCTTGCCAAAGCCATACGGCATATTTTCCTAACCCATATTGTTGAAAAACTTCCCTAAAATTTTTTCGAACTTACAAAACTGTTATATCGATAAATAAACTGTCTGCGCAAACCAATAAACCTTCTGCGACGTTGTTCAGGTAAAAAATCTTTCGTTGACCAGGAAGCAGTTGAACAAAGTCTTGTTCTCAGAACGATATTTCCTCGTGAAAACTTCTGCCTCGAAATCTCCTGTAATAAACGTTACTATAGAGTCCTCCTGGAGTTCCCGTGGCTAGTAGTACCCCGTATAACGAGCCTTCTGGCCTAAGAGCTATAGCAAGTCCAACCAGACGATTCGATTTTAGCTCCTTAAGAGAGGCCCTTGTGGATCTATTGAGGTGGAACACTTTTCTAGCCGCTGAGAGGGACCATACACCAAAAGGTTCGAAACACACCTGAAGATTAAAGTAAACAAGAGTTAACTTTACATTCATCTGACTGTCTGTTTCATAATAAATGGTTAAAACTCTGGAGTATTTGTAGTTTGTTTAGTGTGATCGTCTGGGTGAGCGTAGTTCTGAAAAGAACTGTTGTTGGTGACTGACGTTTATACAATCTGAGCAGAATGTCAGCTTCAGAGTCAATTGAAAAGTGTTTGTCAGTCGATGGTATCTGTCTGTTTGCCCACTGGTTTGCTTGTTTGATCGTACGTCTAACTGTACGACTGATACAATGGCTGCTGACTGACCGACCGACTGACTGACTGACTGACCGACCGACTGACTGACTGAATGAATGATTGACTGGCTGACGGGCTGACTGACTGACTGACTGATTGACTAACGGACGGACGGACTGGCAGTCTGTTCGACTGACTGACTGACTAACTGACTGACCAACCGATCTACCGACTGGCTTACCGACTTCGATACCGACTAACTGACTGACTGACTGATTGACTCACTCACTCACTCACCACTCACTCACTCACTCACTCACTCACTCATTCACTCACTCACTCACTCACTAATTAACTGACTCAGTGATCATGACCGACCTACTGACTGGCTGACTGCCTGGCTTGCTGACTGGCCAATGTTTGTGTGTTTATAGTGGGAAAGTACTATTTTTAGTACCTTAGTTATGGCAGATTCCTTCTCTAGAACTTTAGGAATGACTTCCACAGCGAAAAATCCACTTTTTAGCATCTTTTTAGCAGAAGGATATAAATGATAAACAGAGCTTGGAACAAGGTCTCTGTATCTACCACTGGCCGCGTATTTAACTGTGGCGTTACATTCCTGAGCGAGGAACGATGTCGCGGGCGCAGGTGATTGATCTACGAGAACAGGAGGAGAGCTATCTGCAAGAGTAAAAGAGGTACATCAAATTCAACGTACAAGGAGAGTGATATGAAAATTGATTCGAGTCTCTATCATAAGAACCCGGAAAAAGACTAGCCTAAAAGTAGGCCTCACGCGGAATAAACAGGTTGGAGTCTCAACACCCACCGCTTTTTCAAGTCCAGTCCTCTTCCTACGGCCTGCAAACAGTAACTGGTCTCATCAAGCCTAATTCCTAAGCAGTGCGATCAATTACACTGTGATGTCGTTGTAAGAAAAAGAATGATACTTCGCTTAACGCGAAATGTTATCCCACGAAAAGAGCCCTTTGCTCTTTATTGTTATCTCTTGTTTTACTGGAGAACGATCACTGGATGAGTGTTTACAAATAAATGTCTGTGATCATCACGGCGTGACCGTATGTTACGGATATGTAAAATCCGGCGGCTATTACTGTCGCTCCTGAAAAAAACTTGTATGCAATTCATCCTTTAAAAAAGCAAATTGGTTAACAAACGGTGCAGGTATGCATCGGCTGAACCTCAGCGAAACCAGCAGCATGATTTCTTAAACAAGTGTACATTGCAACTTACATGCATGGACACAGGCGGCTGCTGGACAGTCGCGCGCTTCCATTGAGACACCCACGCAGTGAGCGGAATCTTCCAGGGATAGACACACTCTGCGACGATGCTGTTGTCCTTCTTGGCAATATTTTCTTTTGCTGCATGCACTCCATGACCCCCACAAACCCCACACGGCTAAAGGGAGAACATCTGAAGTTTCTGATAGATTGAAAGACGTTTCAGTAAATGGCGTGACTCGGTGACTCAAGACAATCTATGCGCATGTCAACGTACAGTCTACTTTATACAACTGTATATATGAAACATCATATCTTTGAACCGCGGAGAAAGATATAAAGACATGATTGATCATTGCAGTTATTTACAGTATTTAGAGAGGAAGCCACATCCGCCTTAGCTGGTTTTCACGCAGGTCATCTATCCTGGTCGAACTGGAATATAAACAGCTCTGTATATTATGTATATAACTGTCTGCGATGATCAATCTTCAATGTCATCAAGTCTGCTTTATATCTTATTATCAAAGATTGAATTAACTTGAAGTTTGCCCGAACTGACAATAAGATGGGCTCTTATGCTTTGATATTTTTGCTTCAGTATTGTTTTCCGTTTCTTTGCTTGTCTGCTTGTTGTTTGCTCAGTTAGTTTCGTTTGGTTATTCGTTCGCTCGTTAGTTCCTAACCAGTTAACCAGTTTGCATATTTCTGTATTTTGTTTGTTTGTCTTTTTGTTTGCTTGGTCTGGGCGAAGACTGAAAAGATTGCCAGGGATCGGGAGAAGTGGAGAATAATGTCGTGATGGTCTTACGTCCCAGCTGGGAC
Organism: Orbicella franksi; assembly: GCF_964199315.1. Taxonomy (NCBI): domain Eukaryota; kingdom Metazoa; phylum Cnidaria; class Anthozoa; order Scleractinia; family Merulinidae; genus Orbicella; species Orbicella franksi. The sequence goes on from NC_138146.1 coordinate 15,313,878, forward strand.
GAGTGAAAGAGAGTTGTTTGTTTTTTCACTTTGTCGTTCGGTTGATTGGCTTGTTTGTAGCAGGAATATGAATAAAGTTTAACTTCTGACCCTACATAGTACGCATTGCCTTTTCGCATGGTGCATTTCGCAGATGCTACTTATTCTCTTTTCTTACTCACCAGAATTCCCTTCTCGTTTGGCGTCTATTGACTTCGTTGATTCAGTTCCCCAATCAAACGGTTCCATATCTATCGGTTGGTCTAATGGCCTACTGAACCAGCTCTTTGTGAAAGAAGGTTGATATTCCATGCGCAAAGCAAACAGGGCGAAGCCAAGAAGAACGCAGACAAATGAAAGAAATTTGATGAGAGGAACAACATTGTTTTCCTGCAAAACAATACAAAACAAAAAAACAGTAACCTCGACATGCAGCATTCTATGCAAGTAAACTCTCAAAACCCAGTGCACACAACCAGTTTTTTTTTATAAAATATCACAGAAAGACCATATGCTAAAACCAAAATTTACTCACTTATTAACCGAGGTCGTTAAATAGTTGAACATACTCGACCGTTTAACTGCCTGCGAGCAGGCTCTCGTGCGTTGCGGCAGGAGCAAAGTCGATGAGCAGAGTCGCTAGAGATGAGTCAGCGAGGAGAGTATTCCGGCTCGCTTGGCTCGCTGACTCTCGCTTCGTTCGCCAACGACTTTGCTCGTGCCACCAACGATGAGAGCGTGTGGCTGTGTACCGTCTAACACTGAATTATTCTAGTACAAGGCTCTATAATTAGCCTTGTTTATATAACTGTACAAAGGGGTGTTGATTTCAAAATTATTTAACATTATTATTATAAATAAGACAAAAAAGAAACAGCATTTTAACATTTAATTTTTCTTCTGTTTCTTTTTTATTTGGGCGCGGGGGGGTGGGGTCCTTTTGTAGGTTTGGCTGTAAAATCTTGTAAGCTTTTCAGTTCGTATGGAAGTTTTAGCAGCTGTCATCCTTTCAACTGAATTTAGGTGTTCAGAGCGTTCTAGGGAGCCATAAACGACTCAAATGTTTACTTTAAGCAATAGAGCACCACTTCATCATCTAGTAACGGAAATTTGGAAATCTTCCTGAACAAGACATATTCCAGAATTATTTTAGAAGAATCAACTGACCTCGCTTCTCTTCTCAACAGCTGCTTCTTGAGCCACATAGAAAGCAACTATCTCTTCATTTGGTCGACACCATTTTTCTTTGGACTCCATGTTGACGTTCAAGGTTCAAGTCTTTTTCCAAAGCTCAGACGCGACTTCCTTCCTTGGTTATTCCAGCAAGCCTTAGTGTATCATCCTGAAATCACAACACAACGAGCTTTGAGCCTCTTTTCCAGCTGGAAAACATAGCAGTATTCATAAAAACTGCATATACCGGTGGAGGAAGTATCAAGAAATGTTTGTAAAATTTTACCTAGCTGTTCACGATATATCAAGCTTAGATTCAGACACCAATTTATTGAAACGATACAAATCAAGAGAAAAAGCTCGTTCTCAAAGCAAGTCCTGGCGCCCATCCCTTCATTTGAAAATGAGATTTCATTCACATGCCGAATTAAATTCATTTTCGTATGAATGGTCGTGCATCAGGCCTCGCTTTGTTAGAGAGGCTCAAGGCAACTCGGAAATGGGCTATTCTAATACCAGAGAATTATTGCACTTGGCTTTTGAAAACAAAACAAACTACTTCGAGCTGAAAGAAGGAAAACACTCATCTATAGCAAGATTATAATTACTAGGTAAGATTTATACCACGATATTCTGACCAAGGAAAGGAATGAGCGCGTAGTTCGGGTGCCCACGCTGAGAAAGGGGGTTAAAAAATGATTTCGTTTACTCGACGAGCTCGCAGACTTTGACTCACCCAGAAATGTTCTTTAGACCTTAGGGAATAATAATGGATGGCAGTGGAGCTGGCCAAGTGGGCCATGGAAACTTACAGTACCTCAAAGTACACCCCTCCTAAGTGTCTATGTGTTTTTAAAAGTCATCTTCACAACACTCTGGGACGAGGGGGGAAATAGTTTATGACCTATAGCCATCAACAGATTTTGTCTAACAATACAAAATTTTCATAAGATTGAGTTCATGCCATGGATAACATGATGATGTTTTTAATAAGTCACGTGATCAGACTATGACGTCATAAAATTGACAAAAACGGATAAAGTCAATACGGCCGAGTGCAATTTATCTGTTCACGCAATCTTAAAACGTCTTTTTGGAGAGGGCATTTTACATTTGTTCTTATTTTTGAATAAAGTTCCTTTCACTTATCAATTAAAAACTATTGAGAAAAATATCACACTTCAGACAGAAGATACGAGGCGTTTTACATCCAAATAAAATAAAAATCTGACTACTGAAACTTTAGTTGCCTGTAGCATTGGGAAGTCCCGTCCGTAAACTGAAAAACAGGCTCATAAGTTATCTACGTCTATCTCAGGAAAAAATAAAAGTTTACTCTGCCAGATGGTCACTGCACCCATTTAGTAATCATTTAACCTGTGCTTTTCTCATTCGTGAAAGTGAGGGGTCGCTCATCGTGCCCCTACCCGCGTATATATCCTCAAAAGTATTTAATAATAATAATAATAATAATAATAATAATAATAATATTTAATATTTCTAAGGCGCAAATTAACATGTGAATATGATCAAATGCGCCTAACAAACCATATGAGTAATATAAATTAAACGATATGCTATGAATAGTGTGATAAATTTAAAACTAATTATTTACAATAATTATGTACATTAGGCTAAGGTAGCGAGCTAAAAATTAAAATATTAAAAACAAGGGATCTAGTAAAAATGTATATGAAAAATCAAGAGCTATTCAAACGCTTTTCTAAATAAAAATGTCTTTAGTTTGGACTTAAAATGGTTAAAATTGTCCTCATCTGTCATTGCACATGGCAATTTGTTCCAAAGTGATGGTGCAGCAGCAGTAAATGCCCTGTCACCAAGTGTTTTCTTCGTTTTCATGGATGGTGGTACTAATAAAACTTGAGAATTAGAGCGTAGACCATACCGGGAGGGATTTTTAACACGAATAAGATTACAAATATAGTCCGGTGCCTGGCCATGTATGGCCTTAAAAGTAATTATTAAAATCTTATAAACAATTCTGAATCTGACAGGTAACCAATGTAAAGAATATAATACAGGAGTAATGCGACTAAAACGCGGAGTCGAGCAAATTAGCCTAGCAGCTGCGTTTTGCACACATTGTAGCTTATTAATATGAGTGGTCGGTAAACCATGGAGAAGACTGTTGCAGTAATCAATGCGTCCCATTATGGAGGCATGCACTAGCACCTTGGTAGACTCAACCGTAAGAAACTTCCTAATACGTCTAATGTTATGCAGATGATAAAAAGCAGCTTTACATGTCTTCGTAATGTGTGTCACTAGACTAAGGTTGGTATCAAACCAGGTTCCGAGGTTTCTTGCAACAGCAACAGGTGCAACACTCACATTACCCACCGATAACTTCTCGATGTCCACCTTGCTAAGCTGTTGTCGAGTACCAATTATTAAGAATTCGGTTTTGTCGTCATTTAGCTTTAACTTGTCAGTAATCATCCACGCTCTGATTGCCTTTATGCAGAGTTCCATTGCTTCGATTGCATCAGATTGACTTGATGTGGTGTCGGGCTTGAAGGACAAATAGAGTTGCGTGTCATCTGCATACGCATGTGCAACAGGTAGATGATCCTTTATCACCTCAAATAGCTTGCTAGAATAGATCGTAAATAGCAGGGGTCCCAGACATGAGCCTTGAGGAACCCCATGTGGCAGCTTGGAACTCTCAGAGAGACAGCCGTCTAAAAAGACGCTTTGCGATCGGTCAGAAAGGTAAGATTTAAACCACTTCAGAGCCGTTCCTGTGATACCAAAACTCGACTGTAGACGATGAAGTAAGATTTTGTGGTCCACCGTGTCGAAAGCCGCACTGAGATCTAGAAGAACTAGAAGTGTCACGTGCTGGCGGTTCATATTCATTAGTATATCATTCTGGACTTTTAGGAGCGCCGTCTCGGTACTATGGCATTTACGATATGCAGACTGGAGTGGAGGATACAGGCCAAGATCCATCATGTGGTTGTACGTCTGGTCAAATACAGCGCGTTCTGTCAATTTTGATAGGAATTGAAGATTACTCACAGGTCGAAGGTTTTTAAACACCGAATCAAGGCCAGCCTTCTTTAGGAGGGGGTTGACAAGAGCTTCCTTCCATTCACCAGGAAAGTAGCCTGAGAACAACGACGAGTTAACTATGCGCATTTACTTAATAAAATATGTTTGATTCTTAGCATAGTCTCTATAGAACTAGTGGCACAGAGTTATCCCCGGCCCCCACATTAGCGTTGCAGAAAACTGCCCGCTCGAGAGTTTCCACTGCCATCCGAGTATTAACTACCAAGGTCCAAGGAACAATTCTAGTGAAGTTAAAATTTGCCAGCTCTCCAAGTAAACGGGACGGCCACAGTGGGTCACGGGCACCCGAACTAGTGAGTTTGAAATCATTCGTTTCTAATCTTAACTATCCGTGATCCTCTATATTAAATTGAAGCCTGTTTGCAGTGTCACTGAGAAGTATAAAGCTGAACACGAACACGAAACTTTATAAAACAGCTCATTTTCGATGGCTTTGTTTGCCGTGGTGTAGAACCCCCAGCCGTGGTGTAGACCCGTATCAGTTTCTTTCTCCTCTTAAGTTTCCATTTTGAGCTTCTATTTAAAGGCTTCCAAACCGCGAGGTCTCAACAAAGACACATAAGCAACAAATAATTGATAAGAAAGGGGAAAAATTCAGACTTATAAATGCTCCAATGCTAAGGGAAAGATCGTTTTCAGGCGGGAGTCGACTAAGAACCTCGCGCATGATCTCGCGAGAGAATTAAAAAAAAATACTTTTGACCCCGGACACAAGTTAGTCAAGTTTTAAACTTTTCATGGTGGTAATGAGCGAAGGTCAAGAGCAAACCAATACATAGACCCAGCATGAAGTGTCCCTGTGGGACTAGATCTAAAATGAGGTTTCAGTCTGGGACAAAACAAATGTTAAAGCTGTTTCGCTTTCAGCCGCTTCGGACCCCATTCGCGCGAGGGGAAATTTTAATATAAGTCCTGAACTGTTTTCTCCGCTCGTATCTAGATTTTTTTTTTCACAATTTGCTTTTTTTGCGCTCTTTAAAAGGAACATATTCGTAGTTTAGACAAAGTGTCAACGAAATAAAAAATTGCGTGGGGCCAGTACTGACATTCAATATCTAGCCTGTTTTGACGAGTCAAAACTCTAGAAATAACAGAACTTGATCTACCAAATGCTGATTAAGTAAGTTGAGTTGTAAAGATCGAGTTATTGAACGTGGGTTTTCAAAACACAGGGATATTAAACCTCTAAACCTATATAACATGTTTATTTCGTTGTATAAGATACACAGAATAATCAGTAACATATAACATAGTATGAACACTTCGGCTTCACCCTTTCATAGTACAAAAGACACGGAATGAATCAGCTGTGGAGGAGGCAGACGGACAAAGCATGTAGAATTTAAATGAAAAAGGCAAACCTTCCTATATATACCGCACGGTACATGTACAAAGGCCGCAAGACAATATTACTGGCAACATGTTAACTAAGAAAACGTTCTCTTAGCTTGCTATTGCGGAACAAACTAATTACGTGAGGATCCAAAACCACTGAAAATATAAAGTTAGCAAAACCAACGCTGTTTGAGAAACAGGAAAGCAACTATTTATCGCTTTTACGAGGTGACAAGTTTTGGTCAGTTATCGTTTCAATCGATTTCAACTTTTACTGAACAGACCCATTTCTGTCTAAAATACGGTCAAATGCTTACTTACAATTTTTTAGTCACTTCAACTTAGCACTCAACTCTCATTAACACCTAACCGACCATAAAGGACAACTGGAGGCGCAGTAACGTACCGTGTTAGCGCTCGAAAGAGAACTGGTGAACTGAATTGTGATGTTTTATCGCGTGGATTTGTTTCCTGGCCTCTATTGTTCACGGTCCTAGGTTATTTTCTGATATTTCTGAACACAGTCTAAACAGTGTTGTGTGGCCTGTCGGCAACATGCAAGTACAAAAACGTCTTTATTTCCCCGGGGGGAGGGGGGGGCGGGCGTCTACCATGTAAAAAGGACGGGGGTGCTCGTCATACCTTTTGGGATAAAAAAAAACGCGGTTTTGGTACCTCTCAGGGTGTTCAGTCTCAAAACGTCCGCAGCGGAAGCTTTCGCGGTACTGTTTAGGGTATTGAGCCGAAAAAGCAACTTATATTAAACAGGATAAAGATTTATGAAAATGCTTTCATAATTACGACGAGTAGAAGTTATTGGAAGCAATCGTCTTTATCGCTACTGAAAATCACGAGAGTGTCAGTCAATGTGTTGCTTTAGAATTGGTATCTCTTAGGGGTGAACAAAATTTCAAGCCACGCCCAAAAGACAGGATCTTGGTACCACTTAGGGGTTGTTTTCAAAATTTCCGAAGAGCATACCCGTCCTGTTTATAGGAGAGTTTGACCAGGAGTCTATTTTTGGAGTTATATTGCAAGAGGTCATGCCATCTTAGCGCCCTTTCAAATGCGCTTGACTGAAACACGAACGAGTACTCATATACAGAAGCCCATTACGTAATGGCTCCTACCATATGCCAATTTCATTAGCAAAGGTTATTCATCATGTTAATCTCGTGAAAATTTGGAGCTAGAACTTAAAACCCCGCATATAACGAGTTTCCTATTCTTTTCAGGTAGTTCTGTCAAAAGAATACCCCCTTAATGTCGCTTCAAACACTTGCTAAACTGGGTACAGTCCCCGATGAGCAGAAATGTTCTGTTTCATGATATTGACACATCTTGACAGAATTTTATCTCAAAGCTTAATCGGTTTACAACCCGATCAATTCCCTAGCCTCAACCAACACCAACTTTAGTTCTGATGTCGGTTACCCTCTACGGTAGAGACATCCTCTAAGATCAGTTTCGATGTTCTCGTCCAATCAACTGATAGCTCGCATTCACACCCAAAGTTATCACGCAATGTGCCGCCATGAAAATCATTGATGTTGCTAGACAACTTCTCTGCCTTTGAACATTCGAAAAAGGAAGTCGGGGTAAAAGAACTTTTAATTAAATCGTACATCAACAAATTCAATTGCTTCGTAAGGCTTGTGAGCGTATATTAAAGTCCCTATAAAGTAGTCTTGGTTTTGTGATGTTATGCTTTAGGATGGTCGACAATTCTGCTATTTTAAGTGTAGCCTGGGTACCAGCAACGTGGAGAGAAGCTAATGAATTTTCTTTCGCCAGGCCGGAATTTCACTTTACTAACGTAAAGGATGAATCCCTTGCTTTTAACTTAATTACTACAGCACTGCGCGCAAATGGATTGAAAAGGAGCAAAATATACGCTATTATGGTTACCACCATACAGCTACTTTGATTTCCAACTTGAAATAAAATTTGATTTAGTTTATTGTTTATCTCTTGGAAACCTCGTGGTCGCTGGTTGGAACTTAGAAATATGGTAATTTAATTTGCACTCATTATTAAAACACAGCACGACAAGGGAGCTTTTGTGTCTGGCGTTGCACGCGGTTTAACTTATGCACCTTTTGCTGATGGCTCTGCGCTTGTCAAGACATCTTCTAAAAGCTCAGAAACGCTGTCCAAAGTAAAACAGATGCTTTTAAAATGTCCTTGTGTTTTCTTTGTTCCTTGTTAAACACAATTATCATTCAAATAAGCTTGCCCAACAATCGAAACTTGAATTAAAGTCGTCATGGTTTGGCTATGTTTAACACTGTTCCATGTAAAGCTTTTATGATTTTCTACAGAAACATCTGCATGCTTCGAAAAGGGCGATATAGTGCAATGAAAATAGAGAATGGTATGCTGGAGATAAATCGTCGTTTTGCGGGTACTTATTCAATGAGAAAACTTTCTAAAAATAAATCTCCATGCACTCGTTCACTGATCTCACTCAAAACCATTGACTGATCTTCCTTCCTTGGGTCGCTTTCTACAACTGCAGAAATTATTATAAAACTACCAAATTTCGCCGAATTCCTTAAAATGGAACCGGTCACCAAAATGATTCCACGAGATTTATACATCTCTCTAATTGGATTTTAGTTTATGGATAAACAATGTCTCGGAGTTCCTCGCTGAACTATAGTTTCTTACCTTTTATTACCGGCGATTTCCGGGAAAATCAGCGATCTTGATTTGTTGAGAAAATTCCAGTTTGGGACAAATCAGTCCAACCACACGGGATCATTAAATCATCGTTGATAACGCACGGTTTGCGTCATTCGCTCTCGCGCTTCACACAAGTCGCTTTTTTGTCCAAAAGCTGCCAATATACGTTACCCGTTTTGAAGTCATCTGCTCTCACACCATGTGGCTGAATTATTAACAGCATTGTTTGTTTTCTGGTAGCAGTCAAGAAAACCCGTCAAAAGCAGACGGCCGTGTCAAGCACGTGACATGTTTGTACCACGTGCTTGAATATTGTGAACGCGGAGGACTGGTTACAGGTAGTCACAATTTTGTCAGCACGATATTCGATAACTTAATCGGAAAACGTTCAATCTTCTTCAGTCTTATCGACCCATGCGTGCCTCTTTGTGGCACTCTGATATTCCTTTACTCTGAACCCAGAAGTTTTCTGTCTTCTTTTTCCTGTTGAAGCGAAAAAACTGCGGCGTCGCGGCCCAAAATTTGAAAATATCTGGTAAAGGGGCAATGCGTTTTTGCTCGTTTTTTTCTTGTTTTAAAGTATGTTTTGGAGCTTTAATTTAACTTGTGTCGGATGCGCCTAGAATATGACAATGAAGCCCGTTTTAAAGCTTGAGAACTGACAGTGAATACTTGGAACTGCTGGAAAACGGTAGTGAGGTATAGCTGAGGGCTAACCAAATAATGAACAACATTCAAGCAGTTTGCAAAAGCTACCTAAAGCCCCGCCGTTTTAAGTCTGTCTCATCCGGTGGCAGCGCTTAACATGCTTCACTGGGTTTCGTAATTTTTGTAATAAGGAGCATATCTCCCTAGATGTCACTTTGTTTTTCTCTGTCTACTGGTACTCACTATACTCATGCCTGGCCCTCCCTCATTCGAAGGCCTCAATATAAAGCAAGGGGCAACGAACTTATTAAAGACATCAGGCCACCTCAACTCCCACAGGGGTGACGGGTGGGGCTTATATCAGACCTAAAACGACAAAGAACCATTTTTGCAAAACGGTTTCAATCATGTTGACAACGTGACATTCTGGCATTCTGAGCGCAAGTTCAATCAATCAATTACTTCGTCCAGTAAGCAAGACAAAAACAACCGTTTCCATATCACATCACCATTGTCAATCGTTCTTTAAACTACACCATTAAAGTTATGCAGTAACATAACAAGCTGACTATCCCGTTTCCTGTTGTAAATGGTGCCTTACACCAAGCCTTGCTTGGCAGTCCGGCAGAGGACGAAACGAATCGCGAACAACTTGGCAAGCTTGAAATACTAAGGTACGCCAGCCGCGGCGTATATTCTTTGGGAAGGAATTTCGAACAATCTCAAAAACTGCTGTCATACTACATAGGTGCAATGGACTTCGAAGTTGTCTTGAAGCCACAGGAAAAATAGGGAATTTGCAGGGGAATCCCAATTTCTTCAACCTCAAAGGGAAATTGAGTAAATTAGTTCGGGAAAACGGAAGTTCGACATAACGGGGGTAAAATTACAGAGAAAAAAATCCAAATGCAAGGACCTTTGGATCAACTTATCGGGAGGCTCAAGAAATGCACTTCAAATTAATTATCGATCCGAACTGTTCTCGACTAGAGAAGTCTATTTCGTGGGGTGAAGTTTTCTTGGCTTTTTTCCTTTACATATAACCCATTCATTCAATTAACTTCTGTTTCTCTTCTTCCTCCTCCTCCTTCCTCTTCTCCTCCTCTAGCTTTCTGCGGGGTAGCGGAAGCCACTTAGCCCCTGGTATGTATGGAGGGTCGCTGACAGCGCTTCGCTGCAGTAAGTTCCTGTCTTTAGCTTTTCTTCGCTTTTCAGCCTTGAGTAGGAATCGCTGTTCCTTTCTTTTTCTCTCGATTTCCTTGACCCACTGGAACTCGCCTGCAATCTGGCCTCGCACCTGGCTTATAAACTGTGGGTTCTTTTTCCGAGTACATTCAAATCGCGATGAGCTGATGTGCCCCTGATATTTCACCCCGCGTTTACCTAAAAATAAAACGCAAGAAGTACGAAATTAGATTTCTTCATTTGCCCTGGTCAGAGCGAATTCAGCCGAGACAACCCGACCATTTCCTATTCCCGCTAGCCAATCAAGAAATTGCACGACCTCTCTCGCGAGGACACCGGAAGTTGTCTTGTGAGCGCATCTTTGTGAAGAAGTGAGCATACCGGACGATTTTATAAGCTGGTCGGGACGATTGGGTATAATTCTGAATAATTCACAAGGTGTAACTACCACTGTGATGTCGAATTCAGAGGCAATTACCTTTCCTGGTGATTCAACTGGAACAGTTTCGCTCCCAGGATTGCCTCAGAGATTCGCCAAATTAATCAGGCAATCAGATTTCTCGAATTCATCCTTTAATTAAGATGCAGTTCAGTTCCGTCTTCATGGCGTTTTTACCCTTTCCTCCCTTTCCCCTTGCGACCATCAGAATACACGAGTCAGACTACTCACCTCTCCTTTGCACACTAGTTGGCAGCAGGGCTGGTTGTCTGATGTGAAGTCCGACAGCATTAGGAGTGTGTGCCTTCACCGTCACTAATGACCCAACCCCTGCTGTCACAGACACCCAACCGACACTGGACAGTACTACATCAGCAGCACTAGTGTCCCAGCCGATTCCTTTGATGGTGAAGTCTTGTGAGCCTAGCGGTGGAAAAGTTTCCATGCGCTCTTTTCCACCAACGGGTATCTGTTAACAAAGGGAAGACGGGGATAAGGTTGAGACAAAACACTTAACAACATCAGAAACTGTCTTGGGTGCAAAAAAAACAAACAAACAAACAATTTACCTAGTACTAAATTCAATTATTATAGGACGAATTACGTCCCGACTGTTGCACCTTAAAAAAGAAACTGTGCACCCCTTGGCCATCTTTGATGTCAAAAATGCGACTTTGTAGTTAGTATTCAGCAAAAGGCAAAAAGGGTAACGTAAAACGTTCAAAGTATTGTTCCCTCGTTATCTCTCTCAGCCTTTCACAATCTTAGCCATCTTTATTCTAGTTTTGCTTTCGCTGTTTTCTAACTGGTAAAGCATAATTATTTTGAGGATACGTTAATTTGTGAATCGTAAAAAGTGACTTAACAAGAAACTAGAACAAAATCTCCCTACATGTATTTTCATTGGCGTCTTGTACACAATTTTCAGGAAAACACTTCACTGCCATAGAACTTTGTTGGTACTTCTAGAAATACGCCTTAACATTCAACTCACCATGTGAGCTTCTGCTCGTTATCAAGCAAACCTTTGCTACACATGAAAATGTAGGTACAAAAGTTTAGTGTCCCAGCCTCCTCCCTTCAGTAGCAGAGATCTTCCTCCACGTTGCATCTTTTCAAACGTGTGTAAACGTGACTTAAATGTTAAAGTCCAGTTTAACAAAAGAAAATTTTTTTTACTGCTTGGTGTATCAAGACTATATACCCTTATCTGACGAATTTCTATATTTTCATTATCAGTCTGCTTGGAAATATTTGATATTGTAGGGAGAAATTAGGAATTCGTTCTTAGAAAAGAATCTTACCCCAAGTAGTTCTGTTCCAGCATGTTTGCTGTACACTTCATCAGCGCGCTCTTCACTGCAGACGTGAACTGGCAAGTTAGGAGATGCCACCACAGTAAAGAACACAGACTCGATCGCCTGGAACAGTGGAATGAAAAAACTAAATTAACCATCAACAGTTTCAAGCACAATACATACACACTAAATAAACTTATCATTTTCCCAAACATTCTTTTTGCTAGTGGTATGGTACAATCCTCTTCCTAAATGAAAATAAGATTCTGTGGTCCCTACACAAGAGATAATTGGTAAGCCACTAATTCTCATTTATATTTTCCAATCAGAAAACACGTGTACATTGCAGGCCAAATGCCACCTAATGAGGGCCGAGTAAAATGATCATTTAATTAGAGAAGCTCTATTTTGTTTTGTTTTTGGTTGTCTACCAGTTGGGTTGGAATAGAGGTACAATTTGTCGTCTCTTAGACTCAGTTGTATTTGCTGCCAGCTCCGTAATGGCAACAACTAATGTCTACTAAACAACACACCTTTGGAATTGTGTCCCACTCACTGTCACTGTGTTGCTTTTTTCTTTTTATCTTTGTGACGAGGAATAAAAAAAGAAAGTTTTATTAAGTAACTGAAAGCAAATAGCCACTAACTGCACAGCAGTCTTGATCCTTGACTCTGATGAAAAACAGGATAAAGGTCATGGAGTCAACATTTAAAAAAGGAATACAAAGCTTCATGTGTCTTCTAATGAAATTAAATTTTGTGTGTTCCCTAGCCCTGACCCTCAGTGACGTTACGGTGTTCTAACATAGTGTACATGTACTTGAATTTCAAGAGCAGATCTAACTGTATTACTTTACAACAAACTGCATTTTACAGCACCTCAAGATAGTCCACTCTGGCCAGGCCACCTAAAAGTAAGGAGTGACCCGGTTTGAGAATAAAGGTCCTGGGTACAAACCATAGGGTTGGATTCAAACGTCTTATCTCCTCCATTGTCAGCAGATTAGTTATCTGTCAAAATGATCAAACTCAAACGTGTAATCAAGGCAAGTTAGGATACAAAGACTTACTTCTGATATCTTCATATAATACTAGTATGTTGTACATGAAAGTATGAACTAATATCATGGGACCCCATTATATGTACAGGGCTGTAGTTACATCTACAGTGTATACAGCACTCTGTACCTTTGAAGCCTCTGCACACATTAGATACCCATAAGATTAATAAGGAACTTTTATCAATCTTCCCCTAAAGCAAACTTTTCCTAAGTGCACACGCTGCTGTGACCCAAACTGTACTATGTACATGTTTCTCTCAAAAGCCCATGGCCGGTGGTCACCAATTTTGTAATTAGCCCTTGGTCCTTTGCAATGATAGTGGGCTTCATGTACATGTATTTTGAGCTGTGACTTACCAGATTAATGGAGAGGGTATGGCTATAAAAATAATAAAACAATAATAATATTTGAAAACTGAGAGCAGTGTAAATGTCTAAATTGAAGGCGAGCTGTATTGTTGAAAAGCCTTGTCTAATAAGTAAGCAATTCATCTGGTTTGGTGCTCCCCAGGTTGAACTAACCACATGAAACCACTCAATACAAACAAACACAAGTAAACTAGGAGACAGGTTTCTAAGGAGCTCGTTAAGAAACAGTCAAACTCATTCATGTCAAACCTGGTTTTCATTGATAATTCCTGGTGTGTCATACAGCCAGGTCTGACTTTTGTTAGGTTCATCCATCACAAAACTTGGTTTAAGAATGTCGAGAGCAGTCTGTGATTGAGTAGGAACCAGAGCTACTGGATTTCCTCTTCTGGTCAATTTTCTTCTTGGTAATTTATCTCTGTAGCTTGTTTCTTCTTTGCTAATGATTTCATAATCAATTGCAATTTCACTGTCATCTGGCTTCTGTTGAGAAAAATGAACTTAGGTTATGTAACTTTAGATTGTGATTCACTAAAAAAAACTTTTTTTTTCCCCAAAGCTCTTTCAAAGGCTAAAAAAACTGGTTTCAAATTGGAGTAGCCAAACAGTCAAACTTGTTCACCCAACATGATCTTTGATGAAAATGATTGATCATTTAGTGCTTTGTAAACCACTAATGCATGAGGTGATTTCATGTGCTCACTGTGGCAAATTTGAACACAAGGCAGTTGCCTCAGAATCCCCAGTAAACATTGTAGCATTTTCACATAAGTGGTTTGTAATTCTGTTTTTTACGTGGTTTGTTATTCTGCAATTGTGGCATCCACTACGACATCAACAGCAGAGGCAGATTAAAATAAAGGGGGTCGAAGACAGTGCTGGCAAAGTGCAAGTTCCTCCTCCCCATTGTCCCCTCTCCTCTCCCCCTCCCCCACCAAAAAAAATGAAAAATGAAAAATCCACTTTTCCTGGAAATTCTGCTTATGGAATTGTGGGACCATATATCAAAACTGCAGGGAAAAGGGGAGACCACCACTACCCTTGATCCCCCTAAATTTGCCCCAGCTCAGTGTCAAGTGATAAGTTGTCAATACAGAGTGACAACAAGAGATTCCAACAGGTCAATTCCCACTGCTTCCACCAAATCATTACAAATTTTCTATTAATTTGTCAGGTCATGTGGCTGACCATGTAGGGTTTTAGTCCTGAGACCTCCTACTTACCTGGAACACTGGATAACTGGTGCATTTGCTGCACCATATAATGGTACAGCAAATGCATGTCTCCTGTTGAAATGAGTATTTGATTGGGCATGCAAATCAGACAGATTATCAGGAAATTTGATCCCAAGATTTCCAAAACATCTTGAAAAAAAATCGCCTGGGATTTTTTTCTTGAAACTTAAGGATAGGAAGAGTAGGAGTCTGTCTCTCTTCTTCTGCCTTCCTTTCCCCCCTGATTAGCTCCCCTCTATACCTGCCATGTAAGCTATAAAGGAGGAGAGGCAAGACACCTGTTCACTTACTGCCATAAGAAATCAGAGTTAGATGTTAGTGAAGGCAGTGTAGGCTTCCTACACCGACTCACCTTTACGACACCTTGTCTCATTCTTAAACACAGCTTCTGTAACATCCAGTGACCAATAGGAAACCTTAACATTCTTCGTGTTGTGCCTGGCCACAAGCTGACTGTTGCCCTCTGCAGCAAATCAGCCTTCTTGTGAACACTAAACAAATCCAAGAAAAGATTAAATAAAGATGTTTTCCCACTGTTACTGCAACCAATAAGATAGATATCACCCTTGTGATCCCAATGTTCCATTATTTTGCTTGCCAGCTGAGTGATTCCAAAGCCAGTCTTAGTGCTAACAAGGCACATACTTTTGATGTTTGCACCTTCAAGGCCATGAGTTTTACAAGTTGTGAAAAGCATTTCTTTCAAGTGTTCTTCTTGCTTGCTAGTACGCTTACCCTCAACTGGAAGCATGTCCACTTTATTTCCGATAATAATGATTCTCTTTGCCTCCCCCACAGTTTCAAGAAGATCTGGAAAGACACTTCCAGGGAGATCCATCATGTCAACTACATAAAGAATCAACCCTTTTTGTCTTTGAATTTTACTCAGGTACTCCATGATCTCGCCTGAGGTTTCAGTAACAGGAAAGGGTTTATTGTAATGCTTTAAATTGAAACACTTTTGACAAACCAATGTAAGAGAGTTTAAGTGAGTCTCTGGGCCTTTTTGACCAATAAATGGATTCTTGGAAGGTATAATGTAACCGCCCTTCCCGGGATCATCGCTTTGAAAAGTAGCCCCGCAACCTGGACACTTAGGAGAAGGCTGTTCGTAAACATCTGTGAAAGCCTCGATGCTCAAGAACTCAGGTTCAACAAGAGACGTTTCTCCGCTAGATATCGTGTTGAAATCGCCCTCAGATGGCGTCCCCGCAGTAGACGTATTACCACTGAGGTCATATGAAATTAAATCTCGACTCTCCTCTTCTGAATCTGTGCCATTATCGTTTTTCTCGTTAGAAAGATGAGCCGAAGTTCTGAAGTATCTTCGAACTATAAACCTCTCCTCGCGTTCGCCATTAACATGCAATTTTGATGGGCCGATTTTGTTGAAGCGTCTGGTTTTTACACTTCTACAATAACGTAGAAGTCCATTTGTTCTCCAAATAAGGCCCCTTGCTCTAAGAAGTTGAAATACAGACATATTTCCTTGCAAAAATCCGTTTTAACCATTGCACATGTATTCCGCCATGACACTTTTGTATGGGCAAATCCGCTGGAAAATCGCAGGCACAAATGGGAAAAATGTGCCCAATCTTCCCAAGTCACAACTTGAACGTTTACCAGGCTTAGCCTGGGAGTAGTAGTTGAGAGTAGGCACAGAAAATTATTTTGCTAAAATATTTCCTTTTTTATCATAGCAAGAGAGCATGACCTCATTTTCTCTTGATTATAGTAATAAAGCTTCAAGGACACTCGGTTAGTCACTCTCCCAACCATGTTCTAGCCTGTGTCACAGCCGCCTCTCCCCGGAAAAAAAAGGGAAGAGGCGGCTGTGACCGTCCTGAAACTTTTCACATGAATCTGCACTGCATAATGTAGTTAAGTAAATGCCCGACTGCACAACAAGAAGTTAAGGGGGCCCCTGAACATGAAGTTTTACTAAAATAGACCGGAGGGGCAATGGAGACCAGGTCATTAGTCCCCGATTTTTATTGCAAAACGGTAAGGCATCGAAAGCCCGTAGCTTCACTCTGCCTTCCCCTTTCAACACTGTTTCAAGACCCTTCAAGCGAAAAGCTCCATTCTTCACCGATCTTCACCCAAAACCCGGCCACCTCCGCCTCTTTCTTTTTAAAAGCGTATCTGAAACCGACTCTGGAAAGTTTCGAGAAGTGCAAGCAATTTTTGAATTTAACTGATTCAAGATTGATTTTGCCTCTATAGTACTATGACTATTATGTTGGAATAATTCTTTGATCCATACGCTTTGAGAGTGAAACGGCAGTAATGAAACAACAGTTAGAGTAATCTGTCTGACAAATTTTCTCAGGGATTGCTCTGTTATGTCGACTGTCGTCCCGGGACTGCATTCCGTTTACGGTTACTGAGGTCTACTGAGTCAACCTTACTGAACGTTCGGTCCTGTATAACTTGACAAAATTTCATTTCCAAATGTTACAAGAACTGAGAATGCATTTAACTATTACCCCACAATTCGTCGATGTTTGCTCGAGAGCTTCATCGTTTAATGCTTCAGTTACTAAGTCTCTTGAAAATTAACAAGCCGGCCTCCTTAAAATATTTGACACTTTTTCTTAAATTTTTCCTTTGTCTGAAAGAACGGCATAGCCCTAAACGCATCTGGACGACCAGGAATTGTTCACTGACAAATGCAAGAAAGAGCCAGCGCGGAATAAATTAAAGGTTTTTATCCGAATTGATTGTAAATTCAACGAGTTGTGTGTTTGGCAAAATTTACATAAACTTTCACTTCAGCTGTCACTACTAACACTTAAGGAGTCGACTTAGACAGTAAATGACACCTTTTGTGCATAGTTTACTTATCAACTGCGCGCCTAGCGATCCTATTGGTGCAGAACGCGTGTTTCTTTGTACACCGCTTCAAAGGTACATTACGTATTCACCGGGCATTATGGTGTTTATTCTTCCCATCTCAACGGGATATTGTGTACCTTGACAACGAAGCACAGCTGAAAAGTTTGCTCAGTAATTCAACAGAATCTACAGACCGCAGTCGAAGATTGACGCGTTAAAAATGGGTTTTACCGAGTTGACGAATCCACATAAAGCTAGCAATTTGCCTGGGTGAGTAGAAAACTATTAATTACTGATTTTATCTTAGTTTGGGATAGCGTCGGTTCGGCATTAAGCGGCTCATTTAGATCGGTGACACTTTTGAATGGTAGTGTGTGGTGTAAATAGAAAGTACAACAAGTCGAACACAGCAGTTGATAACGAGAGTAATCAATTCGTTCGGCTAAACTAAGAAAACGTTCACGATACACATTGAAGAAGCGTAAAACATTGAGCATCTATCGTGGATGAATTATTGATTCGATGAAGAGATGAAGCATATGAAGTACTTCAGTTAAGATTGTACTTTATCGTACGACGACTTGAAGTCTAACGTTTCGGAAGAGGAAAAACTGAATTGGAAATACATTTTAAAAATAGAAAGCGAAAAACAACTCCTCTGTGTTTATTAAGCCAGTTAAAGACCCAAGCCTTAATAGTTAACTTTTTACTAGAAACCAGGGAATGATGACGAGAAAAAGCCTCGGCAGGGTAAAACAATAAAGTTCCTGCCTGAAGCTACTTTTGGCTGTGACGGACAAGAATATTTTATGCCAATTTTTTTTCTCCTTGCTGTAGTTCAACCCCAGCTCTAAATTACCGAAGAATAAACTGGTTAATTTGGTCCAGGTTGATCTTTAATACATGCTTAGAAACGTGATGTATCTCAGACTTTACACAGCAGGTTGTTAGGAACTCTCACCGGCAAATTTAATGATTACTGATATTTTGCTTATTCCAGATACCGAGGTTACTGTCCCCAGTTGAAATATGAATGTGGACACACATATGGGATAGCAACAGACAAACTCACTACAGTAAGTAAATATAATAAATAAAAGATTCATTTTAAACAAAGTTCGCTAAACTTTACCAAACAAAAGAAACAACTTAACGCATTATAGGGTCATTTTTTTTCTTAAATGAGTATTTGCTCTAAAAGTGTTTCTTATAAACACCAAAACCTGTATACGACCATAAGTACAGTATCCTTGTTTCATTGACGCGTGAAATTGCATGATAAAATTTTGAAGGAACCCTTGCCAGTGGATTTTGAGGAAAAACGCATATTTAGCATTACAAGATAATTGCAAAGTTCTATCGCAAACGTTGACTTACTTGCTTGGAAAGCAAAGTTTCAAGACGTAAGGTAAAGATAGATGAAATATCGACAAAAGATGCTAACACGTTTTTAGCACATGTTAGTTAATTCATTCTGTTACTGACCGCTTGGTAGCTTTGTTATCTTAATTTTACTTCAATATACGTGCACGACTAGCTGTTTAGAAACTAATTTGTTGTTTTCTTTGCCGCAGAGACACATGCGAAATGAGAAACTTGTTCCAATGACTCTACCAGACCCACGGGAGAGAATACCATATCTACCACAACCAAATGGGGACAACAAACTGACAGCAGCCATGGTTCCATATTACACAGGCAATACGAACACAATATCATTTCTTTACACACTTAAAACTTCATTAATACCAAAGAATCTCTTTTGTTATTCCCATGCCTTCGTTTGCGTTCTCTATTGTTCTTCCATTGCTTTGGCAAACCGCTATTTCAAAGGCATTTGCAGCTCACTGTAGCCTCAAGTACATTGGTTTGGTTTGGTCATTACGAATTGGGAAAGAAAATACGACTTAGTACCACGTGGTCATTGCCTTCAGTGAGTTTTGAACTAGTTTCGGGGCCTAAGACCGATATTACAATGATTTTTATAACTCAGAAAGTTTCGGCTTTGAGTCATTTCAGAATTTTCTAAAAAGTAGACAAATTTATATATAAACAATAAATGAAAGTGCATTCAGTTTCAAAAACCAAATATGTACTGTAACCCATAGAGAGATAAATCCTCAACAAGCAAGACTGTTTCGATTACTTATCGAAAGTCACGTACCAACAGATCTTATTACTCACACTTAAGGCATGCTTAATCAGTGAAGCTTTACTTATGTGTGATAAGGATTTAAAAACTCAATTTGAAGCTAAAAGAGGTCTTAAAAGGTTGACAGTTGAAATCCTTATTTGAATTAAATTGCGCTCCCATAAAAACATTCTCTTTAATCTAAACGGCAAAAAAACTATGATTAAGTGTATTCGGATTTTCCGTAGTTAGAATAAATAGGCCATTTCTGAGTTGCCTTTTGCCTCTGTGTTAAAACAAGCCTTCTTGTGAAACCATTTATATGAAAATATGCTCCACCTGCAGGTTTGTTATCTTCATAAAGCCCGCAGTTTTTACGCGGAAGTTTCTAAGACAACACGAAGAACCAGGCCGAAGGCGGCCCACAATTTTCGGAGAACAGTCGGGATGGCGGTCTCGAGTCCTCGCCTCGTTTTTATTGGAGCATGAAAAACGAAACCTTTGCTGGAGTTTCGCGAAGATTTAGCAAAAGCGACAAGCAAAGAAAACGATTTGGGGCAAGACCCACAAAACCACTTTTTCTCGCCGATTTAATCCCGGTAGCTTGCGAAAACTTTTGATAAAAACGAGTTAAAAATGCTATAAGGGAAAATTTTATTTGCATTAGGAAGTTATAAATCAAGACCTGATCTCCAAGTGGGAGACCTGCCACTCACTAACCACGTATTGTGTTATATTTAGGTTATGTTCCCACAATGCGATTTCTTTACGGTTCCCGATACAGAGAAGCGACAGAACAAGCCGTTAGCAATTTCATGAAGAAGGACAAGAATCACAGAATAGAACAAGATGACCTGAAGAAATCTATGTACAGTCATCCAAAGCTGAAGCCTGTACCGAGTTACAGAGAACCCACGAACTACCCTGATCTGACACCAAAATACGCTAAAGGGTACTTCCCTAGTAAGTATGGATTACTGACAAACATGCTGCTAGTCTGATATTCAAACTTGATTAATTCAAGAAAGTGGTCCACTGAAAAAAATGTACTCTTGCTTAAATGAGGCAACTTATGCAAATGGTTCTACCGAATATTTGTCGATGTGTATATTGCGTTTTCATGGGCTCTCTCAGCTCATCACGCACTGTGAAAGCTTTTCTGTGCTGCAGACAACAAGCCATGCCGGAAGATCGGTGGGAAAGTTGTGAGCCACTTGCCCTCCATTCCGTCGTGGTTTCCAAACTCTTCCCATGATTCGTTATATCTCAGTTAAGTCGGTTGCACGTTGAATGAGCTGGTGAACGATAAAATTCCCTGGTCTTATGATTATAGAATAAATTCTTCTTTGGAATCAATGTTGGTGAGAGTTCGTGAAAAAGCAGAGTGTAGCCATTTTATAATGTTAATTTTGTTGCCATAGGCTTTTTGTTATAGTATTCATAATGATAAAAACTTGCCAACACAACGTGTTTGTTGTTATTGCACAGGTGAACATCGGGAATTTTGTGAGGCGCCGTTACCAGGCTACACGGGTTATGTACCGCGGAGGCGAGAACACGACCTGGGTACTAGATACGCTACCTGGACTAAGGACGGCTTTACGGACTCTCTTGAAATGCGCAATAAACAGGAAGGCCTGGCCACTCAGGCTATTGACGTCACTAGGTAAACAAGATATTAAAAAAGGTTATAGTTGTGTTTTTATTCTGGACGGACCAAATTTGAGCTTAGGTCGTTATGCAAAGCGTAATGGCTGTCTTAACCTGGAGTAGAATAATTTCCTCCACCTCTGACAAAGTTTAAAGTCTCATTTTTAAGATCGAAGGGAAAGAACATTTTAGTTTTCATATTCCAGAGCTAAAAATATCACTAGTTCTAAGCCGATCACTCTCAAAACTTAGAGACGGTATGACTGTATGTTCTTGTTATCTATAAATAACACACAAACCTCTCCCTTTCTGTAGATTACCAGAGGCGACTGTAAAACCGCTGATCGCAGAGCACGGAACACTGTACAGGAAAATAGGAATGAAACCAAAATATACAGGCTACATACCACGTGAGTAAACACACACCACTTCATGTCGCAGTCACTGATGAAAGACTAACAATCGAAATGTCAGAGAGCTGACTTGAGCCTCCAAAGTTATCAACTGAAGATGATAGGAATTGAAGCGACTTTTTCGTTTGCCTACCTGGATCAGTGGTGTAATTAAACTTCCTACTACTTTATCGTGATCACATGTATTAATGAACTCTCGGTTCCAAAGTAAAAACTTCAGTCAGGGACCTCAGTTTTCTTTCCGAGTTTTTTTTTTTTTCATCAAAATTACTTTGAAGAAAACCCGGCTGAAACTAGCAGTTTACTAGGAAAGAAAACCACCGAGGAGAGTATAAACCATAACAAAACAAGGATGGCAACGAATGGTGAAGATTGACAAGGACTACAAACGAAGAATTTTCCTAATAAAAATTCAGGCAAAACTTTTCAAGATGGGCAAGCCGTGACATAACTCCTTTACGCATCGCAAAAAGTGAATTAATACATCACGCAAGTTTAAAGCGTCCTTGGAGTTGCAGAATAGGAAATGAAAATTCAATTCTTGGCTTATTTTTTATCTACTTTCTTATTCATTTATCAGAGCCTTTCTCTATATCTTTTTTTTCACAGAGAGACGTTTCAGATTTGGCAACACTTATGGCGACACCACGCGCTCGTTACCAGTCTGCATGGACACGCTCGGATATTCAAGTGGAAGTTACATCACAATGCCTGTCATGTGATGGGGCTCTACGAAGTACCAAGATAAGGGCCTCATTAGCATGTGCTATTTATTCAGTTACTTATTACGGGGAATTTCGTCAGCATCCTTAGACACTATTTTCCAGAAATAGTATTTATCTGACATCATGACGTTTTGGCTTGTAAATTTCACATATTTTCGATTCTATTTGCGACAAACGTCCTTCTTTCTACTTATACTATAGAAATGATTTAATTTAAAAACCCAGAAGTAGAATAATATCTGAATGTGTAATTAAGATGTTAAATTTTCGAAAACACTTTGTCATTTGCTTTAGAGGTTTTCATTAGTGAGACATTTTCAGTTCTTCACCCGTAGATGTCAGAACCTTCTTATTTAGGAGTAAACACCACATGAAATACGTTCCTACTATTGACTTTCATGTAAATGATCACACACAATGTTTCAACAGGACTCAAACATTTGACCCTCAGAGTCTGATCAGGTTTAAAGGTTTGCTCCGACCGATCCAAATTGTAAATATATTTTTTTATGAATTCTTAGACGACTGCGACCGTGCTTGCGTTTTAGAATTTACTCTCTGGCTACCTAAGCTCAACAGCTCCGATCTCCCCTCACCTCTTCCCTCTCGCCTCGTTTGTTGCGGACGGGAAGGTAAGGGTAGACTGACCACGCCTCAACGTCCTCGATCATTCTTCAGTAAACCTGTTTATCTAACAGGTTGAACAAGATTGAAATAGATAGTAGTTTGCCTCCGGTGGAGATGCTGTTATGTCAATGTGTTACTTCTACTCCTGGTCGCAGCCCGTTTTATAAGACAATGTTTTATATAGAAATATTTCAACGTAGGGCATGGAAAGACAGCTAATAAATACAAAATTAATTAATTAATTTTATCAAGGAGTGTGTTTTTACAGAGTGAGACTAAGAAGTCATAAATGTTATTAAGAAGCACCAAAAGTCTATTTTAGCTAATTTGAACACTGTTTGCAATAAAAAAAATTTCAGTGCTGTTGCAATTTATATGTGCGCGTGGAAGTTCAGTGAAACTGTGTAACCGGTTATTGCTTTCATTATGTACCTCCGGATCTAGCAGAAATGTTTCTAAGATGAAGCTCTTTAACAGTTGGACTACGACCACGAATGTTTTCTGAGCAAATAGAAAAACCAAGGTGATTAATTGTCTTTCTGGATATTTCAAAGGATTGCAGCCGGAAGAGTTTCAGAGTTTTTTATTTTTTCAATCAAACATCAAGAAGAATTTTCCTTTTCAAGTGCAACGCCCTCTCGATCGTCTTCTATGTATTAAACGATTTGATTATAAGCTCGAGATTTCTGTCGCGTGCCGGATAGTTGACTCGGGCTGTGCCCTCGTCAGCTGTCACGCATAGAAATCTCGAGCTCATAATCTAATTTTTTATCAGTATAGACCTACTAGTCGTTCAAAACTTTATCTAAATCCTCTTCAAAGACACTTCAAAAACGCCAAAAAGCGGCCGTCATTTTCTTAACAAGGGCACACTGCTACGCTACTCACTATCTATCACAGAATAGATAGTGAGTAGCATAGCCAATCATAGAACGGCATTCGTGTTAGAATGCAAACAGATTTATACTAACAGCGAATAGAAAGTTAGTGAGAGAACCGATCATATACGCGGAATTACAATCCATTACTTAAAGAAGATTGGTCAAGATTTGCAAATGATCTCCTCAGTGAAGTGTAATTTAAAAACCTAAGTAGCATTTTTTTCTCTGATTTTCTCAACGTTGACTTTTTTTCATGGAAAAAACCTTCCAAAGGAAATGATTAGATGTGCTTAAAATGGATACCGTTTTTTTTTTTATCTTTTTTCGCCAGATACGGATAGCTCTTTATATTCTCTTCAGTCGATTTTCGCACTTGCGTTATAATTTGTCAATTGAGTTCTATATTTAAGATATTTTCAGATGGGAGGATTAAAACTGCTTATCCTCTTAAAAGTTGTTCAGAGAATGAGAGATGAGAAAGACAATAGATCCTGGTAGAGGGAAGGGCCTCACTCATGTGATGTTGTCTTCTTAATTTCTAAAATTCAGCATGCCATTACTATATAAGAAAACAACCATTTATCGTTTTTGTCTTTACATCACTTAAATAACCAACAGCTACATATAAAATAAATAAATAGATGCACTTTGTGCCAAATTACTTATAAAATCAATGCGAATCATAGATAATCTTGAATGCGCACAATCATTTCTTATTGTGGATCTTTTTTTTACAAATCAGAACAATGTTTAAAATTTTGTTTCTTGCGAGCGAAAGTGTCTTCAGGCCCCATGTCTGTACATGACGCCTTCGTTTAACGTGCATAAGACATAAATCTTAACTTGTGTTCAAATTTTGACGCAGACATAAACTGCTTTTTGATTTCATAGCCAGTTAAAATTTAATTCGTTCACATAAACACAACGCACCATGAAAGAAAAAGAGAAAGCAACGGAAGAGAAGTTTCTCACGTGACAATGTCTGTTTGGACACCGGCTTTTCTGGAACTTTTCATTTTCTCTTATCACAAGACAGAGCGGTTTTCATTCGAGTGTCGAAAAGTATTGGTTTTGCATCAACTACTCTACATGATTGGCTAAAAAAAAACTCGCGCCACTTTTTGATTCAATCAGAAGTAAAACCAAAACCAATCGTGACTCGCTCGCACTCGTTTTCCCGCGCTTTCAGTCAGCTGCATGTAATTACTTCGAGTTTTGATTGGTTCACCAATCTGTGTCCTGTACTGTCTGTGTCCTTTTGATTGGCTAGAGTGATTACTTTGGTGGTTTTGATTTTACAACACTCAGTTGAAAACTGTTCCATATGTGGTTTCTTGTTAGACAAGCCAAACGTTAATTGCGGGTTGCTATGGAGTCATGGCGCCTGCGCAATGGGGATGCCAGCCCACATCACAGTATGCCTCTTGCCGTTCGCTTTATGAACGTACTAGCCCGTACTGTATCGATAAAACCTTAACTCGCAGAATATTGACATATCATTTTAAGTAATAATTGTCCGTAGTTAATCTCAATTAAATTAAGAACTATGTAACTCTCCGCCCCAAGGCCTCAGGAAATCACTTTCTAAAGATCCGTTGGCATGTGTGGGACGGCAATGTGACGCTGAAGATAAATGAAATCGCTTACACCTTAAAATCGCGACGGAAACCTTCTTTGTATAAGCTACAACTACTATGGCTGGGAAGCTATGGAACTGTTCTATCTTCTTCCTTTCTCTTCTACCTTGAACAAATACTCTGTTTTATCCATGTTCAACATGTTGCTCACGAATGCATATTCTTCCATCCTGATGTCTTACGTATAAGTTAATGTCACGTGTTTGCTGTCCATTCATGTAAGTGACGGTAGAAAAGTGAATTGTGAGGCTTGCATTCCTGGTTTTGAGCGTTCTATTCTTCTAAACTTGCCATTGTCTTTGATGGCGAGATAGCCTGTGTTGTTTGGATGTACCGGGAAATCCAGCGGCTTGTAGGTCAAATAACCGTTCTCTTCCATGTGCTCTATGAACAGAGAATTGGTATCAAGGTTCTGCTGCTGTTGGTGAAAAGAAAGAAAAACGTTATCAACAGTAATAAATATAGTAGAAAATTTTTCAGTGGAGCGTTTAAGAATCTCACCGCGCTTGCGATTGTTAAGTAACTAACGTAAAAACGCAAATAGTTTTAAAAATGGGTTCAAATACGTAAACAAGCATAAAGCATCTGCGCATCTCGCTACTTTACACCCCGTGAAGGCCTGGGAGGAGGGGAAGGAAAGCGCTCGAGAAACGCTAGAAAGGGGATATTCCCATCGTCTCCTGCGTGCCCTCCTTCTCCTCCCCCCCCCCCCCCCCTACCTGCGATCATACCCTCGCACCCTACATCTCAGTCAAAAAACCCTGATCAAAGGTTTTTTCGTACCCTTCTGTTTCTTCCTTAGGGAGCCATTGTCCTTAATATAAGGTTTGCAATTTTGAGCGACTTCAACACTTACCAACTAGTCAAAGTAGTAACTGAAATATCACAGTAACGGCTGAAAACTTTAGATGAACTCAAACGAAGCACGGTAAAGCCAAAAGGGGACGTGGATCATGCATAAAATTGGAGAAGATTAAAACGGATTGCATTCGTGTAAACTTGAAAACGTTGTCCCAATATTTTCAAGTTTACAGCAGTTTATATGAAAGCGTCATGTATGATACTCAAAAATTATTCTTCTGTTATGTGCCTTTGCTTTTGTCCTGCCAATTTGAAGTTTATAGAGCTCATCTAAAAGAAGAATTATCTAAATTTCCGTGAAATAGCACCTTAAATAGAACTGACAAAACCCCAGAAATACTTACCGTGACTCCCACAAATTTTCCTCTTCTTTTTTCTCTTATTTCGCATGCTAAGAAAAGTTTGCTCTGGATTCCTTTGAACCTCTTCAGTGTTTTGTTGTAGGTTTGCCTTTCAAGTTTAGCTAAAGGATGAAACACAGTTCGTGAGTAAAACCTTCGACTAGACAGTCTAGATTGCGCGATTGTGAAGGTGGGAAAGCACGAAAGGGCTTTTATCAACTGTTAAGACGATAGAAAAGCCGAGGGGGACTCCCTTATAAAAAAGACAGGGGTGTTCGTCGAAAATTTTGAAAAGAACCCCTAAGAGGTACCAAGGTCCTGCTTTGTGGGCGTGGCTTGAAATTTTTTTCTCCCCTGAGAGGTACCAATTCTAAAACAGCACATTATCTCCTGTCATATTTTTCGGCTCAATACCCCAAAAGGTACAGCAAAAGCTCCTGCTGTGGACCTTTTGAGGCTGAAGACCCTAAGAGATTCCGGAACCGCGTTTTTAACCCCTAAAAGGTAGGACAAACACCCCCGTTCCTTTTACATGGGGGTCCTCCCTGGGTGTACAACTTGCGCTTCAGTCAATCTTCTTACTTACTGTATATGGACGAATTGTTCAGCGTCGTTTGAATGGTTCCATTTGGTAAAATCACCAGGAAGTAGCCAGTCCTAGAAAAAAGCTGTCCTGTTTGAGTTATGGTAGGATCTGGAAAGACCTCGTCTAAATCATTCGAAGTTTGAACACGTCTTGGAGGTTGATCTCTTGAAGATCTGGAGTTCGCTTTGACAGGTAACCCCTGTACTAGGCTGGAAGACGTGCAAGAAAACACGAAGTATATAAAAACGATCTGTTGAATTAAAGATACATTTTCATCAGTGCCTGGCTTGATATAGTTAAGTCTGTATGTGTTGTTGTTCAATTTGGTATTGGCAGGAGCCAATCACTAGGAGCGTGCAACTACCCCATATTGCTGTCATGGCTTTTACACAGACCGATCTATTTTAAGTTTGAATTTACCGCGAATTTAGAACCCTGCAGGAGCCTCCATGAGTGGCGAATCACAAGCACCGACTTAATTTTTAACTGACGTCATCATTTCACCAGATCATCATATGGTTTATGGCTTCCTAACTGAAAAAGTAAAGCGACATGCCGCGAAAATAATTAAATTTAGAAGCACAAAGTCGTTAAACATTGCAGATTTTCAACAAGACTTGAGAGAAACAGAATGGTTATCGGGAGACAATTCTGTTACGGCTGAAGCGAAGGACTTTTATGCCTTTTCTTAACAACAAAAAGGCCAAAGATAAAACGGAGATCACACTCAACATCCACGGAATTCTATTGCAAGATCAACGATCAGTAAGCGAGCAATTTGCCGACTATTTTGCCAGTGTAAGTGAGAGCAGTTTTGATAACTGCCTTGCAATCAACCTCACACCAGAAGAATGCGATAGACACCCAAGTGTCCTCGCCATACGCAGTAGATGGAACTCTAACTCTTTTATTTTCAGGAAAATCGCGAAAGAGGAAACTTTTTTTTTAGTCTTAAGACTTTAAATACCAACAAAGCCATTGGTTTTGCCATGATACCGTCACGCGCTCTGAAAATAGCAGCACAAGAACTTGCAGTCCTACTGACAGCAATTTTTAACCAATGTATCGAGTAATGTAGCTTAATGTCAAGGACCTAATGGACACGAAGGGGATCAAATGTCATCATGGTAACAGGAAAATCACTTGGTGGGAAACACAAGCAAATACCAAGCCATGGTAATCGGCAAGGAACACGAGCCATCCCTAACAGCGGTCGACATTAATGGCCACTCCCGGGTGGCCACTCTATCAACACTACTGAAGAACGTACTGGGCGTCACTATCGACAAAGAGCTATACTTCTCTAGACATATTTCCATAATTTGTACAAAATTAAGCAAATTAATAGGCGTTCTAATGAGACTTAGAAAACTCATCCCAACTGAGGCAAAACTCCAAATTTATAAAACAGCGATATTACCACATCTGACCTATTGTAACCTTGTCTGGCACTTTTGTAAAGCAACGGACTAAAAGAAACTAGAACGAGCAAATGAAAGGGGACTTAGGGTGGTTTTCTGTGACTGGAATCTCGCATACGAAGACTTAGTGAAACGCGCCAACTTGTTCTCTTTATACAACATGCTATTGCATGATATCGCCATTTTTATGTACAAAGTCAAGCACAGGCTGCTGCCTTCGAACATATTAGATTCATTCAGTGGCACTCCATCTGGGTCAGTACAACCTCAGGAACTCAGATTTCCATATCTCCAGATTCTATTCTCTCCACTGTGGCAAACATTCCTTACGATATCTCGGACCATATTTGTGATCAAAACTTAAACAGAACGACAGATATATGCCAACTCTAACATCACTTGTCTCGAACATCCGCAGAAAAGACATCGCGACCCTAGTTTCAAATTACATCTGTACAGGAAATTGTGCGAAGTGTGTTTAAAATGCTATTAGAATTTTAGACATATGTTAAGTTTGTATATAGTTGTATAGGTAGAAATTATTATATTTTAGTCCTCATTTTTAAAATATAAATGGAATTTTAGATATGTATATATACCGTAAGAAGTGATTTGTAACTTTTACTTAACTTGACTTAAGGTCATTCCACTGAAATAGAACCTGCACTGAGATTTTTGTGAAACTTTACCTATTGATTGTTTATATTATATGAACTTAAATTTTGAAATAAAAATGAGGGGTCCCCATGTTCGTTTAGGAGCAACAGCACCTTGTTTATACCCCATAAATCCTTATAATAACACCACGATTGTAGTCACGATTGCTTGCTAAATTCACGTTTCCGACGATTGCTTTTTGCTCTACACTGAGAATTGGTCTATATTTATTTTACACAGAGAAATTTATCACTCAATTCAAAACAACAGAAAAAAAAAATGATAGGTCACCATACTCGTTTGCGAGAAAATGACGATTTACCTCTATGGCGAGATCCAGATGTAAAGAAAAAGCCGCCATTTTTTTAATGCGCGCGCGCTAATCACGCGTGAAATTATGCGCAGTAGGGATGCGCAGTGCAATACTGGGGAATAACCTTAACTTAACTTAACTTAACTTAACTTAACTTAACTTAATTATTAGTAATTTTATTGGGATAGTCCCCGATTAGTCGGCCTCCGAGCTGACTAGGAGATTTAGACGCCGTTAAATAAAGTTTATTGATTGATTGATTCACCGGAAGATTAAAAAGAAAAACAGCCTTATTTTCCTTACCGATGCGCGCTCATGTAGACCGGAACTGACCTATTTCGCGGGAAAAGAAGCCTAAAACTAGACAGGTCTTTAAAAATTCCGTGATATAGGCTAAGTATGGGAGTTGTGCACTCCTAGTGATGGGCTCCTGATATTGGGTATCTAGTTTGTCATTCCGAAACTATTTTGTTTTCTGTTTTGATTCAATCATTTCCACTTTCCATCTTCGCGCTTTTACAAGGGTCTACAAGACATTTGAGGGTTTTTTTTTTATCCGCTGATTCCCTTTTTAACTCCGTTCATTGTAACTTTATTTTGTACCACGTTAAAATAAAGATTATTATTACGTAACGAGGGATCTGGAATCAAGTTAATTCATCCGCTGACCGCGTATCCACGTCGTTCACTACGCACGCTCCACGCTCGTTCATTAATTCTTACTGATATAATTAAGCCACTGGAAGCACGAGTAATGAAAGTAAGGTAATTTCAAAATACTTCTTTGAACTTGAATGTATAGACAGCCGAAAAACCAAATGCTTCAAACTAACTATCGAAGGGCGTCTTAACATAGCAATATCGGTTCAGTGAAAGCATGGTAGACTGCTGTGAAAATCAATGTTACTTACCAACATCGTAATATCCGACACGTCTGGTATGTGGCCTATTGTTTATTTACAAGCAAATCACTTGTACTTGAAGCAATATAAGCTTTTAAAGTGACGAAAGACAAATGACCCCAATTGACGGCTGACGTCTATTATTATTTAATCTTAATTTATTGCATTCCTCGAGGAAATACACGAGCTCTTCAACGATATTTTGGCATGAGACATGTTCCAAAAGGCATATAGATTGAAATAAGTGACGAAAATTACCCCATCTGTGTGGGTTATAGATTAGATTCATTTCCGGAGAAACAAATATTTGCAAATGAAAGCGTGATTCCAGATTCATAATGCAACGAAATACAATTAGGTTATTGTGTAATAAAGGTTTATACAGTCTTTATAGGTAATCAGCGGAGAAAATAATATGCGTGCCGTTATCAGAACACGCTGAGAATGTTCTAAATACTTCCCGTTGAGGAGTCTAGCGTATGTGAAATAGCTAGACGTAAAAAGATTTTGTTTCTTCTCCGCTCGAGCCCTCTTGTTATCGCTATTAATAACCTCGTCAAAAGCTTA
This sequence comes from Orbicella franksi, assembly GCF_964199315.1. NCBI lineage: Eukaryota > Metazoa > Cnidaria > Anthozoa > Scleractinia > Merulinidae > Orbicella > Orbicella franksi. Next base: position 15,344,931 of record NC_138146.1, read on the forward strand.
TCCAAAACCTTTCTTATTAACCGTATGGATTATCCGTTTCTTTGTATACCCCAAAGTCGGAGCGGAAAGGGGAGGTTAACGATAGAACAAAACTGTTTCCTATACTAGCAGACCATTACGCATAATTAAGTAGTCCATAATAACGTAACCTCACGCCAAGAGAAGAGAACTAAATATTATCATAAACTTGTAAATTAAGTTACTCGATGTATGCTAGTCAAGATTAACTCATTTATGCTTGGTCTGAGAGAGTCAGTAAGTGGTTTTGGAGAAATTTCATTAACTGAGACGGCCAGAATAGAGAGGAATACACACTTTTGTCAACTTAAAGATATTGTTTCAATATTCTTTCAAATTCTCTTAACTTTAAGCAGTAACACTGAGTGAAGAACATTGTCGTAGGGAAATAGCAGTGATAATTTAAATTTCAGTTTGTAATTGTTAGTGTCAAATTGAAAAAACAAATTTTCCTTCATAGAGAACCTTATTGATGTTTTTTCCTTATTTTGGTTTCCCCGTTAAAATTAACGACGATTAAGATCTAAATGTAGATAACATACCAGTAATGATGCAAAACGTAGACTGAATTCCATCATGCGGTGCTGGGAAGAGCAACGATTTTTAGGGCTGTTTTCGTAAATGATGTTCGCTATCTGTTCGCTGGTCTGACTGCGTTGTTTGGAAACGCTCACTAGAAAAGACTTTCTTTTATACATGGTGCAGAATACGAACTTCCTGGTTATTAGCACGAAACCGGATTGTATTAAAGACTCCTTCGCAAGACCCTAAATGAAACCGGAATACCTCAGCCTCATGGGTCGTGTAGTTTTTTTAATTCCTGACGATGGAACTTCGTTTCCTCTTATTCCAAAGGTCTCTCTCGGAAGGGTGGCCGCAATGCGATTTTTGAATAGCAAATATCATTGCTGGCATTTTTCTGGTCTAGGCTCTTGAGAGTTCGTTCGTAAGATACACTAGATAAAAAAAAAAAGTTCGTAACGACCGGAAAAAATAACTCAAAAGTCGTCAAAATTGCATATTGAACAATTCATATTCGAATGTTTTGAAGCTCGCTTCATTGATTCTTTAACGTTTTCAAACGCAACTTTCCGCTTACAACCCGTTCAGTCACGATAACTTTAACCGACCCCTCTGGTGGTTTAAATTCTGCAAGAAAAGCTGGAAGAACTGGTAGCTGGTAGAAACAAGTGGCGACATACGAAAGAAGCCGCTAAGAAATTAAATAAGGAGGATGAAAATACCAACGGATTACAAAACAAAAACCGATTACATAAAATATTATATACTGTTACATAACTTGGCAGATGTCGGGCCCTGTGTGAGAACTTCAGTTGCCTCCTTGAATATGCCTATCTTCTAAAAGAGGACTGATGTGTCATGTAAAAGGCAGTGATGTGTAACCACAATCATTCCCTCCCGCGAAAACAAAGGAAAACGGATCTTTTAAATCGATCGACCGTAAAAGTACCTCAGCTATTGCTTGTTTTGTGTGGGTTTTTCTAGCGTCCTTGAAATAGCTCGCTAAAGTCGTGGGCGACTACGGCAAGTAAGGACAAAATCATGGGTGGTCGCGTTTGTAAGCCGGCTCGGTTACTCTTACTTGAAGAGGAATCAGTGAAATACGTGCAGTGCAATTCCATTTTTTTCCACTGTATTTGGCAAAACTATCAGGGGGAGCCGGTGCCTGTGTTTCAAAAACTGCGAGTATTTTCAGTATTTTTTCGGATGACCATTCTTCGTCAAAAAAAAAATCCTCTTCTACGTTTTTTCCTTGTCGATACTGTGAATAAGTTGCCAAAACAATCTGCTTAAACCCTTCACACACTTAACGTTTCAGCAATTGTCTCGATGAGTGTCTAGTTAAACTTCAAGTTCACCTATTGTTAAAAAGGAAGAGTCAACACAGACTCAACGATTGTTGAAGAAGAGCAAATTTTTCTGGGTTCAAGTTGTTTAGTACTATACTTTGGTTCAATCGTTTCTTCACTGTGGCGACTGATAACTTGCATAACAGGAGTTGTAGGGAGACGATTTCTTCGGGTCAGAGGGTCGTTCAAAAATATAACTTCCAATCGCAATCTCCATGTTATGAAAAGTTCCTCATAATTTTACGTTTGCATCATGCTAAGACGTGTAGGTAAAGAATGTTCTCTACAAGTGCCACTTAGCGAAAAACGGACGTTATGTTTCTTCTCATAATTGAAATAAAAAGTCCAACAATGTGGAGGACATTTAGATACACATCCGGACGAACTACGTAGACGGAGTTATAAATAAGCTGACGGAATCGCAGGCGGTGCTCTGGTGAACCGCAGAAAAAAAGAACGGGAATATTATCCACCGCAGTTTATTCTTCTGGGTTTGGTAGCAAGCTTGTAGCTTTGAAGAAGGAAAAACGCTTGCTGTGTTTCCTTTGGTAACAAAACGTTGTAACATAACAACTTTGTAATGGGTTTCCTGAAAAAATTGTGGTTGAAGAGCCCTTCTTTAAGCCAGCCCTTTTACGATATTGTTTCCGAGTTTGTGTGACGTCTAGGAAAGAAAGCATAAACTCTGTGCCCACAAATATATTTTTTTAAGCAATTAAATAGTTAAGTGAATTTTTTAGGTGGCTTGTCTCTAAAGCACTTCCGGTGCTTAGCGTACCTGGGTAAATTTTTTCCCGAACATTCGACAAGAACGGACAAAATCACACAAGATGTAACACTTTATAAATCCCTGGCGAATCTACTTGACCCATAAATGAACCAGTTCACAGTATTGGCGTGTTATATCAGTATCTGACGAGTGATAACTTAATTATCGACTTCAAAGTACTTTTATTCAATTTTTTTGTAGGAAATCAATTTGAATGACGCGATTCTAACGAAGGAAACTGAAAAGCCCGTTTTTCTTTTATTTTGGATTAAGGAAGGGAAGTTACAAATACGAATTAAACAATAATATAAAATCACGTATCGAACATTTAGTGCAAGATTTAGGTAATGTCGTGATATTTCCGCGGACGGTACCTATCGGGTGTTTAATCGGCTTTAAATCCATGCCCCATACCGGGAAACAAGATGAGTGTTTTAACTTTTAAAAATTCTTCGCTCGGGCTTAAAAATAAACTGGCTAACGTTCTAATGTCAATAAGGGTTCGCGAAGAGGTTTTAGGTGAATGGTGTGATGAGACTATACGTGACGCATAAATGTAACCGTTAGTGCATGATCTCCCTTTCCTGTCGCGCTCTCAACTGTTCACTTTTCGCAAAAAAAGTTCTTGTTCTAAAGTGAGAGGGTTACTTATTTTAACTAAGAATGTTTGGAAGAAGAGTTTAATTTACTTGCGTCTTCAGTCTGTTTGCGGCTAATTCTTCGAGTGGGACAAAAGTACATTCAAATTTTGTATTCCAGCCGGGCAGTATTGTAAATGACCTTCGGGCTGACACAACGTAATTTTTAAAAAGTTCACTGAAGCAGCTTGATTGTTATACAGGACACATAACAAACGTTAGATTGCACTTATAACAGGTAATTTGCTCAATATTGAATTAAACAAACACATATGCAGGTTCTGACTGGGTATCACTGTAATCACCCCAGTTTCTCTTCCTCTTCATTTCTAAATTTGATATCAAAACATTTGGCACGTTTCGGCAAGTTCTGCTCTGATCCGCATTGCCTGCTACGCAAGAACGTACATCGGAAGTTTCTTAACGTAAGAGAATTAAACGCAAGCAAGTTCTGCTACTATTGAATTGCGTCACTGACGCAACTGGTGTTTTTCTTGACAATTAAAATCAGGAAATATTTTTGCTCGCTTTTTCTACCCTCGTAACTTTCGAAGGCCTTATCATTAATATAGGCTTAGCACGCAGGCCTAAAAGCGGAGCTCTCATAAAATGCTAATAATACTGAAGTTTCGACTCAATAACCTTAAAAGAAATTCAGTAGTAAGTATTTCACCAAACCGAATGAGCTGACCAAACTAAAGGAGAAATACTCCAAAAAAAAGGAAAAAGGATGCAAATCACTTCGTGCGAGTGTCAATCAGCAACTCCTGTTCGATTTTAGACATAAAATTCTCAACGAAAGACGGTCAAAAATGAAAGAAATGTTAAAGAAAGTCCGTTTAAGACTGATTATCATTCAAGATAAAGCCAGGACCGGAAAACACGTAAAGTTTACCAATAGCCATTAAAGATACACTCTTTCTTTTTCATAAGAACGTATTTTATAAGAATATCGCGGCTAAAATTTGCGAAACTTTAAGAATGTTTTAAGAATAAACCCGAGGCTGAGATTTTGAAAAGAATATAATTTGGTGTCTAAAACTTTGTGAATACAATACAATTATATGTTTTTAACTAGATCGCATAAAATTCTTCCTTTCTTTAAACGGCAGAACTGGCTAAAAAGCAACAAAAACAACACTAGCCATTTGTTCGATGCTAATAACATTTCTGCAAGAAGTTATGGCATATCAGCCTTAAATGCCTGCAGACTGACTCCAAAATCCAGACACCAAATACATTCGAAAACAGATATGTCATATACGCTATAATCTAAGAATATTTACAAGAATATTTTCAGCCTAAAATTGACAGAAAAATAAGAATATTCAGCTTCGTGCGAAAAAACAATATTCTATAATAACTATTTATTAACCGAGAGTGAGGTCTTTACAGGGAAATCTCAAACCGAACCCTTGCCGTATTGACCTCGCTATCGCTCGGTCACTAGACCTAGATACGGCAAGGCCCAGGTTTGAGGTTTTCCTGTAAAGACCCAACGTGCAAGGTTAATAAGTTGTTTATTCGTAATCGGCCCGTGAGCATTACGGGAGAATAATGCCCTACAATTGGCCAATCAGAGCGCGCGTCATATCGACTACAAACACAAGCCATACAAAAAAAAAAAAGGTACCCAAAAGGTACATGTGTGGGATTCAGGGATCCAGAATACAATGCAATATTTGCAACTTATTTGCATTAACGGACACAAGCCAATGACAATAGCGTGGGATACCACAGGTATCCACACAAAAACACAATATTCACCAAAAAGCATTTCACCAAACCGAATGAGCTGAACAAACAAATGAGGAAATCCCCATAAACAGTGTGCAAATCATTACGTGCGAGGGTCTAGTAAAAAATTCTGTTCTGCATAAATTCGCAACGAGAGATAGCCGAATGAAAGAACTATTAAAGAAACTCGTTTTAGATTAATTATCACTCAATATAAAGCCAAGAAATGCATTGAGGATGCCAAATTAAGTGTTTTTCACGCACCTCTCGAGAGTGGTTAGCAAATCCAACCCGGCATAACAGAAGAAGAACTTTTAGCAGTCTACGAAGAAGATAACACAAAGAAAACTACAAAATTCGGCTGTCAGTATTGATTTCCAAAAACTGTTTTATTATTTTTACCGTGGGATCGACTGCGAAAGTCGGCTTAAAACCGACACTAAGCTATTTGTTTACAATTGCAATTTATAACAACTTCGACAAAGCAACTCAAGTGTTTTTGTATAGAGATTAGCGATATTAAACAATGGAATTCTATCACCGCACGGTTTTAAACCAGGAAGGCTTTACTCCTTTTAAAGTTATCTCGCCGGAGCAACGTAACGAGTGCCTTCAAAAGTTTTAGAAAACACGACGGCAGTTTCTACAACAAAACGTCGCTTACCGCAATTCGGTAATACCCCTCAGTCTGCATGATTCTTCCAGGAAGAAACTTCCAGCCAACGTTGTCAACACAGTAATGAGCTAATGGTTTCGATAGACCGACAAATCAATCACTTTTCCCGTGTGTTTACCGCTATGTAATGTTACTAAGCACACAAAACACGTTTAACTTTTCTTGTTGATCACCGTATAGGCTTTTATCGATTGTGCTAGCATAATTTTTGACATAATTTAGCAAACCGAGCATAATTTTTAGCTTTTATCTAAATTTAGCACTGCTAGCATAATCTGGCTTTTCTGACCTTCACCAAATGAGGTAATTTCGTTTTGAATATACTTCTTTTTACTTGTTCTGTTTCTAAAACTTCTGTTACGGCTGTCTCCGGGCCGCCTGGTTTCGGTGCGATGTTTCTTGGTCTTACCGGTTCGGTAGTGAGCTGACTGAGATTGAAGGTCTCAGACGGCGTCCTCGTCCTCGATCTGAGCACTTCCCAAGTTCCAGTTCAGATAGTTCAGCAGCTTACATTTGGCAAGAAATGTAGCAAACCGAGCATAATTTTTAGTTTTTATCTAAATTTAGCATTGCTAGCATAATCTGGCTCTTAGCACTGCTCATTTTTTTTCGAACTTATGCCCGAATCATGCTCGTTTCTCTAAATTATGCTCCTCGCGTCAAAATCATGCTGAATAAAGACAAAACAGAGACAAAACAAGGAATAACGACGTTTGGAACAGCCGTTTTCTACATTTCTAAGCATCCTGGCTTGATTTTGTATTAATTTCCGTTATTTCTAGGCTTTTCTAAGACTGAAGAGTGAAATCCAAGATGGCGGGTCAAATGAAGTCATTTGACGTCAAAATTAACAAAAATGGTATCACCATGTAGAGCAAGCTCAGGGCTATCTAATCTATGTAAATTTATTATCTTTTTTGTGCCTTAACGAAACGAAAATCCAGGTGAGGGGTTCCATCAACCCCCCCTCCCCCCTCCACCCCTTGTACTAGGGACTACGGTGGAGCTATGAATTAAGTTAATTCGCTCTTAAAGACGGTTTCAATAAACGCTCCCAAGAGATTAAAGCTCTCTGTACGACATTGTAAGCTGCTGAACTATTTCAACTGGAACTTGGAAAGTGCTGAGATCGACGACGAGGACGCCGTCTGAGATCTTCGAGCTCAGTCAGCTCACTACCGAGCCCGTAAGACCAAGAAACATCACACCAAAACCAGACGGCCCGGAGACAGCAGTAACAGAAGTTTTAGAAACAGAACAAGTAAAAGAAGTATATTCAAAACGAAATTACGTCATTTCGTGAAGGTCAGAAAAGCCAGATTATGCTAGCAGTACTAAATTTAGCTAAAAGCTAAAAATTATACTCGGTTTGCTAAATTATGCCAAAAATTATGCTAGCACAATCAACAAAAGCCTAGATATTTCCTTTTGGTTAGATTTCTAGTTGTATTGACTGTTTGTCAAAGTCGAGGCGAAAATAAAAATGCACGAGCGAAAAGACGTCAAATTCTCTGTCTGTGCGTGGTGCTCTTCTTAAAATTTTTCTTGAGCTTTAATTCTATTTTAAGCGCAACCTATATGAGCCAAAAAGCAGCGTGACATCATGTCTGGTAATGTGAAAGCCGAAGAAACTGAATCTGAGAAACGGTTGAGTCTGCGCAAGCTAATATACCATAGAGACTATTGTATAAGACCCAGAACAGACAAGAAACGAGACAAAGATTTCTATCTTAAACTGCACGCTTAAAAACTATCCTATTCAAAAGATTTTTTTTCCTGCGCAACTTTCGTGGGTTAATATAAATAAAAAAGAACTTATAATAAATACCTCCTGTATGTGACAAAATCTCAAGAGCCCTGTGAGAAGGTAACAAAAATTCCCTCCCATCTCGTTTTCCCTAACCAACCCCACAGGGAAGGAAACAGATCACGTTTTGCTGAATATCAACGAAAATTTGATTAAGGCTAATTTGTGGTTTTAAAAACAGTTTTAAAAAGTATTTAGCTTTACCAATTGGAATACTTTGCCTTTTATTCCTACGTAGAAACCGTCGGCATCCCACGGGTTTTACGAGGGGTTTTATGACCTTCCCTTTCCGTTATATCGAACCGCTTCCGTCTTGATTGCCTCCCACTGGAAACTCCGCGTGGGACAATCAAGATACCTAAGAGCTATTAAAGACTATCTCGTGGTAAGAATTCCTTTGGAAACACACGTTAACATTTGTCGAATACCTACTGAGGCCCCCTTCCACAGTACGCCGGAGGAATCTGAAAACGGAGGTTTCCGACTCTGAAAACGCATCGAATGTTTTCCGTCCACACTACGCCGGAGGAATTTGAAAACGCAACAATCACCGGTAATTTTGGATTTGTGTTTGAAGAAAACTCGGGAAATCACATGATTATTGTGATGTCATCGCTTTCGAAAAGTTCCGTTTTCAAAATGTTTTTCGCCCACACTAAAATGCAAAGCCGGCGTTTTCAAATTCCTCCGGTTTGAAGAGCGTTTTGGAAAAGCTCCGTTTTCGTGATGGGTTAGTGTGGACGGTAGGCCTAACCGTAGAAATAAAGCTGCGTTTTCAATTCCTCCTGCGTAGCGTGGACGAAGCTACTCGATTGTTACTCCACGCACATCAGGCGCTCGTTGTATACAGCCGTGTATAGCATGATATACATTTCATTGTCTGATATTGGATTAACTGTTACTACTTGTCACCATGACAACCATGAAGATCCGGTCGGTACACTCTTTTTTGATGAGAATATTGTTTTTCCGGACCAGGCTGAATATTCTTATTTTTCTGCCGTGTTTAGTCAAAAAACACTCTTTTGAATATTCTTAGATTATAAGAATACAAAGTGGACAACGTCAGATTATCTGTCCTATTGTGACTTTGATTGCACGCTGAGGTAATTTTGGAGCCAGGCTGCAGGTTGATAAAAGCTTAAAAGCTTGATATGACGCACGTAACTTCTTGCAGAGATGTTATTAGCATCAAACATGCGGCTAGTGCTGTTTTTGGTACTTTTTGGCTAGTTATGCCGTTTAGAGAAATAATTTTTATCAAGTTTAATTAAACACATATAATTGTATTGTATTTACAAATTTTCAACCCACAATTATATTCTTTTCAAAATCTCGGCCTCAGGTTTATGAAATTTCGCAAATTTCAGCCTCAATATTCTTATAAAATATGCCAGTTCTTATATCACAAAGGGTGCATTGACCCTCTGACAAAACTGTTGGAGCCAAGGTGACTTCCTTGCATATACAAAGCACAGTTCAGTTCAGTTCACAGACGACAGGCGTCCTGTTGGTTCATGAACTATCGTGTTTCAGAAATAGATACACTCTTCCGGCCAGAACGATTTCAGATGTACACCTAGCTAATTGTATCAGACAGCGTAAGTGTTTTAGACACAAATAATTAATATAGTCTGTATTTATACAGGAAGTATTTCATCGGTTAAATAAATCGAAATTACACCATAAAATAAGATAAAGATAATCGGCTTTAAAGGAGCTCAGTCACGGTTTGTGCATATTGAAAAGTTTAGCCTCAATTTTTCAAATTCGTCGTTTGTAATCCGTGTCAATCTTCTCCATCCTTAGCCATCCTTGTTCCTTTATGATTTATCATTATCTCTTTGGTGTTTTTCTATGTTATTAAACTGTTATTTTTAGACTATGTACGCTCATTCTTGACCTTGGTGTATAAATAAACGAATAATTATTCTAGCAGGGCTCGAAATTAACTTTTTCGTTCGGGAGCCAGCTGGCGACTAACGGGAAAAATTTGGTCGCCAGATCGTAAATTTTGGTCGCCAACTTATTTTATATATAACTCACATGAGAACACTAACATGATTTTGTACGTTACTTTGATGCAAGAAAGTCACAAATGAAGAGCTGAAACTTTTGAAAACAGCACGAGTAAGACTTATAAACTGTTACAAAGCTACCGTTGTTCTCAGATGATGTCTCTGGTTCGCAGGTGATGGTTTTTCTCTAAGTTATTTTAAATGGAGCGAAGCACAAAAACTTTTACGTCCGTGGTTTTCATAATGACACAAACACGGGTCCTTTCGTATTTCTTGAAAACGCAGTTCTTTATTTTCGTCGCCTTTCGCCGCTGATAAACAACACTGTGCTTGGTCTAGGCTCCTACACAACTGATCACATCTGCCGCCATTGTTCTCGCGTCAACTGAAAAGCGCACGGTGTTGTAGTGTGCCCGCGATCCCAGTTTTGGAAGAGGCCGCTGAAACAATATGGCGCTTGGTAAACGCAGTTTCGACGTGTCGAAGTAATTTTTACAATTACAAGTAATTTTTACGATTTTCTTGTAATATTCAGACATTATTTTAGTGGGGACGGAAAGGTGAATTGTCTACTAGCTACCAGATCCGAATAATTTCCCTATCTAAAGATTTAAAAACAAAAGTTGTGTTGTGGTCATCTTTACTTATCGTACAAATCGCGAGTCGCCAGCTCAGTGGCGACCAGTTCTGAAAATTTAGCCGCCAATGCTCAATTTTTGGTCGCATTGGCGACCAGTGAGTCGCAATTTCTAGCCCTGTCTAGAATGTTCTACTCGCAAATGGTTACAAACGCTGGATGTTTAAAGTCCCTTCTCGACCCAGCCCTACAAGTCAGGAGAACAGAACCTCGGAGACACCTAAACCAACCTCCGTAGGCCTGCCTTATGTGTCTGGACTCTCAGAACATCTTAGTAGAGTCTTTAGGGCACAAGACATCCGCACATACCACAAGCCTTACAACACGCTGATGTCCATCTTAGTCCAACCCATAGACAGGACACCAACTGAAAAGACGGGCGTGGTATACGACATCACATGCAACGATTGCGGAGAGCATTACATTGGCGAGACAGCGAGAACTCTGGAGAAGCGACTGGGTGAACATCAGAAACAAACAACATCTGCAATCCGGGAACACCAGTCTCAGGCCAACCACGAGATCGACTGGGAAGGAGTCAAGATTCTTAATAAAGAGTCGGTAGATATCAAAAGGAAAATCAAGGAGGCCATCCATATCAGACGTCAACGCCCGACACTGAACAGAGACGGGGGCTATGATCTTCCCGCCATTTTTTTACCATCTGTTGTCACGTGATTAAACAATTTGCATTCACGTGACAACGTGAGCTCACTTTAATCCCTGATGAAGACTGTACGACACAGTCGAAAGCTTTGTTTACAAAATTTTTCAGACCTTGTGACAAGAATAATTGTTCGTTTGTTATTTTCAGGTTTCCTACCATTTAAAGGTAATTTTGTACGTGGCCAAAATAACTCGAAATACTGTGACTGAACCCCATTAAAGATTGGTGTATCATATATAATGTGTGATAAGGCATTAAGCTAAAAATCCCATAGCACTCGAGTAGCGATCTCTCCCTTGTATCGTAATACTGCTAGAGCGTTCTTAATTGAGTCTCGTAGAACAAAAAACAAACTAATTACTTATCAATTAGACAACTCAGCAAATCTCAAGCCGTAATAAAACCAAAACTAGACCCACAATAATTGCCTGATTACTTTCGACACTCAGTTGAAAACTACTATATCTTAAATCTTTATTTGTCTCATTAACTGCGATAAAGTTCTTTAAGTGTTAACCAAAGATTGTCTATGGTTCTTATCCAGGACACCAGCTCAGATTTGTAGATTAGTTAACATGCAGTGGCTATGTTAGTCTCCTTCTTAGCTCAGAGTACCGAAATGGCGGCTGTAAAACTGTACAAACACAAAATACATCCTACCATAAACAGCATTCACCTTCACTACCATACAGTTTAGTGTGAGGGGAGAATTTGCCGATATTCATGACCATAAAAAAGCCAACAGTTAGCAGTCAAGTAAAAGTCCAATGACCATGGTAACCACCTGTCTATCTGTATCATCGTGTAACACCTTGTAGTAAGAACTACCTGAAGTTGTAAGTAGTTAATATTTACGAGCAGAATAACTGACTGCCTATGATGGAATAGCCTAGAACAACAATGAGCTCATTGGCAGCCAATAGGGGTTTAGGTTTGCTAAACGAAATATTAGAGCACTTGTTTAGAGTCTAGCATAAATACAGGTGTTTTGTAAATTGTTCTTCGGTTACGCTCCCGGTGTTGGGATGCCGGATACCACTTTCCCGCATTGGTTATGTTTTACGTTCTGAGTACGTTACTGGATTAAACTCTTCTGTTGGACCCAAGTAACTGTGTATTCTCTATCTTCCCTTTGGATTGTTTTGCTGTAACAGATCCCGAGTCCTCTAGGAGTCTGACAAACTCCGTCGCTGCAAGCGTGTTTCCCTCTGGACTGTTGTAACAAGGATAACAACTTAAGCGGCCCAAAAACCTGTTATCACATTAGGTATTAAGGTAGGTAAAGTCTGCATGCGAGCCAAGTGGTCCATCAGGCCGGAGCTTATCCCGGTTTCTGTAGCATGAAGCGACTAGGAGTATCTCTACTCCCCCCTGGATGGGATGCTAGTCCATCGCAGGGTTACCCCCAGCATTAAGTTCGCCGGTACCCATTTATACACCTGGGTGGAAAGAGGCACTGTGAGAGTAAAGTGTCTTGCCCAAGAATACAACACAATGTCCCCGGCCAGGGTTCGAACCCGGACCGCTCGATCTGGAGAAGAGCGTACCAACCATGAGGCCACCGCGCCTCCCTATTTCATCGATTAATGACGTCTGGCAACTACCAAGAGGTCTCGTTGATACAGATGGTTGGCGAGTTTGTTATCAACGTTATGAGTGATTTAATATTTATCCGCTATAGGCTACACTGCAGGCTACAGCACAACAGGCGAAAGGGCCTAGCGCGCGAAAGGGCCTGTTTTATAGTAAATGGTTTGAACCCGGGAGTATCAGTAGTTCGTAAAGTGTGATCGTCCGGGTGAATGTAGTTCTGAAAAGAACTGTTGTTGGTGACTGACGTTTCGACAACCTGAGCGGAAGTCATCTTCAGAGTCAAGTATTACGTATTACTTCTAGATAATTACCAGGTCTGAAAATTTCAAGTGACACAACGAACATTCGTCTTTGGAACAGTTTAGAAGCCATTTTGTCCCGCCCATCGCAATAGCTTTGTCAGCGGAATGAATCGTGCAATCGTTATGAAAATTTGTAATAAACATGTAAAAGCTTGGAAATAAGAAACTCGAATACTTGTTCCAGTGTAATAAGCTACTGGACTGAGAGACAAGAAGCAACGATTGCCAATTCAGGCAAATTCGTATAGTATCTAGTGGTTTGTTCTTATGAAAAACTCGGAACCATTGCATTCTGGAAGAGTCGAGACTCTACTTGGTTCTTTACGGTGTTGCGTCATCAGAATGGAATGTTTCGGCGGGCTTCTCAGAAAGCTGCTTCGTGGGGGTATATATCTTAAGCTGACAACAACGGGAGTCTATAGTTGGGGATAAGGCGAAGCTGACAAGTATGAAGAGGTTACTATGAGCGGTCATGCAAAATTTCACTGACGAACTCACACAAACGGGTGAACCGTTTGTGAATGTTTCAACTGTATTAATGATTTAACTAACCATAATCAAGCCACATACAACCCCAAAATAGCGAATGAAAACTGGAAAACGCAGTCACTGTTGTAACGCAGTCTGAATACAAGGTACACACGTCAGATAGTCTCCACGTGGATGCAAAGAGTTACCTCTGAAATGGTCAAGTTGTGCTGTTCAAAGTCAAGTATGAACTCACTTAAAGGAGCTCAGTCACGGTATTTTGAGTTATTTTGGCCACATACAAAATTACCTTTAAATGGTAGGAAACCTGAAAATAACAGTTTAATGAGATATAAAAACAACAAAGAGATAATAATAAACCATAAAGGAGCAAGAATGGCTAAGGATGGAGAAGATTAACACGGATTACAAACGACGAATTTGAAAAATTGGGGCTAAACTTTTCAATTTGCGCAAACCGTGACTGAGCTCGTTTAAAAGCTTAGCTTTAAAGCGATTAAAAGTTCACTATCTCTAATTTTCCCTGGGTAAATTTGACATTGAACATATGACTCTTAATTGGATGAAACTGAACTCTCAGATCAAAGTGTGTTTCGCCTCTCTATTCACCAAACAGCACAGTTCCAAAGTTCCGAACTTGCGCATTTTGTCATCGAATATCACGATAACCGGCAATTTTCTGCTAATAGTGGATAAGCTATCCGGAAATCGGCTTGCTTTACAATTTACACCCGTCTTACAATAAAGCATGACAAAACCCGCAAGAAATTGCTGTGCATCTTAAGAAATGCGAGCCTCAGACTGTGAAAAGATGTTTCGAGGTTTCAGTGACGTGTCGAGCTAATTGTGCAAACAATGCTTTCAACAGAATACGCGAGTTGTATTCTTGAAAAAGAAAAAAAAACGGTGCACAGTTTCTCAGCCAGATTGACCACACAGTTCTGGATTGCCGGGTCGCCGGAATGTGGACCACTTTAGATAGTCCAAAAAATCACGCCTCTAATATTGAGGTTTTGTTCCTTTGTATAAGCGTAGAAATAATAGCTGTTTTAATGCTGGGTTCGCTTTTCTCCCTTCAGAAGTCCGCCTTTTCAGAGGTGAAACTATCAAGAACAGTAAAATATCGTCTAAAGGACCTATGCTTCTCAGTTTAAACAGAATTGAATTTCCCAGTTGGAAAAATGGCCTCACAAATGGGTCCACTGTCGTTTCACAGATGTCTTATTTCACTAGCATACTATTTACTTATCATTGTTAAGTTCCGCTCATTCACAGCTCTTGCTGTCTCTACTGGGCCCTATAAATGACTCCAGTGCAGAATTGAAGCTCGTTAATAAATTACAAGAAACAGTTTTCAACTAGCAAGTACAGCTCGCTGAAAAAGTAGTCAGGGATGTTAACATCCATAACGTCTGCTTTTTTGATCTTGTAGTAGCGAAAGGCCTCGGGCACCGAAAGATGTGGTCGGCTTTTAACGCTAACAAGATCATAGATCAGGACCCCCCCGACTAATGTTTATGTGTGGGATTAGGCTTTGTGAACTACTGTTAAAAGGCTCTAATCCGACAATAAAACACAAGCAAGTACTTCAGAAAGAATCAACAGAGCCCTAAACTATTTCAAATGCGGTTTATGCAACGAGTGTGGTAAATTACGCATACCGCCTTCTGACACAAATGGGCAAAGATGAGTTATTGCTCACCGTGTTATAGCACTTTGGTTAGGCGTAAATGTCAAGTACAGCTTCCATGGGTGAAAAATCCTGAATACTGAAATTTCTCAATTGTCAAAAATTTGACAAACGTGCTCTAAGACTGAAGGAAAAATGTAGTTTCCTAGTTGTCAATCTTATAGCTGCGTGACATCGTAGGCTAGCTCAGCTTGAGACACGTTTAAAAGTGGAAGCTTAATCCGACCACGTGAGTCCATTGCATATCGCTGACATTGCGTTTCCGCGGAGCCCAATGGAATTTACAGTGAACACATCCCGCGCGACATTTGTCGAGTACAAAATGACTCTAATTATCAGTCTTCAAGTAATGGAATGATACAAGAAAGGGCAATTACTTTAACAGAAGCGTCTGAAGACGTCCTAGCCATAACGACTAGTCAATGCTATGTGAAGAAGCGACGTAACAAAATGACACGTACCCCGGAGAGAGTTGCCACAGAATTTATGGGGTTCAATGACTTGGCGTCACATACCGGGTTAAGAATGATGCGTGGCTAAGAAAGGCAAACTCTTACATAAACGAATCTCTAAGTACAGCACGAGTGAGGCCAAATGGAAAACCATAACGTCGTTTTAAAAGTCAGCCGAGTACTTCAGAAGGCGTAGGCTCCAACCCGTCCGGCCATGCATGACTTTTCTCAAGACACAATATTTTTAACTGCGTTTTGTGATGTAAAACGGCACCAGGCTAAAACTGTTTTGAGCTAGATAGTCATTTATGGAATCAAAATAAAACGCCCGAAATATTAGAGGTACTTAAATTATGGTGAGAATTTGTTAGACAACATCAGTGAATTTCTGCGCATTTTTGCACAATACGACTTACGTGGATGGATTCTCAAAACTTCGACAATGTTTGAAGTAACTCTTATGGTTCCATGTAATACCTTTTCAATTCTAAAGCAACACGGAATCGCATTTCGCCGACGTTTGACGATGAAAAGATTAAACATTTATGTTGTATCTCCGACTAAAGTCACTCCGGCATTAACAGGTATTCGAATAGCTTTCCTTTTGTATATATTTCGCCAGTTTCTAGTGTACTGCAATGCAAGCATAAGTTTCCCTTCTTTTGAGAGTGTTGCTTCAAAGGATATTGCATATTTCAAATTAAAGAAGAATTTGCTTTATAGGATGTTGCAGAATTCAAATCTAACAAGAATTCTGCCTTTCTGATACATAACTTTTGCACTTTAAAAAACGGCCGACCAGAATTCGATAGCACTCTCTTAGCTTGTACTTCAAGATGGCGGCTTGAATTCCCACACTCTAGGTTATTATCTACAGTATTCCTCTCATATTTTTCGTGGTCCTTAATGGAGTGCTCTCAATTTTGTTGCATGTGAAGGGGCGGCGAGATCGTTACTAAGTGTCTACGAATTACTATGAAAGTGTTTGCCAGCATTGTGTTTTTAATTGGTCTTAATTGCTACAGTCATTTCTCGCATGACTTCGCCAAAGAGAAAGGCAGCCGATACAAAATTATAACGACAAGAAGCTAATGGCTAACGGATTATAAACAAACCGCAGATCTCGTGACTTCTTATTCGAAAGATGGTAATAAAATTAAGATGTTTTCGTTGATCTGCTAATGCTGAACTACAAGTATGAAGGGTTTCTTTTTGCCTCGGTTTGATTGGCCACCTTGTACGTTTGCGCGGAGTTCGCGAAGAAATGGCTCGCTCAAAAATATGCTTGTTCACGAGTGTCTTCATGGTTTTGGCACGCGCTGACTTGGCAAATCACACATAAAACGGTTGGACTACCTTTTTTTCACTCTTTCAGTTGAGAGGAAGCTTTCAAAAAACTCTTTCTCGCACGTCGTACCTTGATAGAACAATTACAACCACCCAGATATACAGGCCTCTATGGTATCGCACGTTCACGTCCGGTCTTGCGTTTTCCTCACAACAGAAGTTTCTCAATAACTCACAAACTATTCCAGCTTACCTTGAACGAAAGCTTTGGCAACATGTTCTCAGTGGTGGACTGCATTCCAATTACATAGTCTGAAAAAAATG
This sequence comes from Orbicella franksi, assembly GCF_964199315.1. Lineage (NCBI taxonomy): Eukaryota > Metazoa > Cnidaria > Anthozoa > Scleractinia > Merulinidae > Orbicella > Orbicella franksi. The sequence continues at coordinate 15,361,906 of NC_138146.1, forward strand.
AGTGCTCCCAAGCCAACGAACTACCGGGCCGATATCATCAGTCAGAGACACACTTTAGATGACAAACACGGCTCTGACTGTTTTCAAGGAGCTCTAATTCGGCAACAGCCCGAGTACCTCCTACATGGATATTCAGACTAAAAAACAGACACTTGACGAGATCGCTGCAGACAACTCGTGATGTATGTTATTTTTACTCGCACAAAGGTGAACCGCTTTTTCTACTCCTTTGTACCCATTACAAACTCATTATCCCAGATTAAACTGTTCACAATTTATTTTAAAGCTAATTTTTCGCCTCTTCAATTCTCAGCCAAGCGTGTCCAGCCCATAGAGGCGGTACAACTCATCACGTGCACGATTTGTTCTGTACAGCAGGCTTGCCCTTGCAATAATCACCCAGAAACGGAAACTTCATGTAAGGTTTTCACGCTGCGCTAAACCCTTCACCCGCTAAACAAGAGTAATCTGTAATATATAGTTTGTGCTCTGCTATCCCTTTGTGTGAATCTGTGTCAGACGCACTACTTTGCATGTCGGCTTACTTTGTTATATTGGAGTCAATAAAAAAGAATGTTTGTATGGCGGAAAGATTCACTCTAAGCACCCCACGCGATGGAGCTGGGAACAGCGAATCGTACGTTAGATTCATGAACCTTCATTGCTAATTTGGCGTGAAACAGCGCTCTTTGGTCATAAGAAAATAATGTCTTGCTGATGTCTTCTTTGTGTAATAAAGATATTAAAAGAAACCGCAAGAAAACATTAACACAGTATTAAACACGTACAACAGAAGTTTTGTTTAACTGGAGATGAAGTTTAAGGTGACTGCATAATGGAACTAAATGGGATTATACAACATCTTGAGTTGATAAAAAGACGGTGTACTACTAGATTTTCCGTAGATAAAATCTACCTGTCAGTTTTATCAGTTGCGGTGTCATGTGGTCGTACTGAGGCAGTTATTTGGTCAACCCTTAATTTCCCGCCGTGAGTTGCTAATTCGCTTTTGGAACAGCCAGCTGTCTTTTTTAAGAAGAGCGCGCACTGACTTTACCTCTAGTGTAGTACAAGGAGATTATACGGTTTTCAAGGGAAACAGGCACTTAGAGATCTTACGGCGCTTAAATCAAACTGATTGTATGTTTTCAGATCTAGTTAAAGTAGTGAGTCTTTTACTACCTGAAATGATGCTGATGCGATTTTGAGTGTATTCCTGTAGAACATTTAAATGGATTATGAAAGTCTCATAAGTATTCTAGGTCCAACTCAGTCACGTTCTGCTCTCATGACTGAAGGTAAAAGTTAAGTGCAGTCCAAACTGAACCAAAAGTTCACAGGAAGTTTACTGTTTACTGTCTTTACGAGCATCAGGAAGTTTTCTTGTTTACTTTTTGTGCCAAATTAAAGAGAGTTTTCTAATCTCACCTTAAATGGGGCTTTGTATTTACTTTGAAATAAAACTGGGCAGGATCTGAAAACAATCCTGTTTACTTCGCAATTCCATGTGCCGCATCTTATGATAACATGGTAGTGGCGGCATTTAAAAGAGTATATTTCAAACAAGCGGGAAAGAAATCTCTTGCAAGAACCATTTATAAAAATACCAACTGAAAAGAAGGCAGTTTCGAAAAGAGGCATTTGATTTGTTGAAAGTAACTCGCAATTAAGTAAACATTCTTCTAACGTCTTTTGGTTTGTTTTTCAGTTTTATTTGGTTAAAAAAAGGAAAGAAAACGCAAAAAGCATTACTAAGACTCTGCCATTTGTCAACCCGAGCACAAATACGTGAAACGTGTAGAATAAGTCAGATACAATACCACATGCATATCAAAGACACCGCCTAAGATGGTCTAGTCTTTTGCAAAATAATTGATCAAATTGAAACTAATTACCATTTATTGACCGGTTAATAATTTCAATGCTAAACCCATTATGTACGGAAGTGATTAAAACTAGAAAAGTAAACACGAGATGGCTTTGTTATTTATAGTGTCGTACTGAAATTATTTATAGCTTTGCTTGCAACCTCTGCTAATTATATTTATATTCTACCTCGAGGTTCTCGTTTCCCAGTAAAAGATAAGCGAGAGAAAAAGGTACCAAGAGAGTCTAATAAAAGAAGGCGGAGTTGAATCGCAGGTTTGCCGAAAAATGTTCTTATTTAAAATGAGTAAAATGATTGTTGACTGCAAAAAAGGAATAGTCTTCTTTTGTTTGCCATTGATTTAATAATTGAGGCCCTATTTTCCAGTCTAAGGAGTTGGGTGATATAATGATATAGACGGTATAATGAAGTTGCGGTACGGAGTTTGCCCGAAGACTAGTCAATCAGTCAAACTATTGGGAAGCAGACGAAAGAGAGCCCGAATTTCCCTGAGATCAGAGTATTGAGAAATAATGACTGAAACAGAATTACGATTTGGGAACAAAACTGTTCGGAAAGCATGACTATTCATCGTTGCAGTCATTGTAATAGAGATAGATCTATTCAGTTGTAGGGTAGAAGGAACTTAACGGATGCTTAGAACGTTATCTGATTGGGATGTCTTCAAATCCTGACCCCGTTTAGGGCTAAATCCCGTCATTTTGCTACCCTTTAAGACAAGAGGCTATATTTTGTAACCCGTTTAATTAACAAACAACGATTAAAATTTTGAGCACGGGCTGGCCACTGAAAAGTAAAGTAAAGTAAAACCTTTATTTAAGTGTCTATGTGTTTAGCCTAGATAGACTAATTAAGGACGCTAGTAAAAGGCTGAACAATACATTAAGAAGCAATTGCTTCACATCAGCTTCACATGATCAATCGCATTGATACTACTTTTTTTCGAGAAAAGTGATTGTCCTTAGTGGGGTGGTGTTTTTGGTTGGGGCTTTACTCAGTTCGTGCAGGTTCGTGTGACTCTCAAATTTTCAAAATTTGCAAAGTAAACCACAGAATACATGTACGAATTGCGGACCCCAAACTAGGACCTACTAAATACTGGTCAGCGCACAACCTTATTTGCATAATGGCGGCAGCTTTCTTCTTCAAAGCGAATTGCAGAAATTTCTCTCGTATTAACCTGTTGATTTCAAGACAATTGTACTGGTATAACACAGAAGTCAAGTACAACAGTACAATTTTATCGAGGGCCAATTTGTTGGGACAATTTCAGAAAATGGCAGGCTTTTCGTCCAAAAGTAGTTCATCGCTCGATTTGAGTGGAATCTTTCCTCCGATTGTTACACCTTTTGAAGACAATGAGGAAATAAGCTATGGAAAGCTAACGGAGAACTTCAGTAAATGGAACGATATTCCATTCAGAGGTAGGAAAGAGTTCCTTACTAAGATCGAAGAGATCGAGAGACTCTCGTTTGAGAGCACTGATCAATTTAGAAAAGTTTTGCAATTAATTAAGAAGTATGCTTAATTGTTTAATAAATTAATTGAAAATTATAATCGGAATGACTCGTTCTTGAAATTTCAGAAATGAAAGCATGTTAAACCAAACTTTCAGGGCTTCAAAACATCATCTCAAAGATGCATTTTGGTATTATTTGAAGCATAGGGGGCCCAAGCCCAGTATGTGACTGTTGTGGAATACAACGTAACAAACACTTTATAGAGGGGTTCGCAAAGGGTTTTTGCGTGACGTGTGATCGCCCCCAAATTGGTAGTGTGACACGTGATTGAGACCAAATCGGCTGCATGATGTGGGACAGGACATCATAACGTGATGGGTGATTTGCTATTTTACAAGTACGTGATGCGTGATTTACCAATTAGATTTCCGTGATAAGTGAACGTTTTTTGAACTAGAAGGATACCATTAATTCACGTGAATAGTCAATAGAGTCTCCAAAAAGATCAACAAATTGTGGTACATGTGACACCATTTTCTTGTCTTTTTCATCCTTTTCTTGACCTCTGATGTCTTTGATCTTCGTGGATCTTCATGGTACTATAGGTCCAAACAATAATTGTTTTGTACAAGGACTATGAGCTTCAGTATTATTTTTGTCCATTTTGTCGACCAATCATTTTTGGTAGTGCGTCGGACCATATCTGAATCCAGCTATCGTATCAAAGTTTTGAAAGAATGTCATCCCAGATGGCTGAAACAATTAGAGTTTATGCCACTCGAGAAGACAGTTGTGTAAGCAATGAGAGATTGCACAGGGAAAAAGTTTGTGTACCACTTCATGAAGATCATCATAAAGACCTAACTAAATTCAAAAGCCAGGATATGTCATTCACAGACATAAAAACGTTGCAGTACAGGAGGGGATTTGCAGGGATAAAGCTTTGACACAAATACTGCCTGTACATCAAAGGATGGCAAAGGTGGCGTAGACGCTTTCTCAGTTTGTATACAAGATCTCTGCCAACTAAGCCTGTGAACACGCTCCCAACTGTGTTATAGGGGAAGGAATAAAAACAGGTGGGTGAAGATAGCTGAGAGTGGTCTGGAGAGGGAAAAATCCCACCCCGCTAGGTTCGCTTTGCTCACCCTATTTAATTTTTTGGCGCTTCTCAGGAACCTGTTCACAGAAGGTGCCAACTCTCCCAGATTATCCAGGAGCAGTCGAAATCTCTCTGTCTCCCGTATGGGTCACCACTCATCTATTTTGCCCAATAATTGACATTTTCGGGGGGAAATGTTTGGAATATTTGCCGATTCATTTCTGGGGTTGAAGTGGCAGAATTCTACTTTTAACAACGCTTTTAGGGTTGAAAAAGTAAAATTTGTGATGCACTTACAGTACTTCTGTTTATCTGATGCGTGATTGGTGAAAAAACTCTCTGTGATGCACGATTTAATAGAAAAATTCAGCGTGATGCGTGATTGGTACACTCCCCTTTGCCACCCTCTTTAGAATTTGTATGGGAAATTATCTTTAGGCCTAAATATACTAAAATAAACTATGAGTGTGCAAATAAACTTCACTCACCTCAACATAGGGTTGTCTCTGTGTCTTTGATGCAACTTGGGCTCAATTTATGTCCAGTTTAGACCATTTTGTGCCTTACAAATGTTTGCGATGTCGTTGGTTAGCGTCTCCCCTCATAAACCGAAGCTTCACTTATATATAGGCCTAGGCCTAAATATAGGTATATTTAGGCCTAAAGTTAATTTCCCATACAAATTGCTATAAAGTGTTTGTTGCATTATATTTAGCCGCAACAGTCACATACTGAGCTAATGGGCCGCCTGTGTTTGAAGCAGTGTCATCAAAAATATACTGTGTTCAATATTATAATGCAAAAAGTATAATTCAAAATGTTTAAATTGCAATTTATTTGATATCAAACCTACAGAATATTTTCTGGTACATTCTACTCACCATACACCATCATAAGGCATAAAATGCTATATAAGATTTTTCATGTCATATCAGGTGGCACAAAATTTGTGTTGTACTCATTTTTGTCTCCATGGATATATCGACTGCTTTAAGAAATACTTAATACCAAAGCTCAATCCATTTCCAACTGGTGTAATTGTCATATCAAGGGAAATAAGGGAAAACTGTTTTTATTTCCAATCAGCTTTTTAAAAAAAGCTGATAATTTGAAAATAGTTGCTATGGTCCAGAAATAACTGTATCAAGACACCTTAAATACTGGCCCAAGCAATCTTTTTACACTGCTAGATGTTATTGCAACTCATCGGTGACATTTTTAGACATGATTCACATTTGTACCCCATTTATAATTTTAACTTTAGCTAAGGTATATTTTATTGTGTAAATAGTGTCCCCAATTAGTTTTTTATGCTAAACAGTATTGACACTTTTCTAGCCTTTGGAACTCTAAAGTAACCTCATGTCTTTGTTTTGTGAGAAATTTCAGTCAGATTTAAGTTCTCTTTCAACCAGTGAAATCAGGCTGAGCTGACTCTTAACGAGAGTACCATGTTCCATTTTAACACTTTGTTATACTTATATTTGTCAATGTGTTATTTTAAGGGGGTCCTTCTTAACTACAGATTTAGAGCTGTTACTAAGGGATTGCTGAAAGCAATATTTAGAGGAAAGCTATTTTGGAGTGTTTTGCAGTGCTTATAAATGGTGAATTATATATGAGGGAACATTTGCTTTGGAAAACATGTGATTACTCTTTTGTAACTAGTGCCAGTCCCAAACTGCACATTAGAATTTTAAATTCCTAAAACTCAGAGGAAAAGAGGAAGAGTTCTGATTTTCTTATGAATCATAAATAACATACAGTAGCCTTCTGTTTAATCATACACACAGAATTACTGTTCACACATAAAAGAGGAAAGCTATTGTAGAAAGTTAAGTACATGGACATTCTTAATCTATTGAAACTGATTTAACTTTTTGCATGTAGATGCCTTTTAAGTTTTAGGGTTTTTCTAGTCTGGTCATGTGACTTGTCAAATGTGGCCGTGATTTGAAGCTTTTGCAGGACTCTTCAATGGAACAAACCTGTGTAAAAAGTTTATCCTGAGGAGGTCTGGTTTTCAAAACCTTCCTTAGCAACAAATTCATGATCAATTGTTAGTAAATTAAGAAGGATCCCCTTTCAACATATTCATATTTTGAACAAAGCACTTAGCTTCCTCAGATCGCGTGGGCCAAAATTCACTACCTTATTTTTTCCCAAAATATATCTCACACAATCAAGGGGCTGGGTTCAAGGTCACCATTATATTATTTTGGAATTTTAAGTACCTTATTCATATATGCTTTCAAACATGGAAAGATGCAACTAAAATTAAAGCTGCTCAGGGAAGGGGGTTTGCCAAGGACTGTGGCTCTTAGTTAATTTCTATTCGTAAGGCAAGGGTGAAGATCACAACAATTTTTGTGATAGTATATTATTTTTAATTCAAAAGAAACTAGATGAAAACTCAAAATATAAATTCAGTATGGTACAAACTCTAAAAATAAACAGGAATTGTTAAGGTTTGTGTACATTTAGATTACATGTAATTACTAATGACTATGCTGTGAAATTAGAGCTTAATTTTTCCAAGATACATGCTTCATAAGTGATGTGACTCCATCAGGAGAGAATTTGTGATCCACAAGGACAGACTTTAAGGGAGCTTAAAGACCCAGTATTGGCCATTATGCTTTGCGCGTCTCTGTTGTTGTTTTGGTTTTCAAGGGAGTGAGGCGTCTATAGTTTTCGAGTTCTATTCTGGCAACAAACAAGAGAATCCCCAGGATTTTCAACGTCACAAAAACGGCTGCCAAGAGATTGCAGTGTGCAGTGCACAATGAGCAATACTGAGTCTTTAAGAAGTTGCGTATAGAGTGGAGTCTAAAAATATTGTACTGTGACAATGTTACATAGTAACCTCCCAGTTGTTACAACTGAGTTTTTTTCAGTTAGTGCACATGGTGACAATATCTATAGAGAACATCCTTGTTTACAATCTGCTTTAAGCTTTAATTAACCTTGGTCTCCCTTAACACTAGGATATTGATCTAGGTCTCTTTGCTGTCAGAAATATCATACTATTGAAATGTTGCTTCCGCAATTAAAAATAGAAGCTAGAATTATATACAGAATTAAATATCTATGTGATGATTATTGATCACAAAAAATTTCATTTAGACCTGTTGAGGACTTTCTTAACATGCTTCCTAAAACCAGGGTATCAACTTGAGATCTATGCAGCCGTGCAGCAAACTACAAAATGATATAATGTTGATAAATTTCATATCAACAGTGATTAATTACTGATTTTTAAGAAACACATATCATAATATATATAGGACAGAGCATATTAATGTCCCATTGATACATCCAATATATATTTTACCACCTGTTTAATAATGATCATGAGACTGCAAGTCTATTTTAAACAGACACAGGCATCTTATCTAATTAACGTGTTACGTGAGGCGTCGACTGATGTATTTGGGTGTTTCAGGGATGCATTATCCATGTTGTCTTTGCCGTCATAAACAGTGTTGAACATTGTTTTGAGTGTTCAGGCAAACATTCCATGTGAATAATATTGAAGTAGTGTTGAAAATAAAAGTACATTCTAATCATTACTAAAAATGTAGTGAAGGTGTCTCATGTCAATATTCATTCAAAAGATTGATTTAATGACCTATGTTTATATTTAACTAATTAGTCCCACAGGAAATTGGTACAGGTAATAAACAATATCAAATGTGATGCTGTATTGGAACAACAACTTTTCTATTTACAACAATCATGTTTTCCTGTATTTGAAAACAGTGAATCAGTGTAAACCCTATTTAGTGCGAGCCTTTTTTCGTTTGTGAGCCTGGGTAGATAAGAGGGAGGTGGGCGGAGGAAGGGGCTCTTTGTGTTCCCTGTCTATGTATCTCCAAAAGTATTGACAACATAGTAAACAAACTTACATGGTATGTCAAGCATCCAATGTTGTTTGGTGATAATCACCTGTCAGTCATTATGTCATATCAAGCATGAATGCTGTCACGTTTCAAAAGTCTGTTGTCTTGGAACTATGATCTTAGATCAGAACAGGTCCAGAATTGATTAATAAAAAACATCAGAAAGAATATCACAATAGTTAACAAGAATTGTAAAGTTTTTGTAATAAAATATTTCTAAATTTCAAAACAAAACAGATTATAATGCTAAAAATTAGTGACAAAAATAGAGTATGTCTACATGAAGGCATTTATAACATTAGCCTCAAAACCCTTAATTTCATTAACATTTAACCTGTTTTACTTTCTTTCCTTGTTATAGATAAGTTACTCCATTTTTCAGAGCTAGCAAAGATTGTTTTGGCAAAGAAGCAAATAATATTTATTTGCACTTTAATTGTGTTGCAGGATATGTCGTTCAAGGCTCCAATGGTGAATATGCATATATGAGACCCGAAGAGAAGATTGATTTAGTACGGAAGGTGAGAGAACTTACACCAAGAGACAAACTTATTCTGGCAGGGTCAGGTTGTGAAGGTAAGAAAATAACACGTTTTAGGATTCATGCAATGTTTGTTCTTATTCTAGGGACTATTTTGACTTGTGGTTTTGGCATCAAAGGAACCTTAAATTTTGCAAATTTATCTGTCTTCATCCTCCCCATCCATTTTCTTTTATCTGTTGTTATATCTGTTAATCACATCTACTTCAGCATATCATCATTTGAAGATCATTTTGTGCTCCACAGAAACTAATTTAATTAGTGCATCATGTGACACAATGCATGTCTAGACTTGGACAGCATTTCCTAGAAGATCTTGAGAATCCACTGATATGTGGAACTGTTCTTTAAAAAATGACAATTTTTTTTTTCTATTCTTGAGGCCCCATTACAGAGGAGGGGGGGGGGGGGCTGATTATCTCACATCTGATTAATTTTTGGCCGAAATATCCTGTATCCTGTTTATTCCAGTTGAAACAGTTTATGATTTTCTACCCAACATCCCATTTTATCTGATCTCAATATCCAATATCCCATTAATTCCCCTCCCACCCGGTCCCCTCAAATACCCACTATCTTGTTACTTTTTTTTTACCTAAATATCCCTTATCTGGAAAACCCCTAATAAGACCTCTTCTCGTAACTAACTTTCCTTGTTTCACATACAGCTACAAGGGACACCATAGAAATGACAAATAAAATGGCTGAGGCAGGTGCTGACGCAGCACTTGTTGTGACTCCTTGTTTTTACAAGAATGGGATGACATCTGAAGCTTTGGAGAAGCACTTTACCAAGGTATATTAATTTTAACACTCGTAAGTCCAATTTATCATTCTGAAAGAATAAGAAGATTGGAAAAAGTCAATGCAAGAATAAGAAGGTCACATGAAGTACAAGCAAGACTGAAAAACAAAATCCCCCAAAAAATTGTCCACCCTCCCCAGTCAGTCATACAATCTTTATGGTGTTGCTGCAGTAATTTCATTAATTAACAAATGTATTTTTCACTAGGTTGCTGACAGTTCTCCAATTCCTGTTATCCTGTACAGTGTACCAGCAAATACTGGAATCGATTTGCCTGCAGACTGCATAATCAAATTATCTTCACACCCTAACATCATTGCACTTAAGGATAGCGGAGGGGATGTATGTAAACACCCATCATATTACAAAGATCAGAGTTAGTATCTGACTGATTCAAACCAACGTGATTGGTTCTCTATGCAATAAGCCAATCAGAACTCGAAGAAAACCTTTTACTCCTTACCAGCTTGTAATCGGTGAAAAGCGCGGGAAAAGTCACGTGGGCCAGTTCACGGTTTGACTTTTACATCTGATTGGCCTAAAGGGTAACTTATTTGTTCTGATTGGTCAGAGGTTTTGTACGAACAGTCCCTCTCTATCCAGCGAAAAAAGGGCGAGAAGGAAAAAAATGACCGCACGAAATCCGAAGGTGATACACGCGGATAAAGAGAATCTCGTTCCCTTTTGCGTGGTCGAAAAAGATAAGTCTACGAGAAATTCTTTTTCAGGAGGTAAAAATGAAAACTTTAAAATTCTTTTAAAATTCTAAGCACAGTATCAGTTTTTGTTTCCCAATAAAATTGCTTTTCTGATGATCTTTTCCCCCTATCAAATACAAGATTTATTTTAATATGTTTGTTTTTTCAGATCACCAAGATCGGTTACGTTATCCACAAGACCACTGGAAGCAATTTCCAAGTTTTAGCTGGATCAGCAAGTTTCCTGTTCGCTTCTTACTGTCTTGGTAAGTCGTCGTGCGCGGTAACAACCAAACACAACCCGAAGTACACCCGAAAGGTTTCCGAGTTAAACAAACAAACAAAAAAAAAACAATCAGAATTCTGCGCGGACCCTCACGAAAAGACGTAACTTTGTCACATGAAATTGTTTTGTTACTTAGCAACATCTTTTGCAAATCACATGTTTGAGCAAACACTGAGCGGAACTCGCCCCCAAGTGGGAACTGAAAAACAAGCAATAAACAATGTACCTGTGGCACTTTCATTGCCCGTATGATAGCTAGAGATTCTGGGATGTGAATTGTCTAATGATGTAATTAGTACCGATACGACCTTCTGCTTTTTCACGGAAACTCTCTTTGAAGCCTCATTTTTGAGGGAGAGTGGGGTTGGGGGGGGGGGGGAGGGGGGGGAAATTCTGAGTATCCCATGTCCCAATAATTTTTGCCTAAAAATCCCGTATACCATTAGTTCAAATTTCAAAAATTAGCAATTTTCCTTCTCGATATGTCAGGATATCTGTTCTAAATATCCCTTAATATTATCGCATTAATTTTCTACCCAAATATCCCGAAATCCCCTGATGGGGTCTCCTTTTTATTACTGCTTTAAGGTGCCGTTGGTGGTGTGTGCGCTTTGGCGAATGTTCTGGGAAGGGAAGTTTGTAAACTCCACGAATTGCACAAACATGGCAAAATGGAAGAAGCTAAGCTTCTGCAGCACAAGTTAATTCTTCCAAACACAGCGGTGAGTGAATTGTTTATATTTGAATCTCTATCGTGACTCTATCTTTTCATGTTGATTATCTCCTTATGTGTTCGTAATTTTTCGTTCCTTACTTGTTCGATCTTCGGGTACCGTCGTCGGATCGGTTTCGTGCTTGAAAATGCAGCGCTGCCGTGATCCAATCAAATTGGTAATCGTCGGTAATTTTTCGGCAATGTACTAGTGAGTAGTCGTAAGCTTTCCGTTCCCTTTTCATTGACATAAATCGTTTGACGTTATGTTCTGTTCTATATCTTCAGGTGACTAAGACATTGGGTGTTCCAGGACTGAAGAAATCCATGGAGTTTTTCGGCTACTATGGCGGACCGACAAGATCTCCACTTCTACCACTGAAAGATCCCCAGATAGCCGAATTAAGAGACATTTTCAAACTGTTTGGAGGATACCAGGATTAAATTACCAGCTGTAAATGCGCTACCATTATCAAACTAGTCTATTTTTCTAGAGAGAAGTATCGGCATATTACTGACAACGAGTGTGAAATCTTTTATTAATATATATATGAACAAAACTGTGCAATAAAATATATGGGTTTTTAGTACCAGAAAAATCACATACCAGCACGTACTTAGTTACTCAGCGACCCACATTTTTTTGCCGAAATGCGCATGGTTTGTGATTTCCGCTGGAAGATTCACCACTTTAGATACGAGAAGAAACCTGGGACGAGTACCATCTCGCAGTCGCTTGTGGGATCGTCACTGGGGACGATATAGCTTCTCGTCCTTTGTTTTGTCTCCAGAAACGGTCCCACAAGCCAGTGCGAGAAGCGACTTACCCCAGGTTAAGTTTCTTCCTCTTTCTAAAGTAGCGAATAGGCCGTTTTATGCTGTGTATTTAGTACTAAAAGAAACGTACCGTTTTGGTGGTGGTTTTGTTTTTGTGTGTGGAGAGAAAAAAATCAGTGATGTGTTCAAGTTGATTCATTAGAGCAGTTTTCAACTGAGTGTCGTAAAACCAAAACCAAGCCAATTACTTGCCTAATAGACTTCTCAGCCAATTTCAAACCGTAGTAAAACCAAAACCAAAGTAATTGCCTGATTACTTTCGACACTCAATTAAAAACCACTCTACTTTCAATAAATCAACAACAATAAAACACCTTAAATTTGGTGTGGTGTGTGATTGGCATTGAACCTTTTGTGGTTATAATTTTTTAGAGTTTTAGACTCACTAAATCGGGAGGTGAGGACTGTGGTGCCTTTAATAATTTTACGTTCATTATCTGCCTCAGAAACCTATAACTCGCTCAAAGGGTTCATGTGAGCAGCTGGTTCTGTCTCCTACATACTTGCAGTAAAATTGATTGATGTAAAATAAATCACAATGTAACTGAATAATGAGAGCAAAATGCTGAAGTTATTTGCGTTTTTTTGAACGAAATAAAAATTTCAAATGCCTCATTTTTTTATTTTTTTTAATGTGGGGATTCGACCAAACCCCCCGAATCCCCCCTCCCTCTTTATTCCCCCCCCCCCTAGATCACTATAGACTCATATTCTGAGGAATTTAGAGAGAAAAAGAAAACTATTAGCATGATTTTAAAGCACTTGAAATTGCTTTCTACTTTTTGTATTTTTCTAGTCATAACGATGTAAGCTAAATGTAAGAAAATTTGCCCAGTCCAATACAAACTCTATTCTGATTGGCCAATTGTACCTATTTGCCCACTTAGCGATCTTAGTCGTACAATAAAGCGAAAAAATCAAGCACCCCTTATAATTGTCAGCGTCGGCTTTCGGTCCCAGCTAATAACACAAATTTCGGATTTTTCACTACTGGACATTTACTTTCAACCTCGGCATGTTGCTCATCGTCATTCACATTAGAGTTGTTTTAGCAGTTTCTTAAAGTTGAGCAAGTTTCTTTCGCGTCATGTCTCTGACTGTCTGATCTCGTTAAGGAAAATACAATAAAAATATAACCCTTTCTTTGTGATCTGATCAACAGAGTGTCATCCGGTTGGGCCAGACAAAGGACGTTCTGGAACCCATGTGCAAACAACAATTTGTAATGAGATTCTTCTGCCAAAAAACACTCTAGAGTTTCTTTAAGAAGTATAATACGCTCGCCGTTGATGTCTGTAAACTTTAACAAACGTTCACTGGCGATTTCGGTTCAGCATAATATTTAAATGATAAATTAGGTATGGACAATTATCACCTCAAATAGCAGTCAGCTCAGTTTTATTACCAAGGCAATTAGGTTCTGAGTTTACTTACGCTATTTGCAAATACTTTCTATAGCCTGACAAATCACAAATGGCGTTATCCCTTTTCTCACCTATTCCAGGCACAAAATTACCAATTTAATCACGTCTCGACGGCAATGAAGGTTTTTTGTACTTCAAATGAAGATTACCTTCAATTAGCGATCAAAGAGCAAGCAAAATTGCATATTATTTGGCTAACAACATTCACATTGTTGTCATTGTTGCATCAAACTTAATGTCAACTAGCTTTTTCAGATTCAATTTCCTCTCCCAGTTTCTCTCTAAATATAATGTAGTTATTCCCGTGCCTTCTTGCTTTTATCAATACCGAGTTGGTTTCAGTTGGTCGCACAAGGTTTTTACTTTGGTAGCCTTGGGCTCACTGGTTTCTTCGCCAAATGTACACTCTTGGCTCGTTTATGAATTTCGCTTCCTCCAGATGCCAATTTTGTTGGCTTAACAACAGGCAAAGACTCCATTGATCTAGCTTTTCTTATTGGATTTGCATTGGGAACATCTAGTCTTGAGCTTCTAAGCGGTGTTAAGCACTGCTGTTTCAGAGCACTCTGAATATTCTCTATCGGTGATTTGGACGCGTCGTAATGTCCCGTATAACTGCGGCGAACCTTCTTCAAGTCATCCAAAATTTCATTACGCTGCTGTCGAATCTGGAATTTTTCTCTTTTCTCCTTCTTCGTCAGGCCTGTGAACTCTTTATGATGTCTCCAATCTTCTACTTTAGCGTTGCCTTTTAAAGTTCTTTTATCAAGGTCCGCAGCCAATAGGGTGTGTTGGCGATCGATTTCTTGTTGCGTACGGCCATCCCGGGAGCGGATCTTCTGTCGCGCTGAATTGTGAGCCATGAAACTAAACGTCTGAATGAAACAAGTACGGCGGAATAATTAATGTTTTCCTTTGTTTCTCCAGACGGCAGCGTGGAAATTCTGTCAGGAGGTGGTGGACAGAAACGGTGCCTTTGAATTCTTGGAGCAATTAATGTGAATTGTTACCTCGTCAGTACTGGCGTGTAGTTAGATATATTAGCTTCATCTGTTCCGTGCGGAAGTACATTTAAGCTTGTCTGTAATCTAATTCAAGGCAGTTATGAATTGTTTTAACATTATGTTTTATGCCCAAGTACTTTGTTTAATGACGACATTAAGTGACGTCGAGCATGCATTGTGCAGTTCCCTTGTTAGCTGGTTGCTACGGAAACTGCATGCAAATGAGAAGCAGAAAAAACTTAAATCACATATTTAAAGTGTAATAAGTTACCCAGGAAAACCCATCAGTGACTGCATGCTTTCTAATACCTAAGAGAAGCAAGTGTTTTATGAATAAATGTCTTCTCATACAGTGCAGTTTGACACTCAGTAATCCTGCTATTGTTTCATCTTAAAATGTTGGTCACGAGAGCTTATGAGTGACCAACTGACAAAAGTAACTATATGACATTTGACACAACAGACTTTCTTGCAATTATACTTCTTGGTTTTTAATTCAGTTTCGTTCCTGGAAACATCTATCTACCGAACCTTGATATTGTTCACGTGATGCTGGCACAAGTTTTATCGCTTGTACAACAGAGTACTTGTATCATGAATCGTGCTTTATCTCACGATCATGAATAACACAACCAATCACAAAGATTTACAACCAGATTATGTTATCATTCGATGTATCTTTTCATCCTTTTCATTGGCCGAGAGCCTACCACGTGACCTGCAACTAACTGCCTTGAAATGATGGTCTGCTCATGCGTAGAACTGTCTAAATTTGTTTTCCTGCAAATAATATTCTGCTCATACGTAGTTGTACCCACGCTCTTGTGTGAAAAATGTCAGATCGCTTCTCTGAGCTGTCAGAGAGTGATTTTAAATATGAAAAAAAACTTAATGATCGAATGATAAAACAGTTATTGAACTTGGCCATGATTATCGCGAAACTGCTTGCCACTGACAAATCAAGATATTTTGCTAAGCCCCTTCCAATAATTGTTAATTATCAGTAGTATCCCAAGTGTTGCATTCAACGTTTTTGGTACGGTTTTCCATATCATAGATTGATCTAAATTAAATTGCATTTTTTAAAGATACTATCGAAACGATCGATGTCGAAACAACTTCGTATGTTTCTCGGTAATATTCGATAGACTTCGGGAAACCTTCGGAAACGATCAAACGAGCGACCATAGGAGAATTTATAATAGTATTTGAAAAACTGATCTTCGAAACTGGGAAAGCGTACATGCAATCTGCTTTCGAGTGTTATCCATGAATATCCCAGTCGTAACTTGAGTTTCTGAATTTTCTTTGCACCCACTCACCTATTCTGGGTGAAAAAATGTCATGGTGCATCACTTCACTGGCATGTTCCGAACTGTATTTTACTATTTTATTTTTTCAAACTGAAGCCCAGGTAAAATAAGAGTGTCCTCTGACGTGTATGAAGAGATACTACTGGCCGTACAATCCTATACTGAAAAGGCAGACCCTGTTACAGTTCCAGCAAACAAAGTCTGCATCTGGCTCTGTGGGTGCTAGTGCTGCCTTCTGTCGTCTATGCTCTCTTCTTTTCTCCCTCTGCTTCTCTCCTTTCCTCTCGCTCCTCAACACGCCTGCATGCTGTGACTGTTAAATGGTCTCCAGCTGCAGCGGCCTCCAAGCCTGTACTTCTTGGATGGCACGTACGTCATGGCAGTGGAACATATAGTCGCCCGTATAATTGCCCTACCTTTAAAGTAAATGCTAACCGAATCGAAGGCAAACAGCGGTAAATAAATAAATGCTACCCCAAGCAAACAGCAGTAAACTGCGTATCAAGAAAAGCGGACTACTAAGTGATTAGTTCAGTGATGATTTTGACCTTATATGGTGAATTTTTGACAATGGCGGCAACAGCTTCAAAATGCCCTGGGGAGCTTATGAACTTTCCGATTAACATACGAGCGGGAAATTCAAATCATCGGAAAGACTGAACTTAAGACAAATTTGCCCCAGGGGGGGGGGGGGGAGGAGTGGCAGTGGAAGATTTTTCCGTTGCAAGTGGGATTCCGCTGCTACCGTGGGATGCTCGGTAGGGACCATGGTTGCTCTCATTAACGGTTGATCGACAATGTTTGATTAGTTGTTGCTTGAAACTGAAGCAGAACCAAATTTTAGAGCACTCAAATTTCGCCCCATAAACAGCTTAAGATCTTAGTTTGTAACTTTCAACTCCTGCAAAATTACCTGAATAAACTCTTCCTGCAATTTATTTTTGCGCTCTTATTAACGGCTTGTTTTACTTGCGCTTTGCGCGCGCTCTGCGAATCGGGAACAGACTTTGTGTTTAATTTTTGGACAATGGCACACCGTTTATGGGCATTTTTTATTGTTTGCAGCTTGAAAGGCGCTATTGTTTCTAGAACAAAGAACCGACTCTCAGCCAATTTCCGAGCGCGAGATTCAAAATCTTCGCTGACGACCAGATGCTGACAATATCACCCTTCTCGTGGTGGGGTAGGGGAAATGTCGCTCAGTACAGCGACATTTTTCCGGGGTACGGAAGGGAAAATTTGTTACATGAAGCGCGGGCTGTAGAAGTTATTTCTTTCTTGTTGCAAACCGGCGAACGCCAACGTTCAGAAACGCACGCTTAAATTGCCAGGGTGTGTATTTTAAAATACGAATGAAAAAGCGAAAAATAAACTGCAAGTAAAACCCAGTCATCGGCAAAGAAAAGTGAAGCGAAGAAATAAGCCTTTTTTTCTGGTCTGTTTAATGCTCTGCAATAGGCCAGCCGCTAGTAAGCCAAACACGCTGCGTGGAAAGTAGCCTACTTGCAGCGACGAACTGCCGTAGTTTCCGCCACTATCAATTATGTTCGAAATATCAGTAAACTCTTGGGAGGGTTAAATTGTCATGATAAAATTATTGAATGTCTTTAAGTATAAGAAAACAAAAGCGCCTTTCGTGTTATTTAAAAACACAATTGCGCTATTAGTGCTGTTACTCCCCCAATTCAAACTAATCGATTTTTACTCTTTCCAAACATATTAAAGTTTATAATTAGTCAATCTAAGAAATGGTGACAGGATTCTTGGGGAATTTAGTTACCAAACACTTTCATTGCATTAGTTCCACTAAAGTATTCATAACTTGAACGCTTTCGTGGCTAGTTGTGTATTGTTTTATCGTCTTTGTCTCTTAATCGTCAACAAACCATTAATTGACAAAAACTTTACTTTCCATGTAGAAGCGCGTACCGCTAACCATTGTCAGGTCTTGTGCACAACATGAATAAAGTTCTAATGAAGACCTCTATTCAGCTTGTTCTCCGAATTGGTTATTTAAAAAAGTTACCGGCGTATAACATGTTTTGAGTGCAGCTGAGCGTCTTTGAAATTCGCGCTTAGTTGACACCATTGTTTTCTTGTTGTCATGAATGGTCATTGAGTTCTAGTTATTCTAATGAGGTAAATGGTTATAGAGACG
Source organism: Orbicella franksi (assembly GCF_964199315.1). Taxonomy (NCBI): domain Eukaryota; kingdom Metazoa; phylum Cnidaria; class Anthozoa; order Scleractinia; family Merulinidae; genus Orbicella; species Orbicella franksi. The sequence continues at coordinate 15,380,036 of NC_138146.1, forward strand.
CGTGCTTGACAACAATCATTTCGCTATTGTCACTTGACAACAACCATTTCGCTCGTGTTTAGATCGTCGAAAAAAAAGTTTTCTAGGCAATGTTTTCCAAGTTTAAGATAGAGAAGGCGCCAAACGTCCTCTACAAACGCGGACCGAGGCATTTTGAGGTAGAGCAGTCTGCTATCTCTTTGCCACTCCTTGAGGCGTACGACCAGCATATTCGCCAACTGCAGGCTGAGGTTCAGCAGCTACGAGCCGAAAATAATGGCCAGGCGGTGGAATTGGCAGGGAGAAGAGCGGAGAATTTCCAGCTTCGCCAGGAACTTCAGCTTCTAAGACAGGAAGTTGACCAAAGTCGCCTTGCAGTTGACCCTGTAAAGAACACAGTAAAATTTAACGTCAGCCGCAAAAGCTATTGGGACGTGGACAGGGCTGCGCGGTCTTTGAAGAGAAAAAAAATCGGAGCCTTCCTCCGAAATGCTGTAGAGATTTTACCAGCAGAATTTAAACCAATCGAGGTACGTATCATTTCGAAAATTTATTGGTAATTACTCAGTGTTACATTCACCTGTCGCTGTTTATTCCTTTCACGCTATAACCAAAGATTCTTAGTGAGCGCGTCTGAAATAAAACTTTTTATGCAGGCGATACCACGTGAAGACAAAACAGCTTGGTTACTATTTTTTGCCAGAGTTTACTGCAATTATTTACCTCTGATTTAAAACTCAAATATATTTTCTTTGCTTTTAATTCGCTTTGCGGCAAATTGTTCTTATGAAGAAGCTACGTAGCCATATGATGAGATATGATGCCATCGCTGTACAAGCTGAAAGGGTGACGTATGTAGTGTGCCCACGGTATATCGATAACTTTCAGCGGGCTTTGAGCTGAAACCGCTGAAAAAAAGATGGCTGACAACATGGCGGCTAATTACACGCAGTTGCTGTTTCGTTGCTGTTGTTTACACGTTTATATTCCTAACATTTAATCCTCATTGCCGCATCTGTTTCCTTCTTGCCGACCTCAGAGTCATTTATTTTGCGATTTTTTGTTGATTAACGTAGTTTACCTGATTTTACTCGTGCAGACGAACGTAAGCGTAGTTATTAAGATGCTCTGTTTATTTTTTCACACAGGTTAAATTTTATGTTAGCGGCCGTGAACTTGTAATCCCACTATATGACAACCAACATGACGGCGATGACGACGAGGGCTACGCTCACGAAGTCGTACAAAGGATCTTGGCGGCGAAGGATGAAGGACTTGTAAGTGACAAAGCCTTCCACGAACTCAGGATGGCGCTCCCTGAAAAAGTTAGAAGTCACGTCCCGCCACTGTCCGCAGTCAAACAGGAAAGGAAGTCCCAAAACAAGGAGATCCAAGTAATTCAAATCCCGGAGGTAAATTAATTATTAGAGAACACGACCATTCATATCCCATTTATATTTGGCATTTGCTGATGAGCAACCTTATCATCAAAAGTCTTTAATAATCATCTTTGATAATCATAATTATTATGACCATCCATGGCTCTTGTTGGCCGTTCTATGTTTGTTTTTAGTGTTTTTACCGTTTTAAGCTGTCAATTTGATATTTCTGTTTATTTAATGACAATTTGGTCAGTGCTGAAATTGCCTTAAATTGTGTGATCTGGTCCCTTGAACTAATATATTAGAGTAAGTTTATTTTGATTTGTAGTGTTCAATACGTGTGCGACTGTGGTAAGCATAATAATTTGCAATTTATTTTTTTTTGGTCATAAATAATTGCAGGCCAAACAAGCTGATGGTGCCCGGAGGAGTATTCGTGATGTTTTGCAGTATTTAGTCGCAATACCGGAAGTTAAGGATGCCATCAAAAAAGATGGTTCCAAAATTAAACTCCGATTCGCAGCTGATGGGAGGAGGACAAGCAAAAGGATTGGCACAGTTATGGCTGTGTTCAACATTCTGTGTGAAAATAAAGCTACTTACGAATACCAGTATACTCTGGCACTCTACAATGGTAAGTGCAGAGATTTTAATATCTTAACATTTTAATTCCTGTCGCATAGATGCCAAGCTTCAATACCAGGTTTCTCTTTAAGGGGTGGTAAATGGTCTCTGAAACAAATATGTCTCACAAGAGTTTAGTCAAATCTTAGTCTCCCATAGAAAAACACCTTGTCTTGCTCTCTAGTTAAGTCTGCATTTACCATTTGCAAACCCTTTGCCTTCATATGCAAAGCCTTCAAACACATTTAACCAAGAGTCATTATATTAATTAAAAAAAAACAGTTCCCAATCTTTCTTGTTAATTTTGCTTTGGTGCTCAAAATATGTCACAGTCAGTGAATCATGCCTATTACCATTCCATAGGTAAAGAAGACTATGAAGAATTGAAAGCTTGCCTTGGGCAGACCTTTCAAGAAATCGATGATTTGAAAGCAGAAGGAATATCAATTGATGGCGAACACTTTGATGTTGAGTGGTGAGTGTTGTCTTTTCTCTAAGATTAACTGATCACTCCTTTCTCTTTAAAAGCCTCAGATGAATAAGTCCTAAATCATGTTTTCATATTGGCTTGACAATGCCGATTGCTGACTTAAACACAGACATTTAAAATCAGCTTCATGCATTCTAAACATAAACAAAACACCTCAGATACTAACAAATAATGACCTTAAAGGTGTTTACTGGTTAATTTACGTTTAATAATTTGTTTATTAACAGGTATTGTTGTTCCGACTGGAGTTGAACCGAACACTACTTTCCGTACCACGTCTTTGCAAGCGACGGGGGCTCCATTCCCGCCTTGACAGCGCAAACACCCCGAATGATCAAAAAACACTTTTTTACGCTCTAAGAGAGCAATCTCGACAGGCTTGCCGGGCTGCAACCGACAAGTCGTAGAGGTTTTAAAAGTGTTTAGTGACCATCCGGCAGGCATTATGGCGTCAAGCTCGTGAATGGGCACAGAAAACTTCGTCGCTCGCAAGAGATTTGGCGCGGAAGGAAGTCCACCGAACAACTCTTTAAAGGTCTCGGCATCCATCGGCATGGTAACGGACGCACGTCTCACGATGCTGGTTGTTGGTGGTTTCTTCATGTTCAGCTTCTCTGCAACTAACACAGCCAAGGTCTGCAGCAAGCCTGGAGTTCCTTGGTGGCGTGTCCTAAAGACTTGTTTTAGGCGCTCGTTTGTATCGGCTTCATCCACCCAGCTATCGTTCTTCTTTCCATAGCCACGCCAGCGAACAAGATACTGAACACGACCGTGAGCGTCCGTGCGCTTATCGAGCACTTTCGACACTTCATAAAACTTACTCATTTTCCTTAGCTCTTCTCTCAATCAGGGATTGTCTAAAGTGATTATGGCTTGCGTTTACGAGGCTATTTATGCAAGTATCATTGATAAAATTTATGAGCTTTTCAACTGCAGAACAATACCCCAAATTAGTGAATGGCCCGCCTTCGTTTATATTTGAGCGGCGTCGCGTGGGCAGAAACAAATCGGCGACAAACATGAGCGCGCGCGAGGTAGGGAGTCGTCACGAAAAAAGGAATAAGGAATAAAAAAACAACGGTTTGCCCAAGCAATTCCAAACAAGTCACACTATTTTTTTTTCGCTCACCTAATGCGACAATAAAGATTTTTGTTTGAGAATTTTTGGCTAACCGGAGAATAAAATTACTGAAACGGAAAAAGGTGCGAAAATCGCACCTTTTGTCTTGTCTTCAACAACGATATTTACTTGCTTCAATAGGCCAAAAAACAAAAATCGAGCGTTGTGTCTTCACTGTATTTTTTTTCTTTTCTCTTCTGAGTTTTGAGTTTCTGAGTTTTCTGAGACCAAAAAAGAAAAATCGAGCGGTGATGATAAAGATTTTTGTTTCAGAATTTTTGGCCAACCGGAGAAAAAAATCACTGAAACGGAAAAAGGTGCGAAATCGCACGTTTTGTTTTGCCTTCAACAACGATGTTTACTTGCTTCAATAGACCAGAAAACAAAAATCAAGCGGTGTGTCTTCACTGTATTGTTTTTTTCTTTTCTGAGTTTTTTTTAGCAGTCGAGCAATCAATGAGCGAACAGCGAAATCATTTAAACGTGGAAAGGTGCAAAAGGTAAACTTTTCTTCTTGCCGATCGACAACAGTTCTGTTTTCGTTTATGGTTTTCGTAGATCCATGCGCAATTGGTTAAATAACTATTAAGCCATGCACGAAGTAAATTTAAAGAGAAACCGTTCTCATCGCTTCCAGCTACTGACCGCCGCTTGCTTGCTAAAACACGGATAATACAAGCTATATTCTAAGTATCAATTATTTTAATTAACGACTTAAATAAAAGTAAAGTTCAGTTAGGCTGAGCTAGTAAGGCCGAAACATGCGCGCGCGGTATTACAAAAGTTTAGTCAAAGCTGTTGACGTGCTCTTGAAATTTACTGACCCACCCCCGAATGGTTTGTCTTTGTTTTCCCAAGTAGGTTACCCTTAGGGAAAATATGTCATCAGTGACAATTTGCCGACTAAATCCGATATGACCCGAGTATAATTTCGTGAAACCGGACGAAAAATCCCTAAGGAACAGACAACAAAAGGCTCATTGTCTTAAAAAAATTAAACATAAACAATAGGCAAAGCTTGATACGTTTGATTATTTAACAATTATTCACCGAAGTGGAGGTGAACAGTGGTGGATTGCGGCGAGGTAAATATCCACCGCTTTCACCGACACTGAGGTGAATAACTGTTTTAGTATATACCACCCAAGCTGAATAATCAGCGGACCAAAACATTACTCTCGGTACCCAAAGCGACACGCGAAGCCATTTGGTTTCTCTTCGGTTGCTCGGAAGTGACTAATACTTTGCTAATCACCTCCGAATGAGCGCGCGGAAAGCACTAAAAAGTTTATTCAAGTTTACTGACGCGTATGAACGATGTTACCCGCTTGAAAGCGTGAACACAGTGCAAAACTGAAAAAGTTGTTTTTAACGGAATGGCCGTAAGAATTCGTTAAAAACTGTGAAAATAGCTGGAGATGAGAACTTCTTATTTTTCGCACAGCACGGTCCAAAGGACTATTAACTGTTTGCCGTTTAATCAAACACGACAGCGGTTAAAATTTCGGAAATTTTAACCGCTTGCGGGTTGATGCCACATGCCTTAAGATCGCGCGCACAAACGTCTTTGAAACGCAAGACAAACTTTTTGCAGGTCGTGAGCCGGCGGCAACCTCACTTACCGCATGTCTCTCACTGAGGATTCGAACATCTTCTACTCTAAACACACGGCCGAGTTAGCTTGGGATACCCGCCAACGCATCTACCAGGACAATATTGTTTGGAACACGGTCTTGCCAAGTGATTTCCAAGAAAATTCTAAAGTAGCGCAGATGAAAGGTCTGGAATACTAGTTAGCAGATTTCCATACATTGTTCAAGAGTTGTCAATTGCAGACTCTGTGTGAGCGATATGGTTACCCTTAGAAATTATCATGGCTCTAGCAGTTACCTTACAACAGCGCTACCTTCCAAAAGCACCCTTCAGTTTAGTTCCAAGTGCATGTAACTCTAAAGCAAGTTTGGGATCCCGGCTTTTATCACCAAATTATTATTGGTAAGTTAAGACAAAACGTGTTGGATAGTTCTCAAAAACTCTTGGAAGTGTGACCTGCGCCACCCAGATTTATTCCTCTAACAGAGCAAGGGGCCTTCGGTCAGTCGTTCCCTTGGTGTTTGTTTTCTCGTATATCTTTGACCCTTCCTCATTGTTTTGCCTGTTGAGTTTCTAAAGACCGAGTCTGGTAAAAAATGTATGTGTTACAGAAGATAATTTGATTATGACAAATCCTTGATTAGAAGAACTTAGTCATGGTTGGCGCATCTTGAAAAGTTTATCCTAAATTTTTAAAGTCCGTGTTAATTAATCTTCTCGAATCTTAACCAACCTTGTTCCTTTTTGATTTATTATCTCTTTGGTGTTTTTCTCTCTTATTAAACTACCTTTTTCAGGGTTCCTTCAATTCAAAGATAATTTTGTACATGGCCACTTCTGTGACTGAGCTCCTTTCATTGAGCAATCCTTAGAACATGCCAAGTTACCCCCACTTGCATCCCGAGGCAGGATATTTTGGAGCCAGACATAAGACGAAACCTGTGAGCCTCTAACTGTATTCGAACTTTCGACTTTTGCTTGTCACAACCCTAAGCCGGACAGTCAACACATACAAAATAGTCTTCATTTGCGCAACAAACTCGGAAGACAGCGATTTAAAAACGGGAACTTTATTTATTTTTAAGGCTAGTTTCTTTCTTTCGTGTGGCATACAGTATTTACAATGTCTGTCTGTCTTTCCTGGTCAGCATATATTATAAAATAATCTGAACATTTTTCAATACTGTAACAGTAGCAAAAATCAGAATGTACAGGGTATCTATGACGTCAGACGAAGGAAATAATGTAGATATTCTACAGTAAACGTACTTCAGAAAATGGAATTTGCGATTGTGTAAGCGACGATGCTGCAAAGTAATATGTAAACATACCAACCAAGAAATCATGTTACGACATATAAAACTAGTGGTTTTACACTTTCGCCAAAAAAATAAGATCAAAATTTATTTACCACCCTTAAGTTTTATCGCATAGTTTTTTTACAAGCTAATTTTGAGTTCATTAACTTTGTACAAACTTTTTGCTCTAAGAATACAGTAACACTAACTGCTATAAACAATAATTGAGTTATTAAACCACGCTATTTTAACTTTACAATAAATACAACGAGAAAATTGACGCGCTTGGGTGTGGCAGATCTTGTTTTTTCTCTTCAAAACAGCAACACCCAAGTAAAAATGCACATTACTAATAAAACAAAGATTCTAACTGATATCACTACGTGATGCAATTCAAGCAGACCTGTTTTTCAAGGTCCCTGGACCGCAGCAGATTTGTATATTTCCACTATTGTACAATTAGAATTATTTCGTTGCTGCATTATGTAGCTAGCATTTGATGTCCAGGGGTATTACCTTGCAAAATAGCATAACACCGTGATAACCGTGTAGATATGAACAACAAAAAATATAGGAATGATATCAATGTGATGCAAGTATTTGAGATCATGAAAATAATAAATGGTTACCATAGGAAGATTCTCGTGATTTACGATCAAATTCTCCCAACTACCACTACAAATCTATGGAGACAACAAAGGAGAATCTGTATGTTCATAATGACGTTAAAAGGGTAGAAGAGAACAAAGCCATAGTTACAAGAGAGCCATGTTAAATACAAAAAAGCTTACAAGAAAATATTAAGTTTGTTTCGCAATCTTAAAATTAAGCTTACTCATAACAACTGTTATTAAGATAAAAAAAGAAACATGAATGTATCAGACTTTGTACCACAGCACAATCAGGTTAACCTGTTGCGCATTTTTTTCTTTCTTGTGCACAACACAATTCACTTTTTAGGTAAATGAAGCCCAGAGAGAAACACTGCAGGGGTGGGGATCATGTTTAAGGCAGCATTTAACGAGTCTCATTTCATGTCAGTGAAAATTTTTCCGATAAACCAGTCAGGCCCGTTTCTGATTTATCAGGAAGTATACGACCAACCAGTAAGGATCAAGTCTGTTTGTTGACTAGATCTGATTAAACACGGACTGCAACGGACTAACCAGTTTGGCTTGTGTCTGCTATATGAATAACCAGTTGAGCTTTTGTTTGGTTGTGAACTACACCTGATTAACCAGTTTGTGGCTTATGCCTCATACGTGATTAACCAGTCAGGGGTGTATTTGCTTGTGACCTGTACCAGATAAACCAGTTTGTTGACTACTTGTTTTGCAAGTTAGGTATAATTCTACGTGATGACTACAGCAACTACAGGCTATTGATTCTTTTTGAGGAGAAATACTTAGAGAAAAGTACAAAAATAAATTATACTTTATAAAGACAAAATTAGACTAAATAATTTCTACCGGCTCTTTCAAAAGATTGAACATAAACAGAAAGAACAAAAATAGTACACAGTAAGTACTGAAGTACTTTAACAGCACTTTGTTGACAATGAGGGATTGAGTTTAGACAGGGGAAACAAGGCCAGATTTTGTCGTCCGGAGATCCAGATTTTTCCTTCATTCACTCATCAGTTGGTTCCCAGGTATCTCTTCACTCCATAGTCTGCTAGTTATGTGCACGGTGAATTGGTAGGTCAACAGAGACATTCTACTTCTACTTAATGCCAGTCTATCTTCGTTCTGCAAATAAAGGTATGCAAAAACTATGTTATTGTATAATCATTTACAATATAAGTTGATTTTCAGAGCAAAGTGCACAGTACAGATGGTTAGGCATCTTGACACCATGGCAAGGGGCTAAGGCACAATGGTGCTATGGCGTTACAAACTTCAAGGGTCAATTAACTAATTAAACGCAGTTAACTAATAATTATTTTTACCGATGGAAGGTGGGGGCACCTCTGCACCACATCTAACATAGAGTACCTAAATTACTTCTAAATATACTGTATACCACAAAAGTATACACTTGTCCCAGAAAGCCCCATGCTCTCCTTGTGGTACTGGTCTTTTCAGAACAAAGTGCAATGCTTCTAACGCAGGTGCAGAAAATTAATTTGTGCCTCTGTTGACTCCCCAGTGGAAGATACATACATGTAACATATTGGGCCTGTCTCAAACCCATGCAGGGTTCCAGATAAGTTTAAAATGCAAAGTGTCGATAGGAAATTGCAATGGGTCAGTAGATAAAATGTCACCAAATTATCAGAAGTTTACTACTTTTTTGCGGCGTCAGTTAGTTGACCTTGTCAGTGATCAAAGGCTCCTCCCTAATCTGGAACATCGCCTGTCCCTGACAAAACTGATTAGGTATCAGCCTGTCTGAGCTAAACATTAACGTATGGAAACACTGAGACAGACACTGAAAATACCGTTGAATACAAACACACAATACTCACGTCCCGTTCGCTGTTTATGTCTCGCACTGCTGGTCTGCGGTGGAGCTGTTCCTGGCATTGCTGTTGCTCCTGCACTCATAGGAACAGCAGAGGGCTGTGAAGCACTCTTTTTCAGCAGTGTCCAGTCAAATGTGTAATCGTATTGGTGGTTTAATGTCCTGAAGAGAATTCTGTACAACTGGCGAAGGTACATGTAGTCTGGTGTTTCGTCAAATCTCAATCCTCTGCAGTAGTTTAAGTACATGGCAAACTCTGCTGGGTAACCCTAAAGAAATGCCATCATCAATCACTGTGCAACTATGACACATTATCGTGATGCATAGGTACAATTAATTCTAGCATTAGACACAAATATCTTGTAGGACCTGATGCTGATTAATCACAGCAATTCACAAAAGCACCAGAAAAGAACCCGTGAAACAGCTCCATGGAAAAATACAACTGCAGGGGCTTCATTAAAATTTTCAGCGGCAGGTAACTGGTTTCCACAGATGGGAAAATCTGAACTTCTTTATAGGAAAATACTGAACTTCTTTATAAGAAAAATGTTCTTCTAGAGGGTCAAACCAGGCAGGCCAAGTCATCCTTACAGCTGTGGTCAATTTGCCCGCTGCCTGGCCCTTAATGAAACCCCTGCAACTGTAAAGGGTAATAAGACCCACACTAATTAAGCCAGTCTAATTAAGGTAATCAAGCCAGTCTATATCTACAATCCAAAGGTTTCCTACTATAGTGTAATAACTTACTAAAGTCACCACCTAAAGTGGATTGCGCATTTTATGATTGTGCCTGTTTTATGAATTAAAGTGAGAACCATGGTAGGGCAAGGACTTTGTAGGTTTATTTATTTGTGCCCTCCAGTCAGTCCTGTTGAAGTTTGGTTTGATGGCGCACGGAAGACAAATCTGTAAATTTTGTGCTTTAAAGGTCTGAAACTTGCTAGAACTTGACATTACACAGTGCATTTGATTTCCTCAGTCTTGATAACCGGTCTGAAGTCTTTTCAATTTTAGTATTTCATCAAAGTCTATCACCTGAACATCTGGGCTAACAAAATCATGAAACTCACATGCTAGGCATTTCCTGCCGCATTTCTAGAGGACCAAGAAACGAATTATCTCTCAACAGGTCTTTTAATATCTTTTTTTTTAATCGGGCAGATAATGCCAAGAACATTGCCATTGTGACATGCATACATGATCAACTACAGTAGGTCCCATGATGGATATAGAAAAAAAATTCTTCTGTTTTCAGAGTAAGCAAAGCAGAAAGGAGAAGTTGTTTCTATTACATTTACAGTTGTGCTCACTAGCAAGCTCAAAAAAATCAGACAAAGCAACTTACTTTACAGAGAACTTCAACGGGTGTGGACATCTTCTTTTCGCTGATCCTCTCGTATTTTTGTTTTTTGGTTGCAGCCTGTAATATAACATACGTTTTGGTAAATAACTGGTAAATTTATAAATGTAAACAAAGATTCCCCTATGAACAGAGATATCTTCCCTCATCAAAGAGGCACCTTACTGTTACAGTAAGCTACAATTTTTTGACACAATAATAATAAGTTTTTCATTCAACTTATTCATTCATTCATGACTCCATGGTAAGGGATCCTCTTTGCTTAAATTCTCTCAAAACGAATAAGTGCACTACAAACTACAAAATGATAGCAACTAACGCAACCTTGAGTCCTTGCCAGGGAAGACTGGTCCTTGTGAAGTACATTAACACATATCCTAATGACTCCATATCATCTCGACGCCTGGTCAAGGAAAGAAAGTACAACAAATTCTGGTAAATTTCAGTAACAACAATGCATTTTTTGAAAATGTGCAGGTAAGTAAATCAAAATAGACTTTCTGAGACAGGCAGCAACTTTTACAAATCAGCCTATAACAATCTTTCACATAAAGAACCAAACATTGACCTTAGGTCACCAACAATTGGTAGCGAAGTGTTTTTGTACCAAGTGAAATACATTTCAGGAAGTAATATTAATTTTGGCAAAGTTCAGTGTGATCTATAGAAGTTATTTTGCCCATTAAGCCTCCTTCTTATTTCAGAGATTCATTTCCGCTACTCTCTAGAATAAGGGCAAGGGTGACTTTTAATCAAACACATTCCCATATTAGAGGAGTGGTACATTACCACGGAAATGGCAGAGTACATGTAGTGTCCAATAAAAATTGGATGATCTAGATTTGACTGTTCTTATGTTACATGAAAACTGCACCCTCGTTAGCCAAAAAGGACTGAGTAATTTTTCATTGTGCATACATGTCTCATTAACTAATTAATACAAATTACATGTAGGCAGAAAACAATATAACTCAGACAGTTTGCTGCCTGTTAAGTGCTTAGAGTAAATTGACTAACACTATCTACATCTATAATAAAGTAGAGCTACAATGTATGAACTCACGATTGCTCTATTCCAAGATGGGCATTTATGCTGGCGTATCTGGCTGTGCCAGTAAGATTCTTGTCTTCCCTGTATGGTATGTGCTGTTTTGTTCTACTGTCACGAAATTTCTTTGCCAATCCAAAGTCGATAATGTAGAGCTGTCATTAAACAAACGATAGAAAAAAATAACATAAGACCACGGGATATAGAATGCACAATCCAGTTGAAGAACTACACCTGGAACAAGATAAAATGCCTGGCTGGGGACAGAGGGGACTGGAGGAGTTTAGTCAGTGGACCATGCTCCAAAATGGGGTGGATAGGCTTCAGATCAGATCTGATCTTAAAGGTCTTTGGGAAATAACACAACAAAGAAATCAATATGTAATTTACCTTGTTACAGCTTTTACTGATACCCATGAGAAAGTTATCTGGTTTAATGTCTCGATGAATGAAATTCTTGTTGTGGAAATATTCAATCCGGCCTATCATCTGGAAAGGAAGTCATAATGAACACGAGTTAGTCTTCATATTCAGCAACAAAATCTAACACATACTAAGAGACTAAGCAGGGCTGTCATTACATTTCAGCAATGTAAATAATTATCACTATTTTCAAGCTTAATTATTATGGCATATTTTGGTCATTTCACAAAACACACTGAGTTGCCAGTCACTTTCATTGCAGTTGTAGCCGCTTAATGTCGCTATTTTTAGGAGTTTAACAGAACAAACTGGAAAATGGTAATGAGAGGGTCATAAAATAAAGGATTTAAATTAACCAATAGCAGAACAACCGCTAAAAATCTGATAAAAATATGTTGCCATGGGTTAAAATTTATTTCAGGTCGTTTTGGTTGCTGTTGCAACCTTCTTCAGTGAAAAAAAAATGTAAATAAGCAACGGCATCCCTGATGTTAGAGGAATAAAAAAGAAAAAAAACGTATAACAAAAGTGTTAATGAAGGTTCTATGGAAAAGGGTTTGGAATTCAAAATGAGAGTAAAACAATAGCATAATAATTACAAAACACTTAGGAATTTTTCAAAGTAATCAAATGATCATCAAATTGGAAACAAAGACTCTTCCTTGAAGCATGGCATTCTGTCTGAGATAAAAACTCAAGTAATGAAGTTCAACACATTTCATTCCCACATACGCATGTATAGAAAACTTATTGTCTTCACATGATTCCACATTGCCTTAAAGCATGTTTGTATTTCTAATAAATAAATTGACATTTGTACTGAGCCTCGTACTAACTCCTGAAAACCCCAATTAAGCAGGCAACCCCTATATAGTGGTCACCTCCCATTTCATGTTAAAGATTGTCTGATGAAATGATATCACATATATTTGGTCACTTGCTTTCAACATGATAATGTTAATAAACTAGATGCTCTAAGAGCATTTAATTGGGCTTTGTAACATAATGTCAAGTTGTACTTTAACCCATTGACTCCCATGCTGCCTGTAACCACCCATGACGAGCCTTGCCCTTTGTTCCACTTCTGACGTCATCAGCTTTGACCAAAGTTGGCATCGTCTATACTCAACTTCTGCAGGTGGAAAAGATCTTTCCAGTGATACCCAGATCAGAATGATTGGCTCAATGGAGCCTGAAATATGCACAAAAATGCTCAGAAATTTGAGTGAAAAACTCAGAGCAAAATTCGTGCGACTACACGTGGCTACTCCAGGGTAAAATTGCCTGTCTTGATGATGCTTTCTCAGACTTTTTTGAACTGGAAGCAAGCCCAGTAGAAGGTCAATCACTTCAGCAAAAAGATAAGAAAAGGACAAAAAGGAAAGGCAAAAAAAAAAAACAAAATTAAAAAAAGAAAACAAAAGCTAAAGACGTAGGTCACTTTCTCATCCCAAAACTTTGATTTCTGCGCGTGCCCGAGCAAACATGATTGTCATAAAATGCGATGCTAGTGGAAAGAAAAGCAAATGCCTATTTGAGTAGATTGGAGCTAATTTGGCCCATATCCAGCCTGAAAATCTCCAAAATGTCCAAAAAATGCATTTTTGGCATACAGTTCTGGGAGTCAATGGGTTAAAAGTAAGCTTATTAACCACAGTAAACATAGGCACACAAGGCGTGCAAGAGTTATTTTTTTGTGAATTAAAATCCCCCGGAGGTAGCAGCACTCAGTGAACTCTAATAACAGTTATGACTAGTAGTAATCAAAGATTATGAGTGCGTTTGTCTTCACCGCGGCCGCTTGATAGAGGTGGCCGCTGAATAGAGGTTTATATTACAGTGTATAGCTGGCAATTTTTTTCCGGGATCCAAATAAAAGTTGGCTGCTTTGTAGGGGCCACTTAATAAAGGTTCGGCTGTAGTTTGATTTCCTTGCTTTATTATTGACATGTTGCATCATGGCTCCATTTTCTGTAAGTCACAAGTTTAATAGAACATTTGCCTCCAAAATCCATGCTAAAATCTCAGTTTACTTGCAATTTTTAAACATAAAGGATAATTTTTAAAAGTACACTTGTGTTACCGGTACATCTAGTATTCTGAGCTAGAAGCACAAATGTCAGCTAGCACTTGCACTCACATGCCGGTTTATCTGTGTTTTATCATAAACAAACTCTGTGCCACTGGCAACTGTTTAGAATATTTCTGCTGATGAATAGAAATAGTCAGCATTTACATTGCTGTTCTGGCTTACTCTTATAGATCTTGGCTTCAGAGTACTCTTCCATCGATTCAATGTTGAGTGACGTTGAATACTGAACTATTTTTGGCCACTGGAACTAAGTAATTAAAGTGAACAAAATGTACTCAAAATATAGCCAATGAAATATAGCTGTTCCCATGGTTAACATCCCAAAGCCAAGACGATTCTTACTTGATTCTCTTGCTTACACATGCTTTGCGATGATGTAATGTTCAGTTCCAGAAAATATCCATACTCCCCCCACAGAGGGGATTTAAATTTCCTGGGGGTGGAGGGTTCTGTAAGACCAAAAAATTTAAAGAAATGTATAAAGCTCAATTGGAATTTCCAGAGGGGTGGGGGGACTTAGAAAAATTCCCTTCTGTGGGGGAGCTATGGATATTTTCTGGAACTACACAATTTGTTTTCACCTGGCCAAAAAATATCATCATAGTCTGCATTGAGACTGCATTCCCTTTTTTGTCGAAAGTAATCAGAGAAAAAACCAGTTCAAAGAAGACTCCAAAATGTCAAAAACAACAAAAGATGCCACAAAGGAGAACAAGAATGACGTAGCAGATGGACACGAAATGTACATCGACATGAAATGTACAGCACATGGTTTGGCGATGATGTTATTCGTTTTTGCCCCTCCTAGTGGGGCGGCCAAATTGGTGTTGCAAGACTGTACAAAGGTGAACCGTCGCATGAAACTTGACTCAAGTCTGCATTAGGACTGTGTTCTACAAACACAATAAGGTTGATCTAACAAGTTTGTTTGGTTATGATGTATAGCGAACAAAAAAAAAAGAACTTGTTTCACCTTACAAACTATGATATCAAGCTTACATTACATTTATCAATGTTTGGCTTTAACAGTCAATCAGTGGCTTTGTTTATTAGAACTACATGGAACTGTTCCCAACCAGACAGCTAAACATCATGGAGTTTGTAATAGTAGCGAATGGTAGATGGCAGATTGGTGTTGATTCTGGATAACGTTTCTGACTCATTCTATAACAAGAACCAATTTAATTATCGCATCGCAATGCAATAGCATGGTCTTACTCTGTTGCCAGCAATGATCATAGTTTTTTCAGTTTGATATTCCACAAAACCACTTCAAATTAATATTGATTTCAAAACCCATTTAAACGAGAAGACAATACTGCAGGTGAACAGCGTTACGTAATTTGAGACCTGAAACAACCAGACACATGAAAAACTGTATATCAGATGCCATGAAATGGGTGATTCCAGAAAATATCCATACCATACCATGGTTGGCATCTTAAAATTCCGAGGGAGAGGGGGGTTTCTTGGGCTGGAATTCTGAAGACATGGGGGGTAACACAGTTTGGAATTCCAAACGCATGGGGGGTTTCAGCACTGAAGCTTTGCTTGAAATTGCTGATCTGATAACTTTTCCAGTTTGTAAATCATCAAGCACGAACTGACCGCTGAAGCAGGATAAAGATTGATCAGGCAGATGCTAATGATCACACAGAAAAGTGAGCAGATGGATTGTACAGGGAGCTCCACATCGAAGAGGCCTTAAAGTTGATGAATTAGTCAATAGATTAATAAAATATAAAACAAGTCTGTGTTTCTTTCCGATCTAAAATTGTCGATCCGTGCGAAAACTCGCACCAGTCTCTCATTTCCAAATGGAACGCCTGACAGATTTTAGGCTGCATTACTAGTGGTCAGCAGTTCCTCAATGAATGCAATTTTCAATATGGCAGGGGACGGCACATCGTGAAATTCACTTTTGTCTTCCACTGGTATCAATATGATCTACTCTCCTGAAAATATGAAGCTAATGAACTGAAAACCAAAAGTTTTAATTGGTGGTAAGCAACTTCAAGATAACACTTCGAAGGGAAAGCTATGGTGTACTTTATTAAACATTAACAAACTTGAGTTGCTTGTTTGCTTGACTGAAACTTGTAAGCAGAATTTTCTTGGAGGGGGAAAAAGTGTAAGTTTCCCGTTGTGTGGAAGTTTTAGGCGGTCAAACAGGAATTCCAAAGGGTCTGAAAAAAAAAATCGGAAATTCTGAAGGGGTCGAGGGGTTAACTATTTTGGAATTCGCAGGGTATGGGGGGGGGGGGGGGTAGAGCATTTTGGAATTTCCGAAAGCAAGGGGGGGTTAAAATGTTCATGCTGCCCATGGTAGGGTATGGATATTTTCTGGAATCACCCAATCTCCAGAGTTAAGGAAGTTTCCTTGTCGCATTCCCCTTCTAAATGCCTGAGAGCCTTATTGGAAGTCAGTTACAGAAAAAGTTTTGTTACTTTAAGAGAGACATAAGTTTACCTCTTTGAAGCGTGCAAGGAATCTTATCTGTGTCAAGGCAAAAGAACCACTAATGTTGCCTCAAAGTCTAATCTAATTAATTTGTGGTTTAACTTGCCATCATGAAGTCTTTGAATAATTATTTGAAGAGTTTACCTGCCACAAATCTCTGTTAAAAATTCCAATTTTAGAGAATTGCCATTAATGCAAGATATTAAAATACCGCCGCAGACTCTAACAAAAAGAGATGTCCAAATATTTATAGCAAGTTAAAGTTTCTGGACATGCCACTAAATTGGCTCCTTGTTTGTTTATTCTGACTATGTGAACAAGAGTCACTGATTTGTCAGTTTTAAGTGCAACCACTGCTGCATGAAAAACAAAAGTGTCAAGTTACCATTTGAAACTAACAAATAAAAATATCTTGTTACATTTTCCTGCAACAAAACTAGTTGCACCTCAAGGTAATGTTTTTGCTGGTTTCAGTGATTTCTGTTCATATTTCCACAGTAGAAATCAATATTCAAAAACACCTTTTCTCAAAAAAAAAATATGTTGCATCATAGTTTCAATTCCCCTGATTGTAATCCTGCGTGAAACAACGCAAAGTGATACTAGTTTCTCCGCCACCTTGCCGAAGTGTGTTTAGCTAATGTCAACAAGTATCAGCATGTCCGAACTAGCAAGTGGCAACTGGATTGGTTGTTTATAGAAGCTTTAATCTGATTGGTCTGAGACATACATTGGTCCACCCAAAAACCAAAAACCATTCAATACAGTCATACACCTGACATGCCGACTAAAAGGTATTTTTTAACAAAAAAATAACTAAAAAAAAACAACTAATAAATGAATCAGCCTAGGATATTTCAAACCAAGAGTTACATTCAGATATTTACTGCTCAAGTTGCTTTGTTAAATAATTATCCTCTTTATCCAATTTCTTGTTGTTTGCCTCATCTTCGAAGTTCTGTTTACAACACTTCTTGATTTTTTCAACATCCAAGGTGTTCACCTCAGCATCATAGTTTGTTTAGAAATCAGTAGTCACAGGTTTTTTTTCAGTTTTTTTGTAGTTTGAACTCGTATGTACATGGCTCATTTGTTATCTTGGGAGAATGAGCCTGAACTTTGTTTATTGGCAGGCTTTTAAGCAATATCATTCGTAGACCGACCTGACCGACATCTTTGTATGACGCGAGATGAATGTATAAGGCGTGATTCTTTCCAAGACTTGCATCACAAAACATAGCATTCTATACGTTACAATGTTCATGAAGCTAGAGTGACCACACAATAAAGCAAGCTGTTGCAATCCATGCTCTGCTCTAGGAATGCCTAGGACCATGACCCCCTTTTGGCAACCAAGACAAAACAGCCTGCATTTTATGACTCAGCTTTCCTACGGAGGCCCAAGTAATTAAAATACTGATCTTGCAAGGTATTTGTTTTGTTTTCTAATAATAATTAAAAACACAGTTAATAATCACCTTTAGCGCTAATTAAACACTGTCCTATTAATTTTATTTATTAGAATTTTGGCTCAGAGACAAAAAGAAAAACACAATATTTTTTATAATAGTCAAGCATGTTTCTCATGGTTAGAACTTCTCCATGGCAACCTTCACATAACTCTCACCTGATCAGCTAACATGAGCACAGTTTTCATTGTGAACTTTCTTGAGCAGAAATTGAAAAGATCTTCTAAGCTGGGTCCTAATAAGTCTATCACTAATACATTGTAATCTCTCTCTTGACCAAACCATCTGTTGAGGAAACAGCACCACACTCAGAGACAAGTATGCATCATTACAGTCATCAAGAAGAAAGTACCTATAATTTGTTTTCCTGAGATAGCAATAATTATTCCTATCCTTATTCCAATCCTTATTCTTAATACTGGCCAGCAAAGAGAAAGAAGAGAACTTTTCCCATGAGAACAACACAGTGACCCTGCCTAGGAAACATGTATAAAGCTAGACCTCTCAGTCTTGCGTCCAGCATGTTAACCACTGTAAGTCACTTTTCCTTCCCCTGATAGTAAGCCCCACCTCTATCTCAGATACAGAGACCTCCAGTAACACGTACAACCATCTTTCCCGGGACCTCAAGAAAAACAAAGTAAGTTGTCCAGCCAAGAAATCAACCTTGTAACCAGAGGGAGAGACCCTGGGAACAACGTTGGAAGGTAACATCCTTTTCGAGACTCAACATGTCGATAAAGACAGTCACACAATAATTTTCCTCCCTTCATTTGATTTCTCTTGCATGGTATAACAGTTCATTTACTGCATAAACATCACTGTACAACAAACAAGTTGACATTTCATTATTTTGTACCATACATTTGATTGGCTGGATCTGAAAATGTTAGAATCTATTGTTTAAGTTCTGTCATCTGATTGGTTTTCATTGTCTAGGTGGCCCCGGTTTCAGTAAAGGCAATGTCAAGTTAACACTTGCCAAAAATGGCTCAATTCAGTGTTTTTGTATATCCATAGATCTGTGAAGTCGAAACATCCTTTAGCCTTTGACTGTGTTCAATGTAATGCATTGGTTGTATCATATTTTTCAGGGCACAGCCTTGAAATATTTTTTCTTGCCCTGAAAAGTTTTTATAACCCACCTACCAGCTCCACTATTCCTCTCCCCTTGTTCATAAAAAGAAAACACTTCTGAGAAAATGAATCCAGGGTTTGCTGTTTTGTGCTTTGCATTAAATTTGTATAATAATGCACTGCACATGCTATATACCATACCTAAATTTTGGAATACCAATTCCTCCTTGTAATATTTTATAGAGTTTAGACTCATACAGCAGTTGAGGATGTCTTGCTTTCTGAGACTCAAGCTTTACAGCTACTTCCTGTAAGATTAACAAACAGAAAATAGGCCACAGTTATTTCAATTTCTAGGGTGAGAAATTAACTTCCTGATCAAAACATACCCCATGTCTGTGTAATGGATTTTAAACTAGAGTCAAAGTATGGTTCTATTTGTATTTACTTCACCTGTTTTAGTAATTATATCTTTGGGGTAGAATGCATATTACGATAAAAACACTGAGACCTCATGAAAACTCCTCAATCAGTCTTTTGGAGTTGAATGAACAAACAAAATAAAATAGGGGTTGCAATCTTCAGAGACTCAGCTCTGTGTAAGAATGTTCATGGGTCTATAAATCTACATGCATTTTGTGTGGAGCATGTATAGATGATTGCAATTTCTGGATAAAGCAAATTCATTTATAACATATATAATTATTCTGGCATTTATACATGTATGACAGTCATGAAATACAGATTTTCTTTTGTTTTCTTTTCTTTTATATACACTGGGCCAAATTTTATATCATTCATTAAATAATATTTCACACTTACAAGGACGCTAACATAGCGATGTTCTTTCAATAATTGAAGGTCAAAGTTGACTGAAATTAAAAATTACGAGACAAAAGAGCTGGCAGGAGATACAGGTAGGCACACTTTGATATTGCTCAATACAAACCTCGCCATTCGTAATATTTATTCCTTGGTAGATATCTCCAAATGAACCACTGCCTATTTTCCGCACCAATTTATATTTTCCTCCTACTATAAACTCAGAGCGAGCACTGCTAGGTTTCTGCATTTTAGAAACCCTAAAGATACTAGAACAAAACATAAAGAAATCGATAAGTACGCGCGAATTATTAATTTTTTTAAAGTAAATTACACAGACTAGAGAGATTTCTAAATAACATTACGTTTTAGAAAAATCACTCATCGTTTACATCGTCGGGTCGCTAAAAAAAAAAAAAAAATTGAATAGAATAACTGCTGTTTACCTTGAGATGTATGTACTTTTATAAAGCAATAATTATTTGACCTATAGTTTTGCCCTTTACGCGTTTTGAAATTGTCGGAGATAAAAGGGCCGAGAGAGCCATAACATTGCAACACAAAAGGAACCCGTTTGATACCATAAAATGTCTTTTTAAGTCTAAAAAGGTAAAAGAAGATCCCTAAAATCCTATTCGCGTCCTCTGAAGACCTTGTTTTGACATCTCCTGTTGTGGCTAATATTGTCATAAATTATTCAATCCATCTACATGGTCAGAACTAGAAACATACATAAATATATTTATACACATACATTTATAACCTTCTTGTGTCCATTCTCCAGAAAAAATTCCCAGTGACGCCTTTAGAATTTAAGACCCTTGCTTAAGATACAAATGGCACTAAGCAATAACTCCCAAGGAGACGCCATCTAAGTGCAATACAGCGAACTCCATTGAGTGAATCGTCTCTCGAAGAAGATTCATTAGAGAAATATTTGCCCTTTATAAACGAATTGTTTCTTACCTTAACAAGGAAATACAGAATGAAATATTCTCCTTGACATCGGCTTTATCTGGCAAAAGGTAAACAAGAACCGTGCTTCGCTCATAAACCACCAAAATCTGAGATTACATTCTTAATCTCCATACTTCATCGAACGTCCTCCATGTTTTTCCTTCCTTGCAGTAAGAAGTATTATGGGGTATGGCGTAACCAGGGGCAACAAAGTATAAGGTAATCGATATTTCCGTATTGACTAATATGGTCCAAAAAACAAGATGGCCGCTGCAACTGCTTCCAAGACCAGAGTCGTGTTATTGAGTTGTGGATCTTTTAATCCTATCACTTTCCTTCATCTGAGGATGTTTGGTAACGATAAGATTTTCAAAAATTCAATATTCCTCATTTACCACTTATTATGTTTGGCGTGTTTCCGGTCTCTTTCTTTAATGTCGATTAATTATGCTCAATTAAGCTTAAGTTTTACTTAGCTTCTGACATGATGTTTCTATTCTGAATGGTCATTTTAATTCTTTTGCAGAAATAGCTCGCGATGCTCTTCATAAAACAGGAATTTACACGGTGGTACAAGGAATATTTTCACCAGTAAACGATGCTTACAAGAAGAAGGTTATATAGCGAATCGCGCATATTTGATCATGAGTTCGTCTTCTGTCGAGCTGTCGACCATGTGTATTTGAATAACAACTAAATTATGCTTAAGCTAACTTTAAGTTGTTTGCATTTTCTTTGTTAAATATTTGCTCAAAACACTTCTGATTGCAGCTGGTTCCTGTTTCGGAAAAATAATCATTTGCAATTCAGAGAAATTAAGCTAAAATGCAAAGCAACATGCTGTGCACTAGCTGCATAACGTATGGGTCCTTTAATAGTTAGCCTTCCTTTTTATAGATCATATCAATTTATGCTTTAAAGAGTTGTCACAAAAATTTGCTAAATTATCTAGCTCTAAGCCTCATCTTTTTTAGTCCTCTCCCAGTAATGATTTCCTCACATGCGGGTGCCCCTGCCTAGTCAATTGACCCTTGGAGGTGGTGGGGTGGGTGAACTTGAAGAGTGAAGGGGGTGATCATGTCATACCTTTTAGAGGTTGAATTCGGTGGTTTGGAATCACTTAGTGTGTTCAAAACTAACATGACCACCGTTAAAAGTGGTTCTCGTACCTTTTATAGGGTATGACATAGATGTATGTACATAATCCTTTTCATTCTTAGATAGCAAGTAGCACATAGAGTGTAAGCCTGACTAAAATATAACAGGACTGACATACTAAAAACAATTGGAAGTTAGCTTTTAGGGCTGAAAATGATTTCCATGCCTTCAAAACAGGTTTCTGTTACCTTTTAAAACTTATTTTGATCATTTCAGTAAATTCTATTTGGAAGTGCCACCTTCCCCTTCCCCGCTGATAACTTGCAGTTGATTCAGTGCATACATCCCATGCTTTTAAAGACAACTTGCATTATCGGCATGACAGATAAGAGCATGGTTTACCTGTCAGGGTTGTTCATTGGAATATAGTTCACCCTTTAAAATATATAGATCTATACCTGTCTGCTCTGAATCTTATTATGTTCCACTTCTAGGACCTTGTTGAATCAAAGCACAGAGTTGAAATGTGTCAACTGGGAGTTGAAACATCAGAGTGGATTAGGTAAATAAGTCTGTTCTTCTAAATCCTTTATGACCAACTTACTGTTAACAGATCTGTGGTACTGGGTGTGTTGGTATTTTCTGATAATAATTCTTTTCTTTGAACAGTGTAGATAGCTGGGAAAGTAAACTAGATTGTTGGACAGAGACAGCTAAGGTTCTAGATCATATGACAGAGAATGCTGCTAATAAATTTACAGGTAATTATTTCTCAATATGTTGTCAGTAGTGATGGGATTCTGGGGATGGGGGGACTCCCATGTGAAAAGGTCAGGAATACTTGTTGTATTGCTTAGTGGTATAAATCAAGGATTCTGGTTTCACTTAGGGTGTCCATGATGAAATGCCACTATTTTTAGCTGCCAAAGTATCTTTTAGGGTGCATTCAAAGAAACAGTAATTTATAAAATGCTCTTATTTCTGTTTTTAGGCTTGATTTCTGCTGGTCTCTTGAGTTCGGTCTGCAAACATAGGCTCCCTTCCTGAACAGTGGCTGCTATGAGAGCCCTTTCGTTTTAAGTGGTATCTTTTAGGGGTCAAACAGAGTTTGAACTATGCCCAGGTGGGTCTCCTTTAGGGGTTTAATTCAAATTTTCCGACAAGCTTCCTCAACCTTTTCACATGGGAGTCCCCCCAAGGGCTGGGATCAAGAAAGGGCAAGGTTCTGCTAGAGTGTAACATCTTATGATTGACCCACTGGAAAATCGGTTAGTGTTGGTAGCTCTTGAAATGAGTTTGTTGTCTTTTTTTGTTATTGCATCATCACTTTAGGGTCTCTTTTCTTCTTGCTCCCTGGTGCAAGAGAGAGAGAGAGAGAGAGACCTAATAAGGTGGCTGCCTTGGGGGATTGGGGTGAATTCAGTATGTGGCAGGACTACAGGAGAGGTGTAAGTATAAGGGCCAAAGTTACATATCGCCGCTGAACAAGACATATTTTTTAATGACTTGATGTAGAGAGGGAATTGAGAACTTACAACCCTCACCCCTAGAATCCACACAATAATAATTATTATAAATTCACCTCAGTCAGTCAGATTTTTTAAAAGAATGTACATATGCACTGTGGTTGGTTAATGAATACTGGAACTCTTGTAAAACTTGGTCAAAATAATGTGCATGTGTACAAATAAAAAATTAATGTAATTTACTTTGGTACATCTGTTTTGCCTATTAGGTTCTAGTCCTTTAGTGGTAAAGTTACTTTGTGGTGCTGATCTTTTGGAGTCATTTGCTGTTCCAAATCTATGGAAAGATGAGGATGTAAGTTGCAAATAGCTTTTAGGTATACAAAGTCATGTAGCCAGTCTGTTTTGTTAAAACATTTTAAAATCACCCTTGATGATCACAAATTATTTGATGTGATGTCTTTAAGTTTGTGGAAAAGACTCTTATTCATGACAACTGTGAACATTATGAAGCCAACAGATCTCTTGAAACAGCATGTGAAAGTAGAACTGTTTCTGTCAGGTACTAGCTATAAAGCTGTAACTTACAGTCATGCACTATTTTTGACGATTTGATATGACTACAAATTAAAAGAATGACGACATGAAAAATGCTCTGCAAACAACTTGTAATTAACTGGCAAAAGTGTGACTAGTTACCACTATCATTTGATGAATCTACACCCATTGTCTATTCATGCACTTCTTTTACATGTAAAAGTCCTTCCGTTATTAATACTATATTTTTTTGGATCACTGAGTGATGTTTGTACCTCTTGCTGTTTACAGATTGAAAAAATTGTTGGAAAACATGGTCTTGTTGTCATATCTCGAGTAGGCTCAAACCCAGAATCTTTCATCTATGAGTCAGATGTTCTTACTAAGCACAAAGTAAGTAGATGCTTAACATTTTTGTGGTTGAAAATTTCAATTTTGACTAAATTAAAAATACTATTTTGAAATAATTATTATATTTAGTGCTGACCATTTTGCTTTGTGATGCCCTGCAGAATAACATTCACATTGTCACAGAGTGGATTTCAAATGATGTCAGTGCTACAAAGATCAGGTTCTGTTTTGTATTCATTTATTACTATTAATATAGAATGAGAATTTTGTTTTGCTGTGTGTAAAAATAAATTCATAAAAAAAAAATCATATAATGTAAACATGTTTTGCCCATCCTTTGGATAACCAGTTAGCCAGTCAAGCTCGTTTTGGTCATCACATAATGTTCCTTCAAGTGGCATACTCAGTATGAGTGATAGCTTTGTAGGGAAATTTGCCCACCAAATCCACGAATCTATAATATCAAGGGTGTTAGGGTTATTTTAATTACCCAGCTAAGACTGAACACACTCTGATGGTGTTCTACTTTTTGTTTGCTTTTTTCAGGAGAGCTATTAGAAGAGGTGAAAGTGTGAAGTATTTGGTTCCCGATCCTGTAATTGAGTACATAAAAAGAAATGAACTGTATCTTCCAACAAAGTGATAAATAGTTTCAAGTTTAGAATGTTTTTTTCTCTCAATAGGTTATTTTGCAATATTATTGTCTAATGCCTGATTGGCTCATTTTTATCATCATGAAGAGGACAGACGGATAAAATTTTAATTTCTGCAAGCTTTCAAGTTCAACTTTCAAACTGTCAACTTTTTAACCAATGAGATTTTATGGACTTTTTTAGGCAGCCAATCAAAAAGCGAGAAAAGCTATTGACAATGTTTGCGTCATTTTGAATAAAATTCACTTATCTTTGTTTATGGCAAGTTTAGGGCATCTTTTCTCCTTATTTATTCCTGGCATTTGACCATGATGGGGTCTTGTTATTGTAAAAACAAATTGACATCAGTGTTTTGTCTGTCCTCTTGTTGATGATAATTTATTGCGTCATAACATTGTCCAAGTTTACTACCGAACCACTTGCCTGCAGCTCACAGTTCCACAGCCACTTTAACAATGTTGTGACGCAATTTGTCATCAATAAGAGGACAGACCCATAAAAAACTGACATCAATTTGTCAATCATACACTGTATTCCAATCAAGTTGCCTGCAGTGTCTTTCAGCTATTATTTTGTCTAGTGCCCTCCTTCCAGCTCCATTACCAGAGCTGAATGAAAAAAAAACTATTTTGATCAACATGTGCAGGCTCTCTAGCTTATTTCGAAATAAACCCCTCCTATTACAAGTCTATCTAGAAGCCCTTACGAAGACTGTTGTATAAGCCCAGGGCTTACAAGTGGCAGGTACACCGATTATATATTTAAACTACTTTCTCATCTCAATGTAATGTGAACATACTTGGAATCAATGGTGTTATGATTATTTTCACCGACTATGCAAACACCCGATGTTTCAGTTCTTGCATTACACTGAGTTTTTGTTGTCATTCACTGAGAGCTATTAAAAGTAAATTGGCACCCAGAGCAATAAATAGAATCATTAGAACAGTGGTCATTTTATGATCTGTGTAGGTCAATATGGGAGGTCTCTTCACTGACAAGGTCAAGATTCTTCTAAATAGACTGCATGAGTTGAGAAACAAGATATTTATTGCCCCAATAATAAGGGTAAAAGAAAATGCTAACAGAAGAAACAGCATGTTGAATGTATTTGTGTGGATGAACACTTGACAAAGTATATAAACAAAAATTAATAGTAACATTTTACTTTTAAAGTAATAAAGTGATACTTTCTAAGCTTAATCACTTAATTAAAAGGGCTAGGTCACCTAATTTTAGGCAATTTCAGCTCTTACCTACTGGTTATTGTAATTTCTAACTGCAATATTTTTGTAAATTAGGTATGAAGATCCTATTAAATCTTATTGTATTGTCATGAAGTCAAGTGAAATGTCACAGTAACACAGTATGCCTTAAAACTTTAGAATTAAAAAAAAAACACACAGGAAAGCCAGACATGGGAATGGCAAACTTGAAGATTAAAACAGATTGCATTAGAGTGAGCTTGAAAAACAGCAGCCCTTCTTTTCAAAAGTTTATGTATCAAAGTGTCATCTATCATCGAGGCTTGACAAAAGTGTCGTCCAGTTGACCAGGACAAGTAGATTTTTCTACCAGGCAAGTAACTTTCTATTCTCACTTGCCAGCTGGGCAAGGCTCAGTGACAACTACATTAAAAATAGTAAACTAAGACTTGCCGCTGGGCAACCAAAATTTGAGAGGTACTTGTCCGAAGGTCAAGTTGGAAGGAATTCAAGTTTTTTTCTAAGCCCTGAATTAATGCTCAGAAGTAACCACTTCCAGACATCCAATGAATGCCTCAGTGGAAGAAGCTAGCTCAGAAGACATCCCATTCTATGATTGATTAAATGACTGAGATTTTGTGGATAAAACTAAATATAATTACCCTAAAAATACTGTGACCTAGTCCCTTTAAGACATATTAACAGATGATTCATTTTATGAAAAACCCTTTCCCTCCAAATAATTAAGAGTGAAAAATGCTGTTAAAATTCCACTCACATACAACAATATCCCATGCAAGTACCGGGTACAGCTCGGTAGCATTCATTTGATTGGTTGCACTTTATGAACTAAAAACAGAACCACATAATGACTCAAGTATTTATATTCACTGTACTAGCAATAAATAAAACTTATTTCTAATAAATTAATAATTTTATGTCTAACACTGTATGAAAAATACTGTTCAGTAATTCAAAAATAGAAATAAAGCCTTTTCCAGATATGTATCTCTGTACATCAACTGTGAACAAGTTATCATGATGATAACATAATAATAATAATTTTATGCTGCAATTTTTCTTGGTGAATATCAATATTATTGTGAAGAACTCTCTCTTCAACTTTCACCCAAATTCAAATGTTACAATACTTTGCGTTATTACTATTTCTGATGCAAAGAGACTTTTGATTGGCCACACTACTATCCAATGGACTCCACACACAGATGCTGGCCTTTGATTGGAGTACCACTTTTGCAGGACAAGTTTCTCAAGTGGTTGCACTTCCTGCAACAAATGTAGCAACTTGTGACACAGTGTGTTTGTCCATTACATTGTCTTATGATGTGTTACAAGGTTCTTAATAAATTAATGTTTCATGAAAATTAATCTGACTAATTGCTGGTTTCAGGAAAGCTGCACAAACGACATTATGTGGTATGTAAGAATAGCCCAATAAAGAAGGCAAGCTACTCTTTTAATCATTACCAGTTTTCTATATGAAGGTATAAAATGCCAAAAAGGAAACAAAGATGGTATAAAGACTGCAAAGGCAGACTGTGATGGGCTTTAAATAACAAACTTGAAAACTTCAGGACAACATTTTTCAAGTCACATGCTATGATAGAGCCTCGATAATTAGGTCCTACATGTAGATACTATCCTTTTGCAGTTATCTATACATGGTGTACATGAAACTGCTGTTTTCTGCAGAACTTGAAAGATATCCCAAAGAACTACTGTAGCTATCAGATAGAAATTTTTCAGAACCAAGTTCAGAAGACTCTGAATGAGTTGAAATGTTATCTGCTGATGTAATGTCCCAATTACAAGAGTTAAGCAATGTGCAATCCTCACTTAAACAGACATGACATAATTTGTCTTCCTCATTAGAATCCCCCAGTTCTTGTGAGGTTATCAGCTCTTCCACCGAGGCATGCTCTCCATACTTTCCTTCAAGAAAGCCATTGATTTCTTGTATTGGAAGCTGAGTTTGTAGGAATAAGTGAAGACCAGCAAACGAAAGAAAGTCATTGACTTTCACAATTCTGCAATACAAAACATTAAAATAATAATTAAAGCTTCAATGACCAGGAAAAATGCTTTTACCACACACTTTATGTCAAAATAAGAGAAAGATGGATGCAGATTTGTGCTTCTGCAGTGGCCTATATAGGACTTCTTTATAACATAATTTCTTTCCCATTTGCTCTCTCATGCACATATAGCTTCAATATTGTAAAAACTCTAATGCTTAAGGACTGAAAAGAAGATGCTCATTTGTGTCAAACCTCAATTTGATTTCTTTTATGTCAGTCCCCTAGGCCTTAGAGCCATATTAATATTGATTACAGAAATTAATCTATTATTGCAGTTTTCACTTCAGTGTCAATAAGTAATTGGTAATTACATTGCTGCACTACTCAATTGGCTTAAAAAAACTTGTGCCACTTTTGCATCCAAATCAGAAGTAAAACCAAAACCAACCATGACTCGCTCACACACGCTTTCCCAAACGTTGTGTAAGTCATATTACTTTACTTTGAGTTTTGATTGGTTCATTCAATTGTCTGTGTCCTTTGTGATTGGCCTGAGTGATAACTTTGGTTTGGTTTTGGTTTTAGGGCACTCAATTAAGAACCAATTTCAAGGGTAGGGTATCTAGTGCTGAGACCCTGTGCCTCCAAAAAGTGTTGAAGATCTCATCTGATAATTTATACTTTCACAAGTCATGAATTTGATTAAAAAAATAGAGGGCAGACAATGAATTGGGGCTTCTTTTTTACTTTTTCAAAAAATGGTGTTGGTTGGGCAATACGAGACAAAACAATTTCATCAGGGTAGCCCCTTAAACATTTGGGTAAATAAATGTAACTACTGTAATATTGTTCAGGAACTGTCACCTATTCTGTTATCTTTAACACCTTGCTGAAAGGATATTGAAAGACTTGAAAACCTCATTCAGTGCTTGCTGTGATATTCAATGTCCAGTTCATTAAGGGTTTCAGATGATCTTTTGTTTCAGCTGTCTCACAACGTGATAATGAAAATTTGCAATAATTGTGCAAGGCTTTTTAATATCCAGAAATGACATCACGAACTTAACAAAAAGAAAACGTTGATAACTTTTTCGTTTCACTCTGCAATATCTGCTTTCCCCTGAATTTTTTTTTCATAAGTGCAGTTCCATGGCAGATAGGGGGTTTTGTCCTATAGCATTTGCCCCTTATAAGATTTCGTTAATACTTTGAATCATGCTGTTAAAATAACATTGCCAGCTTTTCTTATTCTCTTCTCTTCTCTTCTGTCAGCAGCAAGTGCAATTTAGTAACATTTCTGAATAGATGCAAAAATTTGCCTTTCCACTGAGATGAATCAATATTTGGGAATAATATTTAACATGACTGAATCAGTCGGGTCAAATTTCACCACAACAATCTCATTGTAAACTAATTTTTCTGCAGCATAGCACAAGTACCCAGGGTGTTGCTTGATTTTCTCAAAACAAATATGATACTCACTCATTTAAGAAATCCTGCAATCCCTCCTGTCTTGAATCGATCACTTCTTTATCAAATCTGCTAAAATAACTCTTTGGAGGTAGGCATGGAATATTCTGCTCCCTGTGAGACAAAACAAGTGATAGATAGGGGAATCAGTGACAAGCAATTTACACGTGAAATGACAAGAATAAAAAATACATTATCTGTTCCAACAAAAAGAACTCTGCAAATAGTATTGATCTTACTGGCATTAAAGACATGCAACATTTCTGAGCTGATCAACTTTTCAACTCTTATGACCATGATGCCTGGGATTGGAGGGAAACGTGTTGAGAGAATTTTATTATAATTATACCTTCCAAATCCATTGATCTCTGTACTGGATAACTTTGTTCTAAGCCAGCAAAATTCCGAATATCTTCTCCTGACGCTGGAAAATTTTCTGAAGAAAGCCTTGTTGGTAGTCTGGAGAGAAAGAAGCAGTATGAGATCCAATAAGACTTACCTTGTTTATCCAAGAGAGGATTGAAATTATTAAAAATTTTAATTATGCAATTCCTACCTCAATTGTGATCTCGTAGTCGACAAACTTGCTTCCTGAGCAAATATGAAGTTTAGGATTATTCACGTCCACTTTCACTATCTAGAAACATGTGTAACATAATACGAAATAAATCGATTAAACTTACGTTTCACAGCACAAGACAATCACAAGATTCTTTATCATATATAACGCTGTGTCTCTATGTCAGGCAGCCGGACAGGTTTTTCAAAAATCGAGGCCCTAACAACTTAAATGCCACAGAACGACTGACAAATATAATTTTACTTTTGGACGTTTCGGCAAAAAGAGCTTCACAGACCTTAAACTAACATGCATACAGCTTCGCGTCTTCGCGGTCGATGGCCCGCGCGAAATATGTAAGGACGTAATCATAACCATATCAGTTATCTTACAGAGAAACATACCTCAGAGTTCTTTTTGGGTGTAATCGTCATTTTATGGAAGTGCTTTCCCTTCTAGTAGGATTTAAGTTAAACTATAAAGAATCGTAGTTTCATTCCACAGAGAGCAATCGATTCTACGAAAACTACCAAGCAGAACTACCGGTTAGCGCGGTTTGTTTTGGCTGACGCAAGCGGCCATACGTCAGGCACATGACTTGTCATGTGATTCAATGAACAGACGACCGAAGGTCAGTTTACACAACACGTGGAGCACGGTAACGCAACGCTTGACACAGGCTACCCAAGCTCTCAATGTTATCCTTTTTTTTCACTTTTATGCCAACGTTCAGCCTAACGTGACATATGGCATATTTAACAAATAAAGAAGCCTCGACTGTGCTCTGTTCTGTTGTAAAGCACGCAGGAAGCGGTAGAGCACGAAAGAAGTGTAGGGGAAAACACGAGACGTAGTCGAGTGTTTTTCCCTACTTCTTGAGTGCTCTACCGCTTCCTAAGTGCTTTACAACAGAACAGAGCACAGTCGAAGCTTCTTTATTTGTTTTATGATAAAGAATCCGATAATTTCCCCACGAATTTGGCTGAATTTTCAAACCAAACTTTATTTTCCAAACGAGCAAAAGTGGCGTCAGCCGTGAACTGTTCTCTGATAAAGCACGCTAAAATAAGCCAATCACAGTCCTTGTTAGAATTGTTCAAATAATTTGATTGGCTAACGAAGTGACAGCTGTCAGTCACAAACTGGCCTTCAGCTAAGCTTTCAGTTTCGAGTAGTTTGAGCGGCTTTCGAGAGAAGAACGATGCCTTCGAAGTTCGCTTTTAAGTTAAATTTTAAATACGGATCTAAAGGCAGGTGAAGGTTTATAGTCCAGAGGAATCCGGCCGTATTGTGGCCCATGAAAACGTGCACTTTTCCAGTGGAAATTACGAAACGTGGAGCTCAAAGCCCGCGGATGAAAATGCAAAATGCCGAGTTGAATTTGAACGGAGCTGCAGTTATTTACGGCTTGTAGCCGCATGCAACAAGATTGCCCGAACTAGCGTAAAAGTTAGAAAGACTAAACGGCTCCTACTGGTTCTACTCCGAGCACAGAAGAGAATATCAGAGCAAGCTTTGCACTGACCACTCGTCGGTTCACTTCGCTGAGATGACCGGAGAACGAGCATTACTACACTACATGTAAGTGTTGTTTGAGCAATTGAGCATTTTTACAAAAATAAAGCTTCTCATCGTAAACAGAGACAGTTCAGTTGTTGTTTTCTGTCGTTGTTTTACTTCTTACGTATAATTTCTGCCTTCGTAACAAATATAATGTCTTTTATCGAAGCACTGTTTAGGTTCAGAATTTGTTTATTTCGCTACGTGTTTTGTCGGTGGGAATCTAGCAAAACTTCTTATTTTAGTACAGTTTTAACACTACTGTTGCTAACAATGGTCTCTGTGAGCCATATTTACTACAGACAAATAGCTCGTTTCCATTGCGTTTGTCTGAATCACAGGGGATGTTTAATTTGGGTCAAATTTGTCAAAATTCCGAAGCAAAAATTTGAAAGCTAACTTACCGTCATCAACCCGTGCTCTGTTCTCTGATAAAGCACGCTCTTTCAGCCAATCAGAGCGCGCGTTATATGGAAACTTTATTATAAACTATTATACAACGACCGAATTTTGACTACGCGAAACGTGACTCTGGCCCTGCAGCATATGGAGGTGTTGTGTTACAACGGTTTAAATTTATAAGGTTTCCACTTTCTTTTTAGAAAGTGGAAACCCACACAGAACGATAACTCGCCGAAATCCCGTTAGATCGGCCTGAGGAGCTGGCAAACAACAAGGAATACAACACAGCAACAGGGTAAGTAGATTTATTCACAAAATATAAGAATAATTGACTTTTCAAGCAAAGCCGTTGCATCAGTTCTCATAAAAACCTGTATAAATTCAAACCGTTGTAACCCAGAGTTCTCCGCGCAAACACGGGTATCCGATTACTGGCAACTCATTCATACGGTCATTATTTAATAGTATATGCCATATGTCACGTTAGGCTGAACGTTCGCGTAAGAGTGAAAAAAAAGGATAACATTGGGAGCTTGGGTAGCCTGTGCGCTTGATTCCTGAAACAGTGCGCTCACGTGAGTCTCAAGGCTATTAAAACACATAGGTCGCCTAAGGTCACGAGAGAGTAAGGATTGTTGTTGGACCATGTTGCGTATTTTTAAACATACGTAATGGAATTTTAGCGATTAGCTGCGATTGTTTTTTAGGAGTCAAATGAAAATAAAATACACCATAAATTCCTGAACGATCTGTTTCTTCAAGCTTTCGATCTTTAAGTCAAGTAATACCGCTGTTTGCAGCGTAAAATGATGTAACGCAACACGAGTACTCAGCAACACGTCGCACGTCACGCGTGGGCATTGCTAAAACAGCTCAAAACAAGGAGGCTCAACAGCAAACAGCAGGTGTTATTAAAATTTAAGGAATAAGAATTCAACAAGACGGTGATGTGAAAGAGTCGAACCAACCTGTGCAGTTCTCTTCCCTACGTTAGCTGTTGTCTTCTCATTTGACGATACTTCCTTCTGTTTCTTCGCAGGCATTTCTGTCCCAAGACAATTACAACATGTAATACAATTCGGAGGAAAAGAATGATCTTTGAAAGGGTTTACGCGTTCGACGCATTAATTCTCATATAAATTGACCAGCCGCATAAACTGAATCACTCGGCCAATGCCGTTTCTCAGAATTTATAAAACCAAAATCAAAAGGAGAACATTTGATCATTAGGGGGAGGGGGGATAGTCGTATACTTCGGTATTATACTTTTCAAAATTTCGCAATAGGCGGCACTAACCCTTTTCCCCCAAAATACACACACACAAAAATATGACTAAATAAAAAACTCCCGAGAAAAGGAATCAAAACTCTTGCATCAAACCAGAAATTACATGTAAAAGCCTGATATTTCAAAGATTAATAATATTATTAGTGCTAAAATACTGTTTACCCTTGGGGAGCACGGTATATATACCCAATATAACCCCTCCCCCTTTTTGCCGTACAACCAAAGCCCCTGGCCCCAAGGCCACCCTTGTCCGTGCAAACCTACATAACGTAATTACTATTTTCAGAAATGACAGATGTTCGGCAGGCTTTGGACTTCGAGTTGAAAAGTCTAAGTCGAACTCGAACTCAAGTCCAACCTCGATGTTTCGAAATTTTCGCGAAGGTCGATCACTAAACCTTGGTTCGCCCTTCTTTTATTTCTAGATAGTTTGAGCAGTGGACGGGAGTCGTCAGCGAAGGAATGATACACCGGTGCTTTAACAGGATCATGGATAACAAATAAGTTTCGTTTTCCAGCCGAGGAACCTTATAGCGATCCACTTCCGTTATATCGCTTTTGTTAATGGCTCATTGCTTTAACCGTTTGAAAAGTGATGACCCAGATAACCAAATGTAATCAACAGGAAGTATTTAAGATTGCATTTTCCGAAATATTTTTGGCACAAGACGTAAATGTTGCCAAATGAACAAAAGGTATTCTATCAATCGTGAAGTATTAATAGACAACTTTTTTCAGGGGTGGGGGAAATTATTGCGCTTTAAAACTACCCAAAATAACACCAACATAAATGTTATAAGCAGTTTCTAATGTAGCCCCTCCCCTACCTCAGTTTGTTTCAGCAGCGAAAAAGAAAACATAAATTAATTATAGTCGTGTTTATCCTAAATTAACCTGCCCAATTTTTTACGTAACTTAGAGAGAACATTGGCATCAGTAGTTTACGTGACATCTATTTTTCACGCATGACACGTGCACTGTCGTTTGCCAGTGTAATCATGTTTAGTAATATCAACATCTGTAGTTATTGTATGGTTGGACATATTTATTAGTGTTTGGACCAGAATTGTCATTCCAAGGCCATCACTGTAGTAATATTGAATTCAAGGAAATTAATAACATGACAGCCCGGGTACCAGGGTCTGAAACGAAAATTGATCAGCCCTGGGTCTCTGTCTATATAGTCTCGAACCAATCTTGCGTAATAGTGGTCATGGCGAAATTATAAGACTTTGTATTGGAATATTTATGATCGGTTTTTGAACACACAAATACTACAAAGCTCTTCATAAAAACGCCTTCTCTTTAATCCACAATGCATTGCTTGTTGTCCGTTCGCTTTTTCCGCTGATTTGAAGCGATTTTAGCGAGCTACCGCTTCCTAATTTTCCTACTCCCCAGTAAGCGATAACTCGCTAAAATGGCCTCGTTTCTGTGAAGTAAGCGGTCATACAGCAAGCAATACACTGTGGAGGTAAGGTGAGGTATTTTTTATTGAGAACTTTATAGTATTTTTGCTACCTTTGAGCGATCATAAATATTCCCATACAAACTCTTATATTTCTCGATTTCCCACGACCGCTATTACGTAAGTTGATCATCTCACAGCTGGTGCTTGGGGCGCCTATGGACGATACGACTACCTGGGTTACGTTACACAAAACGTTCGGCATTCATTTTGTCCGTTCTGTTAGTAACAAAACGAGGACGGAAGTTACTGGTTCTTTTTCAGGGATGACGAGGTCTTTCATTCTCACAACCTCGCGACTCAAATTTGGTGGAATAAAGTACAGAGAAATTGAAATTCGACCATCGCTAAGGATGACAGGGTTACTGGTCCTCCTCATTGTGAGGACTGGTAGCCTTATGTGGCTAGTCCTGAATGAAAATGCTTCTACGAAGTAAGACGAAGAGGTTGAAGCACCACATGGAGGACGCATTTTCAACTCCATCGGCAAACATTGATAGTGCGGATGTCGATCGAATCGGGTTGACTGACCACGCAAGTCACGTGCCACGTTCTTACAGCTACTTTCCCAGTTTCCTTTTCTTTCTGTTCAGAGCGTTCGTTTCTGCTTGCTGATTGGATAACATGTGCTCTATTTCCTTCACTTTACGCATGCGCTCTGCGTCCCTAGAAAATGAGAAAAGACATCATTTAATAACGGTTTTAAGTAGAGCGAATAGCTAGTCCGTGGGAAGGTAAAACTTGAACTTATTACACTGCTGCAGAGCTGATACACCAGCACTAAGAGGGTCCAACATAGGCCTTTAGAGCTGCACTTCTCCGCGTCAAGTCCGTAACGCGTGATTTTCTGTACTTCCTAACTGTCCCGCATCCCTTCTGTCAAAATGAGCAAATCCCGCTCCCGCCGAATTGTTTTTATCCCAGCGTCCCGCCTCTATTTTCACTCTCATCCCGCATCCCGCCAAACCTGTGCTGGGCCCTCCACTAACACATTGACAAAACGCAACATTTTCACTTACTTCTCTAACTGTTCTTTTAGCTTTTGTTTCGCGAGGAACTGGTTATCCTTTCTGATTTCTCGAAGAGCACCCTAGAGAGTCGCGAAAAGACAAAACTCAACTGAAATACTTGTAGTATAAACCCAAGGGCTTCTACAATTGAAAATACTGTATACAAATGTCATAGTCTTTTTCAAAGTCCTTGGTTGCTGGTTAGCCTAAGCTAGGTGGGGGGGGGGGGGGGGGGACTCCCATATAAAAAGGACTGTTTCATTTGAAAGAGCACTTCTAAAATAGCGTATTCTGGAGCTTGCTGTCATGAGATGTATCACAACCTATCCCACATTTATAAGACAAGCTCTAGGATTTCTGTCGCACAGCAATAACGAGATGAGTTGGGTGAAGAAACAAGACACCTCCTGCCTACTGTGCACAACGTTGACTTGTCTTAAACTTACCTTATACCCGGGGGGACTCCCATCTAAAAAGGACGGAGATGCTCGTCGGAAATTTTGAAAAGAACCCCTAAGAGGTACCAAGGTCCTGCTTTGTGGGCGTGGCTTGAAAGATTTTTCACCCCTAAGAGGTACCAATATTCTAAAACAACACATTACCTCCTCTCGATTTTTTTCGGCTCAATATCCTAAAAGGTAAAGCAAAAGCTCCCGCTGTGTACCTTTTGAGGCTGAACACCCTAAGAAGTACCAAAAACCGCGTTTTTGACCCCTAAAAGGTACGACGAGCACTCCGGTCATTTATATATGGGAGTCACTCCCCCCGGGAGGTCCCTAGCTAATGTTCCTCTACCTCGCACTCTCCGCATTCGGATTTTGAGCGACATGAACATTTTCCTCTTTCCGTGCTCGGCTTTCACAGCCCGACCTGAATTGAATTGATAACCTTA
The DNA here is from genome assembly GCF_964199315.1 of Orbicella franksi. Classification (NCBI taxonomy): domain Eukaryota; kingdom Metazoa; phylum Cnidaria; class Anthozoa; order Scleractinia; family Merulinidae; genus Orbicella; species Orbicella franksi. The sequence goes on from NC_138146.1 coordinate 15,416,695, forward strand.
TTTTGACACGGTAAAAATTCCTTCAGCACAGTTTTTATATGGGAGTCCCATATCAAAACCATTTGTGGGCAAATTTAGCAAATAAACACACAGGATGAAAAGCAGAATTAGACTGAAACTGATAAAACGCGCGCCTTAATTCACAGTTCTTAACTACAAACAGAGATAAAGTGATACCTTGAATTCCTTCTTGTACTTGTATCTTAGTTTCTGCCTTTCGTTCGCTGTTTTATTTCCCGTTCCTCTCCTTGATCGGACTTCATAACTTAAAATAAACACAAAAAACACAACCATTTAAAATTGACAAAGTGAATCTGTGTGTGCCATGCCTTTAACTACGAAAAGCAGTACAGTTACAAAACACAGTGCTTAGCGTAACATGTACAAGGTTATCAGTCGTATTACGCCCCCTGGGGGTACTCCACAAAGTTTTGTACCGGGAGGCTCTGCTCCGAGCACCAACCCCTTACCCTTTTGTATACCATTTTTACAGAAAAGGAAACCATTTGGTGTACCTTTTATAGAAAAAAAAAAGGTAATCCTTTCACATACTTACTTAAGAACACTGCATCCCTTTCCTAAACCCTTGGAAAGAAGTCAATGAACAACACTACGGGAGAACATCAAGCATTACCAGAAGAGATGTTAACCAAAAAGACAAGTATCATTTACTCAGTTCCCGTTCACGTTATAAATAAATGACAGATTTCCCTATACCTTTACATATACCTCAACTTGTAACATCACATTCACAACCTTTTCATAGACATATAGCCTGAAAAAGGCACCCCTTTCGGGTAGAGCCTATCCGCATAGGCCGTTATTGGGATCACTTCCCGGATTACATCCCAGATTTTTCGACTGTGAGTTGCCGTTACTCATTCCTACTATCTGGTAACTATCGTTCTTCAAACCATTACTTTTTGGAATCAAGCCAGAAGAAACAGAAACTATTGTAAAACTCACTGATCTTCAAACTTGGGTTCAAATGTCTTGATAGCTTCCGGTCTGCGTGCTTGCAATGTGAGATGTTTTCGAGTCAAGCTCTTGTCATGGAGATCATTTATTCTCGTCAGAAGACCACTGTGAAGTTCCTAATGCAGGGAAAGATGTAATGTAGGACTGAGTTAATCCCAAGAGCGTGACATGACCCTAGCTTGAGGAAGGTTAAGAACGATCTAGGCTTCTAGTTCGAGTTTCGAAAGTGTAAAACAGTGACGAAAATACAACACAAATACTGTACAGCTTGTGGACATCATTACCTTAACAGAAGCAGGATAAAGTTCCACCGGTATTCTGTAGAATAACAGAAATTAAGATCAGTACAAAGCAAATTAAAAGGTCTTGCACCACTCACTACTAGAATTTACAGGAAAAACACCCATTGCACAGGAAAAACAGCTGTCGTTATTAGAAGGATTAGTGAATGACTGTTTGTGTGGTTAAGTCCATAAATCCGCTTAATTTTTGAAAGGGAAATCCTGGGGAACACCTTTGAAAGTTTTCGGAGGTTTAATTTTCGGACAAAAATTTCGGACACTTTGCTGAAACATACCTAAAGAGCCTGCATAGCAAGCGTTCCCGTACGAAGAACTTTTCCGCATTCTGGCCGCGCGTCAATTGGAGCCAGAACAGAAAAATCGACGAAGCAGGGGGTGGTGAGGCGACCAATATTTTCTAATGCGTCTACGATCACTCGCAGAAAATATTTGATCATGCTGATAATTCTATTTTATTAAATCTACCAGCGTTCTATCACGAGTGCCGTTCTCTGATTGGCTACGCTACTCACAACCTATTCCGTTGTAGAGAGCTAGAAGCCTAACAGTGTGCGCTTGTTAACAAACAGGCGGCCGCTTCTTCGCGTTTTCGAAGTGTGAAAAGGTGTTAGATAAAGTGTTGAACGACGAGCAGACTTTTACTAAAACAATTAGATTATTCGCTCTCATTTACTATGCGTGACAGTTGACGAGGGCGCAGCCCTCGTCAACTTTAACGCGATAGAAATCTTGAGCTCATGATCTAATTGTTGCGTGTGTAGTTTTGAGGTAAATTTGCTCCTTGCAAGTTCTATGTTGGATCTGGTCAACGGTCAACCCCAATGCGTACCTTTGTAAATGTTCTTTCACTGGAGCAAAAACCTCAAAACTAGCCGGCACGTCTTGGTACAAGTGAACAAATCGGTCCAAGGTAGAAAGGCAATGGCTTAAAGAGTCAACCCTGCAAAAAAAGGAAACGAAACAGTTTTATGACAGTATAATACATGGCTTTTGCATCAGTTTTTATTTTTTACAAAACACATTCTTTACCTTATTTCGTCACTCGTCAGTTCATCTCGTGTGCTCTCTCCGAGGGTCGTTGTCAGCGGTAAAGGTTTGACAGTAACAGGGCTGAAAAGGTTCAGTCAAAACTAAGCACAAGAAACTATGAAGAAAGACTGTGTCGAGAGAGGTAAGCTAAATGTTTGAGTGAACAACTATACGGACAAAAATCATCTTTGTTTTCTTAGTGGGGGTGTGCGGACCAAATCTTAAAAGCTGGACCCTATTTCAGACCAAAATCTGCGTTTTTCCATACCCTGTTTAAGACCTGAGCGAAAAATCGATATTCCATATCAGACCTCTAAAATTAGCACATGGCTCTAATGTATGACCGCAGCTAACCAGAATTGATTTCAATTTGCGTAGACATTTGAGAAGGGCTACAAAAGTTTGTCGATGGTGATGCGGGAAAAAATAGTTCCTTGTAAACAAAATACGCTATGCCAAGCCAGAGTGAAAAACATACCCTATTTCAGGCCAAAATGGTCGAAATCTATGTCCTTTTTCAGACCAAAACCACACCCTTTGAGGCCTCACAGTACAGCCCCTCCCGGTATCAATTATACCCAAAAAGGCAAAGCTGATGCAAGAGGAAGTTTGGAATTGAAATTGCTATGCTAGCCTCAGGCGAAAGCTATGCAAACTATTCTATGGCCTTCACTGAAGCATCGGCTAAGTTGTACAACCACTGCTTTCACTACTCGTTGAGACTGGTTGACCTTGCCTAAGTGAGTCAAAAGCTTGCCCAACAAAACTTGGAGTTTCAAGTTGCCAGAGGAGCGTAGGAGACTAAATGATTCTCGCTTGACACCAACGAGAGATGGTGAATACTACTGAAGACTTCAAGTCTTTAGTACTTGACTTCTGCGTCGTCTACTACTCCTCCTTGTTCTACTTTTACTCAATACAACTTTAAAATGCACCCACTTTTATGCTAACTCTAGCTTCGCGCAGGACTCAAGCCAAGCGTAAACCAAGGTACAAAAGAAAGTACTCGGATGTAAATCCTAAACGGACGCAGCTGGCTTGCTAAGGCAAGCAGAGATCAACCAATTGAAAACTAGAGGAATACAATAATCTTTAGCAACACTGAGCTAACCTTGGATCTATCTAGGGGAGGCAGAAACCAAGGTCACAAGAACGACATACACATTTACACACTCAGGTGAACATCCGAACACAAAGTTCTAGAGTGAAACGTTTCCAAGGAAAACGGAAGAAGCGTTCAAGAATTGACTGTTTCACAGATTTGAGTTAACCTTGGCTTGCCAAAACTAAACCTGCTGCTTTCTTAAAAACATAATTTCTAAATATTTGGCTCTACAACAGCTTAGCTTCTTAAAGTTGGTTTTCACTAGCGACGGAGTCGTAGTCGGAGTCATAATCAGAAGCGTAAAGCGATACGATCTAGTGAAAATCACACCGACGGAGTCGGAAGAAGAACACCCATTCCGCTTTTGACTCCGTCGCTTACGATCTAGTGAAAACTAGATTGTCGGAGTCGGAAGCAAAAGCGGAAGAATAAACCAATCACAATGCTCGATTCCGGGCCTTGTGATTGGTTGGTCCTTCCACTTCTGCTTCCGACTCCGATAATCTGTTTTTACTAAATCATAAGCGAAATGGAACCGTTCTGATTCTTCCAACTCCGATTCCGTCGAGCTTATGACTCCGCTTACGACTCCGATTTTCGATTTTCACTAGGTCGTAAGCACTCTTACGTCTCTGACTACGACTCCGACTCCGACTCCGTCGCTAGTGAAAACCAGCCTTTAATGCTACATAACCCTGTCTTTTTTCAGTGTTACCGGATGATTAACAACGACGACTTCCCTTGAATCAAGAACGCAGTCTGAAAATATTCCGAAAACAAACTTCACCGATTATCCAAGACAAACCTTCAATACTGACCTTGAATCCGATTGAAGTTTAAGAAGATCTCGCCATTTGCTACTGTCTTTAAATGGGAGTACAAGTTGAGCTGCGAAAAATAAAATATTTATTCACCTTCAATCAGTCAATGAAGAGAAGGGGGAAGCCATGCAATGTTCGACTGCTTCAGCCTGGAGCTGAACGGCGATGTTGTCACCACAAATAAAAGACGCAAAAATCTCTCCCACAACAGAATAATGTTCCACTGAAAAGCAAAAGGATGTTGGTTGATACTTACGCGTAGGACTCTCTTTCTTGGAAGCCAAGAACAAAATTCCACCTAAAAAATTGACGGCTTCAGGGACGAATCGCTTTGATAAAGCTACGTACTGCAAAAGAAAATTAACAATGAATACTTTGACATTTCTTGCATAAGTCTTTTCCTACTGGTTTACTCAATAATAACAAAAAGCGATCAGCATCGGACAATGGGGAAACCATTGTTGAGAACATTGCCTCTGAACAGGCTCCGGCTGAAAGGGCCTGACCGCGGCTAAAAGGGCCGAGAAGAAACTGGTGGAGAGTGAAGTGACCGAGGGGGGATCCTCAACTGGAGAGCCTGTACATAGGCTATTGAGAACAACGCCCACGACACAGGAAAGACAAAAACAAACAAACAAACAAACAAACCTCAAGGAACAGGTCACAGACAAAAAGACCTCTGAACACGTCTCGCATACATCGCACTGGACTCTGCAAAGAATAAACAAACAAAGATAGAAGAATAAGCCTGAACGGAGTTGATAAACTATAACACATTCCTTCAAATATTTTCGCTCGCACGCGATCATGCAGTCAAAGCGCGTCACGTGACTGAATATTCTCCAGCTAAAACTGGAGAATATCTGAGTGACATTCCCCAATTTTCAAAGCTGCGCGTTTTACGAAAAATATTTGAAGGATAATAAACACAAAAGCCTCCATTTGGCGCGAAAGTAAGCTTGAATATTTGTCCTTGGACATTATCTGTTCCCCGAAACTCACAGTTTCCCTCGAGCTACGCTCTCAGTCGAAAAACTGTTGGCTTCTCAGAACAGATAATGTCCCAGGACAAATATCATAATATGCTTTCGCGCCAAATAGAAGACTACTGTTTGTCTTGGGTCGCATCAAACACCTAAATCCTTGACTGATAAACAAGTTGTGACTACCTGTGCCAACACCTGAGATAACAGGACCATAGCTGGCGTACAAACAGAGTGTTTGAAGTCTGATGTGGAAAACAACATGGATACAATCCGAAGGTACAGCAACTGAAACAAAATAAGAGTTTATAGTCATGATAGGGAAAAGATCTACCTACTTACTGTGAAATCTGCATCAAAGAACATTTCCTAGACACAATATACATGTTTTAGAAACTGGAAGAGCATTTAAGATCCGGATTTAAGATTTAAAAAAAAAAAACTGCGCTAACAACACAGTGAACAGTATTTACCATAACAATAACGATCACAAAGATACGACGTGGCAAGGACTGTTTCATTTGAAAGAGAACTTCTAAAATAGCGTGTTCTGGAGCTTGCTGTCATGAGATGTATCACAACCTATCCCACATTTGTAAGACAAGCTCTAGGATTTCTGTCGCACAGCAATAACGAGATGAGTTGGGTGAAGAAACAAGACACCTCCTGCCTACTGTGCACAACGTTGACTTGTCCTTAACTTGCCTTATACCCGGGAAGACTCCCATCTAAAAAGGATGGGGGTGCTCGTCAGAAATTTTGAAACCAAGATCCTGTTTTGTGGGCGTGGCTTCAAATTTTTTTCACCCCTAAGAGCACCTGAGGTATCAATTCTAAAACAACACATTATCTCCTGTGATCTTTTCTCCGGCTCCTTTGCAACCCCTAAAAGGTACGATGAGCAATACCGTCCTTTTTACATGGGAGCCCCCTCTCCCTGGGACCTTACATCTCGGCAGTCAAGTTTAATCTCTACTAGCTAATGGGTACTCCAAAACTAAATTTTAGAGTCTTACCTCAGGAAGACCCAAGAACATTCCTTTCCCGCCTGAAAGAGGTTAATATAAAACATTTTGTGGTTTAGCTACGAGTACAAATGATTTCCTGAACTTATCAACGTGGATTTGGTAGAGGTAAATTTTTGTGAAGCTGATACAGTCGAACCTCCCGTAAGCGACCACTCAAAATGTCAAGCTTAAGTGGTCGCTCACGGGAGGTGGTCGCCTAGGAGAGCTTAGACCATGTTGCATCAAAATTTTGCCTCATAAGATATGGTAAATGCAGACACTTACCCATATTTTAAATGCTTTATTCATATAAGAAGTCAATTTCGATAAAAAATACAGTGCTTCCCATCAAAACATTTCCGTGCTATCCAGGTATACGATAATGTTACAACACCTTATCCATTTTCCTCTCTATTATCGGTCAATTGGTCGCTTACGGAAGGTTAAAAACAAAAGAAAATTTCAACCTTTAAGCTCTAAAAGTGGTCGCGGTCGCTTACGAGAGGTGGTCGCTTACAAGAGGTTCCAAATAGTGATTTTACTTGGAGACTTTTCGTATTTTGGAAAACTGGTCGCTGAGGAGAGGTGGTCGCAACCGGAAGGTCGACTGTATTTCGATTGTTAAACGAAGGCCTAACGCTCGAATCGTAAGCTCCACAAACGCGGAATGTCAATGACAATCGGATGAAGCCCTTCGCTGATAGACTCGCGAATGTCGAGGTTGCAATGAGAAGGACTCCAGAAGATAAATCAAAATCAAAGACGTGTGAGAGAGACTTAGGGGAGACAGATGCAGGACCAGTTACAACGTTAGTGTAAGGACAGGCAACATTCAGTAACGTTGTTTAGTTATAGCCTACAGTGCGACTTAGATCAAAGGGTATTTAAACAACTAGCCAAAATAGCCTCCTGCGTGACGCTCATTGGGCTCGTCACGCAATCTCTTCTCGTCCGTGACGCGAAAAAAGACCTCGTGAAAAAAAGCGAAAGAGGGGCTATTCGCAGTCTACCTCTCCTTAGTAGGTAGGAGCCTCCATAGAACAAGGCACAAATCAGTTGACGATTAACGATTTCTATTTATATACAGATAGAAATATTACAAGTAAGCTATTTTCACCTTGTCTGTCTCGATTCTCTGTGAACTGTTTGTGTATATCCTTTACAATCTGCTGCATACATTTAGCGGAGTGAACGGGAGAATACTGCGCCACATCAAACAGATGTCTGCAATGAAGCAAAATATAAACTCAACGGCTGCTTCAAGCGCTTAACCTTTACATGAGCTGAACTTTAATTCCAAACCCTAGGATGCAAAAACCTTTAGCTCTAATACCCAGAAATTTCCAATGAAAGCCCATTTTTTCTGTGAATGCTGGAGGATTTCTAGTTAAAGTAAGGAACTCCGTAAAACTGTAAATTTCCGTCACTTCTGTTTCTGTATCATTTGTACGTTTCACCTGCTTCCAGTCTGTTTTTACTTACAGTCTGTCTGATTTTGGCAAAGTCGTATTCAAAGGAACTCTAACCGGGTTCTTTCTACCAATGGTTAAGTACTCCTAGTCCATGATTTCTCAGTGCCCGCCAACAAAACATCTGCGAATCGCTGCCGAGGAGCGAGTTTTGACACATCAGAACTTTACATCCGCTCGGAATTGAGCTCATCACTCCATAACGAACGTGAACTTTACTCGTGTGGTGTTCACTCCATCCAGTGCTTGAGGCAACAGCAGGCGACCAATATTTGAGTCCTGGGTCGCGAAGATCCACAATCAGAGACAAACGTGTTGAGACATTTTTGCAAATCGGACGTTTTCAAACCAAGATCCGTACTTCCCTTGATAAAAGAAACACCTTTTACGTCAAAAGTCACCCCCTCCCCAAAATCAATGTTGAAACGGGCTTTGGCGGCGCTGCCACGTGGTTACAACATTGGCACGGGGGACGGGGGGCGGGGGGAGGGGCGAAATGTGAGGAGTGTAGGTTGGGCAAATTACACTTGAAGGGAGAAAGTTTGCTTTCGGGAAGTGTCTCAGCTACTTTTGTCCCTGATTGCAGGTAAGAATCTGGCACTGCCTCACACGTCAAACGTAATGTATTGCACATAAGTCAAGCGAAAATTAGCGAAAAAACAAATAAAAAAAGAAGATGATTTGTTTAAAGGGTTCTAGCTGGTACTTACCGTGTCACCTTGTCAATCATCTTGAGTCCTGCCGAACCCATGCGCGAGAGATCACCGACGTACTCCAACAAAATACTAAACAAGGCCTGGAGGAAAAAAATAGGTCACGGAAACAGGGTTACAACCACATTATTTCAATTTTTTTTATTTAATGATGCTCATAGATTAGCTCTTTGGCAGATTACTGGAGAATTGACCCGGGGGGGTACTTTGGGAATTTCTGGGTGGGGATGTGCCGCTGGGACCCTGGAACCCTTAGCCTATACCAGAGCTAGGTCAGCTGAATTTTGCTACCCTATACTAGAGTAAACTCCCCAAATCCCCTTATCTATCGACACTGTTGAGGCTGATTTGAGTAAATTTAAACTTGCCGATTTGATTTTTTTATATTTTTGAGTGGCAATTCCTGGTTTCCTTAGTCTAGATAAAATCTTCAACCAACTAGTCAGTTTTGTGAAAAATTATACCCTATTCTAGACCCAAACGCTCTGATTTATATACCCTATCCTAGAGTAAACTGCTTGAAAACCATACCCTTCACAGCGGCATATACCTATATAGCTTATCTATGACAGTGCCCCCCCCCCCCTCCGGGGGAATTGACTACGTTGTTAGTCGACCACTTCTGAAGAGATCGCCAATTAAAAGCCACAGTGAAGTAGCCCATTATTCTTTTCACCAACGTTTAGCTAAGTCAGTGCATCTTGAAAAGTTCAGTTTTGCAATCCATGTTCATCTTTTCAATCCCTAACCATCCATGTTCCTTTATGGTTTATTATTATCCCTTAGGCGTTTTGCTATTTTAGTAAACTACTATTTTCAGGTTTCCTTCAATTTAAAGGTTATTTTTTACATGACCAAAATAACTCAAAATACCGTGACTGAGCTCATTTAATCTTTGGGAAGAAGTGCTGGTCAGGTACTTGAGAGACAATAAAGACTATTCACACTAGCTCTGTGGTTACTGTAGTATAAAAAATTGGACTTGCAAAGCCTCTGCAATACGTCCTTTTTACCTCCATTTTTGGTTTATTTTCAGGAGTTATCTTCGGATTATGACATGCCTTGATCCTCTCAATGATTGTCAACTGTTCTTTGTACGACCTTCAAAATAAAGCATCAGTACATCAGCTGATCGACAAGTTTTTAAAAGGAGTAAGACCAGTTTAACAGGTTTTTGCATTGTATTAGAACTCTTGAATACGTGCAAGGCAAAAGAAGCTTTCATGAGTGAGAAGAAACATGTTGACAAATCTCCTTATACTATACATTTTGTACCAGAGTGTACTATAGCTTGGCCCTTTTCTCATCACTAAAACATCAATATAATTACTTGACGTGTTTTACACGCTCACCAGAATACAACACTTAGTTCCAGAATCAAGAAAAAGGAGCTTTTCGAAAACGCTCTTCAAACCGGAGGAATTTGAAAACGCTGGCTTTGCGTTTTAGTGTGGGTGAAAAACATTTTGAAAAAGAAGCTTTTCGAAAACTATACAATCACGACAATCATGTGATTTCCCTACCAGAGTTTTTCTCAAACACAACTTCAAAATAACCGGTTATTGTTGGATTTTCAAATTTCTTCGGTGTAGTGAAGGCGGGGCCTTGTGACACACTCGGCCACTTTTTTGTTCTTACCACATTTTGATGTCATCTGTAATCAACTGCTCAACAAAAGCGCGGCATCATGGAATCTATTCGTTTAAGCTGTACTTCTAAAATTATGCAGTGATGCCTACACACTGTTACTTACCAGCCTTCTATAAGTTCTTTAAACTCTTCAAATGACTTTGGTGCTGAAAATCAACATTACAGCAAACGTTAAGATATTAAAATGACACACAGGATTTGAAATATTGAAAAACCACTGAACTAATTAAAGCTGAGGTCTACCAAATGGTTATCTTGATTAATGTCAAATCAACAAAAACGTCAGGTTCGACAAAAAAAGTGCGCAATATATGGGAAATGTTTAGGATGTAGTTTACCTTTAAATGTAAATGGCAGCTCTTTCTTTGACTGGTTGGCTTCGGGCCTGTTTTTCTGCTAAAGAAACAGCACAATACAACAAAACGTTCCACAACTTTAACGCAATATCCTGGACTGCAAGGCCTTCTCTATGCATAGGCAAATCAAAACAAGGCTTAAATCACTCGTCCAGAGTTAATAGTACCTGCATCAGCAGGCAATAGGCCCTTTTGCACAACCCGGTCTCATGGTACGAAGTCAGCCATGCTGGGATGCAAGTTACACCGTGGAACTTCCAAAACAAAGCAACTTGAACCAGTCCAGCTTGGCTTGCCTTCGTTTTGGAAGTCCCACCGGGTAACTTGCACCTCAGCATGGCTGATTTTGTACCATGTGACCAGATCGAACAACTGAGGGTCTATTGAAATACTTAGCTCTTTATCAACAAACAAGTTGCACTAAGAAGAATTTTTTTCAAAAAAACACAAGACACTTTCCAAAGTCAATTTTGTGTTGTTGAAAGGGTTGCAAAACTGTTTGTGTTCATTTTAATCTGTAATGTTTTTATTTTATTTCTTAATGTTTTTATTGGTTTTGTTTGTGTGAGTGTAAAATGACAGGAAAATGACTGGGGAGATGGAACAGAAAAGTAAGATGTACTGCATGTATGTACTGTAATAAAAAACTATTATATTAATAATAGAGTCTGCTAAAAGATATGTTTCAAGAAGCAATTTACCAGAATGTTTTCTTGCTGTTCTTTTTTCATTAGTGCTTTTGAGTCAGTGTTATCCAGTTCATCATTGCTCTCTGAAGAAGTAAACAACCACCACTTGAAGTTACATTAAATGCAAATATGGAGCCTTGTTAAATCAAATATTAGTTCTTCTGTTGTCTGATCAAATTTCTAAACCACAGATAGCGACAAAATAGCCTCAACAATGATGATTTATTCCTTAACTGAAAGCATTTCATAACAAACACAGACAACTTACACAATGTCAATGTTTACATTAACATACTATTTCATCAAAGTCATTGCTATTTGTTATCCATACATCCATCTGAAGGTCCTTGTCATCATCATCATTTGATTTTATTCAATTCTCTTTCGCAAACTCTCATTACATGTGGAAACCTACTTGTCTGCACACACACCTTCTATGTTCAAAAAACCCTAGTAATCTGTTCACACAATTTCTATGTTCACCGAGATTGGGAGCACAAGAAAAATACAAAATGCGGGGGATTGAACGAATGTAAATGCTAAGATCTCCTGCTCTGCACTGATTCGTGCATGCTCACTACGTACTCTTGTTCACTTTTTGAAAGAGAAGAAAAAGGAAATGGCTGAGGACAGCCTGAAAGCATTGTAATTGTGCATTGTATTTCTCACCTTCAGATTCAAGGTCAGAACCATTATCATCCTCAGAACTTTCTTCTTCGTTATTTTCCATATCGTCATCATCCTCATCATCATCATCACCAGTAGAATTATCACCTTCTTCTTCTTGATCTTCTCCTTCATTGGACCCACTTTCATCAAGTTCTTCATCACTGTTATCAGTATTATTCAACTCATCATTACCTTCATCTGCAACATTAGATATGCCACAAACATCTCTAATGCATTTTACTATGCTGCTCAACAGAGTACAATAAACAGATTTATTTACATTTGTACACTTTTGAAATACTGTTATGACTGTCTGATATACTGACTGAGAAAAAGTATATGTAAGTGAATATATGAAAGATCATATTTGAACTGCGGAGAAAGATATGAAGACATGATTGATCATCACAGTTATATAGTTACACAACTTAAGCAGTTGTGAAATTAAAGCCTGAAAAAAATTCAGGCCTGAACGGGATTCGAACCCATGACCTCTGTGATACCAGTGCAGTGCTCTACCAACTGAGCTATCAAGCCAACTGGGAGCTGATCATGTTGTGAATTCATTATATACCTGTAGATGGTGAAGAATGCAAGTGAATATATGAAAGATCATATAATTATTTGAACTTCACCATCTACAGGTATATAATGAACAAGTTGTGTATATAACTGCGACGATCAATCTTGTCTTCAAAAAACATATGTCTTACCCTCAGCATTTATCATTGACCCATCTTGATAACTTAACAAACATCTGTCATCTTCAGCTGGTGTGAAGCTGTTTATCACAACAATACAGAAACGCAGGGAATGAGATTTTAAATGTGATATGCAAGTTTTAGGTAAGAAATGAAATACTGTCTGATCCACTGGTCAAAAACATTTCACTATTTTTAGGGCAAACTGGCTTTATGGAAGGAATAGCAGGTAATACCACACAGTCTGCCAGGTGTTATGTTAGTTATGACAAGCATAAAACGGATGTGTCCAAAAACTCAGATTTCAGACTCTTGAAACTCGGAGTCTCTAGGTTACTGTCACATGTGATATACAACAGTTGTTCTGGACATCATTTACCTGTCACCGAGGTCATCAGCTGATATGTGTTTAGGTTTCTTGTCCACAAGAGGTAAACCTTTCATTCTTCTTTGCCGTTCCAGCTGAATCACAAAGAAATAAGAAAATAGAAAAACTTGATGAATCAAAAAATTAACAACAATAATATGTATTAAAAAAACAATGTACTGTTGACGATTTCCGACAACTTTCCGAAGATTCTGCAAAAATTGTCTGAAGGCCACACAAAAGTTTCTGAACATTTTCTGAAAATTTCCCAAGATTAGCAAAGATTTCCAAAGATAACTGAAGATTGCTGAAGACTTTTGAGGAAGATCCAAAGATGTTTGATCACACACCAACAAATATACCGGTAACTGCAGCTTAAGGGTCAAATATGATATCAGTGAAGTCTTCAATATTTTCACTGGTGGGATATGGAAAATACGCCACCTGAGTCCCAGATATGGTTTCGTATGAATTTTACAAGTGGTGTATTTTCCAGTAAAACACTCGTGTTTATATAATAAATTGCAACATTATATTATTTATACCATTTGATAAGGTATAAAAAAACTCCTTAAGAACAATGCTTTAGTTTGCATTAGAGTGTTTTTTGGTCAAAAATGCACTTCAAATGATTTAATATCTGGAGCATTCTTGTTACCACAGTTTATTGGCAATTGTATCAGTGGGAATATTTCTATGATACTTGATATATTAACTTACCTCTAATTTGTTGAGTCTTTCCTGTTCTTCTTTGGCAATCTCATTTTCTGACTTTAATCTGTCAGTGGCCTAAAAACAACACATACATTTTGCATTAAGTCTCCTCTAACAGGGTGTTAGATATTAAAATAATAAAATACCATAATTCTGAATCATTTGATTGGACCACAAGTTCTGCAATAGCCCTTTTCACGGTTAGTTTTTCGTATTTGCTTTTAGTTACAATGAAATCCAGTGTGGTTGCGAGGCAATTTTCGGGCTGAAACAACATGTATAAAATAGCCCAAAATTGCATCACATGCATGCTAGATTATAATAGTTAATTATTAATAACTTACTTTGCCTTTAAGCTCAAATGCCAGTTGTCTGACTGCAATGTCATAATCATCTGCCTTGGAAGTTGATGTCTCTTCACTGTGAGGCCCCTAACAAATGAGTCAAAAATTGTTCTGTCTAAAATACAGTCAAGTTATTGTTCATAATAAACTCATTATAAGGTCCCATGCACAAGCAGATATGCATCTGTAAGGTACCTGCAAGTACTAATAAATTAGAATAAAAAGGGCTTTAACTAAATCATGAATATTACCATTTGCGAGACAAGATTTTGTATTTTCTTCCAGTCCTTATCAAGCTTGTCTCTTAATGTGACTGTTTCCTCTTTTGCCATTTGACGTTCATGCTAGAAATAAATGCAAAAAAAGATTTTAAAATGCTACACTTCCATGACTCTGCAACTTGAATTTCACAGAAGGGCTCGAAAAAAGTGCCATCCAGTTGTCAGGGACAAGGAGATTTCCTAGCGGGCAAGTAACCGTTCATTCTCACCTGCCCGATGGGCAAGGGATCACGCAGGTCATCTGCTAACTAAATCATTAAAAGAGCAAACTAAGACTTGCCCAGGCTAAGCAAAATTTGAGAGCTGCCTTGTCCCAAGGGCAAGCTTGAATTCAAGTATGTTTTGAGCCATGCACAGTATTTGACCTCTGGGAAATGGATTTGACTCATCTGCTATGCATACCAGGCGAATGCTTATATAACTCAATCTATTCATCAATCAATCAATCAATCAATCAATCAATCAATCAATCAATCAATCAACAGACACCTAGGGTATTTGCAGACCACTCCATTTCTTCAATGGACATCAAGGGTTCTTGGCCAAACCAAGAGCCTTAGTCACTTCCAGCAAGTTGTTTTCTTTTCTTAACAGAAATGTTTTATTGCATTGTTTTATTGTTTTATTTTATTATCTCTTCTAAAGGAATTCTAAGGATATACTTAAATTCCCCCAGGGTTTTACCCATGTGTGAGACTATGGCACCTTCCCAGTTAATTAACTTTTATTTGAAAATTACATGCTTTTCTGAATAACTTGGATGCTTTTTGAGATTTCTATATTGTTTTCTACAAATATTAGGTGAAATGCATGTCTCCAATTTAGTTAAATAAAACAAAAAAAACCTTTTTTTTCTACTCTTGAAGGTGGAAAGTAACCTTAGTTAACTACAGTTAGTTTTGATTAGCCTTTGGATGACGTCAAAAAGCAACTGTATCAAGACTTGTCATGTTTCATTACATTCCAGACATTGAGAAGAGAGTTCAAAATACAATATACAAAGAAGCACTTTTGACAAACATTAAAGTGTATGGAAAAGAGATGAAACACTTTGTCAAATGCTTGTGATATCTTTTAATCAAAACTACAACTATAAGGAGAAAATGAAGAATTGAAATTTACTAAAATTAAGCTACCAGTAATTAAGATCTGATATCCAAACTATGGTTATGGCTATGACTTCCTTTGTTTAAAATTTTCAAATTAGGAGTGAGTTTCAGAATGACATTGCATTAAGAAAACACTATGCCACTCACCTTCTTGATCTTGGCTTTGGCAACTACTTCTTCCATGATCTCTTTCTTACTCTTGTGTTTTTCTGCAGTCTAAATCACACATGAAGAAACAAATTATTACCTTTTTTGGCAAGATAAGTCAAAGGGATAAAGCTATAATTCTCAAGATACATAGCATTCTTGTCAAAGAAAAACTAAATAGACCTAAATAGACCTAAATTTGGAGCTAAATAGACCTCAGAGTAATAAATAACATTGAGCAGACCTGAGCTAATAATTATAAAGGTACTATCACCTGCTTGTCATCTGCGCTTTTCTTTGTGAGAAAGCCACCAAAGTGTAACTCTTTTACGTCATCAGCTGCAAAACAATTAGAGTTGAACATCCACTCGGCAGGAGGAGGCAGCATGGCTGAGTGGTTAGAGCGCCGGATTTGAAGTCTGTTGGTCCCGGGTTCAAATCCCCTTCTGACAGCTAGCTGATGTTGTTCTCGGTGGCCCCGAGTTCAACTTCTCAGCTGCATTTGCAAACAGCCAACTGGTCTGCCTCCCACCAGTTGGGATTCTTAACCTAGTTATGTTTATTTGAATATTTATTTATGATTATTTGTTTACAGTGGTCCTGAAAAGCCCCAATGGGGAGTGCCCAATTAAGTATACAGTATACAGTGTACAGTACACTTTAAGACACCCCATGTGGTTAGACACACTACAACAGAAGTTAGTTGGTAATAGTGGCTGATGGCAGGAAAACTTGGCATCTCTCAAGGATATAATAGATCATTCATTACCCACCAATTCGGGGTTATATGCCAGATCGCAAAAATCTTGAAGTGGGTTCATGGTTGGTACTGTTAAAGTGCTACTCATCATGATTGTTATTATCATTGAAGAACATCTAGATGACATATATGTTTCCTGATACTAGCTATTTCTAGAAGCACTGTCAACTGTATGAAATTACAGTTTGATCCTGAATTTTTGAGCCACCTAAGGACTGGAAATTGGTTCAAACAATGGGCAGGTAGGGTACTTCTAGGACTTCTAGGAGCAAAAAGTGTGTCAACGATATTGAAAAAACAATCAAGGGCACAAATGATCAGGATTCTACAGTGTTCAAGCTTTTTTGCTTGTCATTGTCATCATCACTGTCATCCTCAGTCTGTTAAACATCAAGTGGTGCATGACGCATCAACAAGTACGCTATTTTTACTAACAAGTCGGTGTAACTTTTACCAGCATCTTCCTCGTTGACATTGTCATCATCATCGTCATCACTCAGCTGGACATCTTCAAATTTGTCAATCTCACCAAGTGACTGTCCAAGGTGAGTCAGTTCCTCATCCTCCAGTCTGTACTTTCCATGGTGTTCATGATGATGCTGAAGATCAATAATACACAAGGTATCAAGTTTAAATGAAGGTGCAAACTCTCAATTCAACCCAGCAGGGCTTCTGATATTTCGTGTGGTTGCAGAGCCACAAATTTCAAGTAAATCTGTGAAATCTTGCAAAATTCACTAAAAAACGCAAAATATCATGAAATTCATTGGAAATCATACCAAATACAGGTCGGTGCAACATATTTGAAACTTATCTTGGCTGTTAAGGCTGTTTAGTTGCTGTAAACTTGCAAATTTATCATGAAACTTCGTCACGGCAACGAGTAAACAGCATCCAAAAACTACCAGGTGTTCTTATATTAATGTTGTGGAAAACTGGGCACTCACTGTGGCCACAATGTAAAAAGCTTTGCCATTGGCGCATTTCTTGAGCGCATTGTTATTAAAAGAGCAAATGATGATTTCTGTTAAAAAGAACCTTGTCGTCAAACACATACAAACACGTACTACAGTCCAAACGAATTGCTCAACTTTTCCTGCAAAATCGCCAGTTTTACGAAGGCAGTGTTCCTGCTGCTGTTGTAATTGCATAGACTCATCATTTTCCGAAAAAAAAATGGCAAAATTGCCGTCTCTTTGAGTTACAAACATTTGTCAAATCAGTGCAAAACCGATCAATTTCCCACGAAATTGGCCGCTTTTACCAATCGTTTTTTAGCGAAATTTGCCCCAAAAATTCCCAAGAATTTCCCCGCAAAATCAGTCGTTTTTTCCGCAAATTTGTCCTGGAAATCCTGTGAAATTTGACTTTTTTTCGCGACTTATCAGAAGCCCTGACCCAGCTAGTGCAGCAAGGTGTAACTATGTTCTTAAGTGGGGCTCTTCAATTCCATTTCCCTTCAATACACTTCCAACCTTGACTTGCCAGTTCTGCACCTAGGAACATGAATACTGGCCAATGTGCAGTAGGATAACTTTTGAAAAAAATGTGAATTTTATCCAACACAGTATGCAGATTCAAATTATTCTGACCAAATATTTCTGTAAACCATTACCTTCTTCTCCATAGTAAATCTCTTCATCATCTTGTCTTCGAGTGTCATCTTCTCATCGTATTCACCAAAGCGGCGATCAATGAACATGTTAGCCTATTTAGAAATTGACAATCTGAATATCATGTTATGTTTCTCATAAAGGAGCCATGGTCATATGACCAATATTGTTAAAATTTTATTGATCAAGAAATTATTCATCCAGCCAGAAATACCAGGTTATAAGACACTTTTGGGGTGATACTTTGGTAGGAACCTGTTTCTGAAATACTTAATAATTCTTCATTAATAAGTTTCATCCAGAAAATTACTACACAGTGGATTCAAATAGCCCCAAATTCCATGGTCTCTCAATGAGGGGGCATGATCACGATGCTGAAAAAGTTGGTTATTTGAAACAGTTATTTCAAACAGTCCTATCTGCTATCTGCTAATGTAAGCTGGAATAGAAACTTTTTGCTTTTCAGTGTCTCATCTGGAATTGCCCTAAAATCTAATAAAATGATAAAATTCTAAAACATATCATTTTCATGTCTGTAACTACCTAGAGGTTTTTTGATTCCTTTATTGTGTTACAATCTTCTGTGTATTCATGAACATTGTACAGATACTTTAATATATGGAAAATACTATTAATAATTCCCTGCTGTAATTGCTCACCTTATTTTTCTGCTTGTACTCAACCAAAAGTGTCCTCTGCCTCTGCATAATCATTTATTAATTAAACAAAGAAAACATTATCAGTAGATGTTATCCCTGTGCCAGTAATGTAGAGGAGAAACAAAACAATGCCAAAGCGGCCAAAGCCACAAAGGCATGACCCAACTTATCAAAGCAGAGTGAAATATTTTAGAGTCAAGTGAATAGTGTTTGTCAGTCGATGATGTTATAAGTCTGGTCCGTTGACCGTGATTGGTCAGTTTAGCCATGATGGTATTAGCTGGAAGACTCATGTAAAGTTTGTCATCAGTCATTGGTGGGTTTCGATCCATCTATTGTTAGTCAAATTGGTCAGTTTTTGGTCCGTCTATTGTTAGTCAAATTAAGTCGGTCTGTTAGAAGTCCATTTGTCGGTTTCGCTTCCGTTATGGATAAGGCATTTCTAAGGCACTGGTAGTAGTTGACATCTGTTAAGTGGGGTTTGTTCTAGGTTAGTGTACCAGCTTTCCAGAGTCAGTTGTTGTATTTTAGATCTTTCACATGTAGCTACCAATAGAGGTGTAGGTATGGTTTATCAGGGATCTAGTTTTGAAGGCAATTATATCAATTATTACATGGCAATATGGTAGAATCAATAGAAACACTGGAATGCCAGAAACCTGGAAACCCAAAAATCTGGAATGCTGGAAACCAAGGCTTGGAATCCTAAAACCTTGAATGACTTTTTTTCAGATAAGAAAAGGAGTTAAAATAGGTCGGAACAGTTTTGGGAGATGTTTGAGACTCTTTGGAAAGACAAAATATACTGGTCAATATAATATAACCAACATCGGGGCTGACGTTATCCGCATTGCTAATGGAACTACAATTGTAAACTTCATATTGTAGTTGATATCTGATTGTCTCCACAATTCTCTTTATTATTTAACACAATTTTCCATCCTTTATACATTGGTTGAAATCTTGTGATCTATTTACCTTAGCCTTCTGCTTCAGCAAATAGTTTATGTACTATTCTGACTAATAACTCAAAAAAGACAGGCTTCAACAAATGTAGTCATTTCAGGTTTTAGGTTTATGGCATTCCGGCATTCTGGATTTTCCACATTCCAGCTTTTAGGGGACAACCCTGTTTATGTAACTCAATGCATCTTCCTAAACTAACTTGAAAGTTAGTTTAGGAGGTTTCAAATGTCTGTGGAAGTTCTCACTCCCATACTAATTACATCAGTTCAGGCCAGTCATGCCAGGGAGTCACACCACAACATAATAGCAGTCAAAAATTAACGCACCATGATTCCTTCACCAGTTGCACAGTAACTTACACAGGGTTTGGCTCAGGTACATGTACATAGCTAAGGGCAGGGGTCTCATTGAAGGCTGGGCAACAAACAAATTGACCAGCTGCAAGGATAATTTTGCCCGCCTGGTTTGACCATCTGGAGGAAAGTTTTTCTTATCATGAAGTTCAGTTCAAAACGTTCCTCCCGTGTTTGAAAACCAGTTGCCCTTATACTGAAAACGTTAAATTGTGAAATCCCTGTGAGGAAGGCAGCAATCATCTTCTCTTTGGGACTCTCTAGTTATTTACTTACACTTAACTACATATCAGAGGATACCTACCTTCTTTATTGCTTTTGATCGAGATATCCCAGGCAATCCCGTATCATGTTTGAGCTTTCTTCCGAGTATATCATGTTTTCTCTTGTTGGT
Organism: Orbicella franksi; assembly: GCF_964199315.1. Taxonomy (NCBI): domain Eukaryota; kingdom Metazoa; phylum Cnidaria; class Anthozoa; order Scleractinia; family Merulinidae; genus Orbicella; species Orbicella franksi. The sequence goes on from NC_138146.1 coordinate 15,436,874, forward strand.
ATGAATTTCAAAAGGATTGTTTTTCACTTCTTTGGGTCCAGAATGGGCCGACTTTCTAGCCAACTTTTGAGCAGCTTTCTTTGACTTTACCATGCTGCGTTCAATTAATAGTTTGACAGCGGACGAAACAATAATTTACAACTAAAAACCTTTAAAAGCTAACGTGCTCAGTCCTGCACGTGTTCCATACGGGTAGTTCGCCATTTTGCTACATTTTGTGAAGTGTTATACAAAGCGAATTTCGTATGTAAAGATATCGCTGACCAGTATTTATTGGGTACTCGAGGTCGTGTTCGATGTCGTGTGATGTCGTGTTCGAGAACATAGAGTTCTGCAAGATGCTATTGTTATATCAGAAAATCACAAGGAAGCAATGGTTTGCCATTAAAAAAACTTCCGGCAAATTTACTATTCTTTGTGTTTGCGGGCAGTTTTAGCGCTAAAAAACTATTAATTAATGTTTGGAAAAATTTATCCACCAATGAACAACTGTGTTTACGTTACGTCACGCATGGTTTCTCAGCGATGCTGCGAGGAAAATGCGCGACCTCGACCGAGAACTTATAATGAACGATTATCAGGAAACCTAGGAAATTACTGGCATCTTTTGTGTAAACTGAAAGCTTTTTTGCTACTTCGTTTTGCATGAAGCTGCCCGCCTTCGGCATTCGGGCTGAAGCGGGTAGATTCGCAGACAGGTTCCCCACCATAGGCTGCTCGCGAAGTTCACTCATGGGCGCCTTACAGTCAAATCGAAAACCCTCTTATGACGCGAATGGGGAAGGTAATCTGTGTTTTGTCTTATTCAACAGTCAGTTCTGTCTTATTGAGATTTAGTGACGAGTCCTGGGGCTCTTTCTTCTCCTTTGTAGTCGACTTCGACCACTTCCAAATTCTGCGAGCCATTGGAAAAGGAGCTTTTGGCAAGGTGGGCTATTTCTTGTCCGGCCAGTTTTGAAGCCTGAACGTACGTTTTGATTGATTCCCGTGTTTCTCCTTTTCAGGTCTGCATCGTTCAAAAGAAAGACACCAAGGCTATGTATGCAATGAAATACATGAACAAGAATGCCTGCATAAAGAAGGATGCCGTGAGAAACGTGCTTCGGGAATTGGAAATTCTGAAATTCCTGGAGCACCCATTTCTTGTCAATTTGTGGTTCGCTTTTCAAGACGAGGAAGATATGTTTATGGTAGTAGACCTTCTCCTCGGTGGTGACATTCGTTACCATTTGCAGCAAGTAACGAAATTCGACGAACCAAGGGTGAAATTATATTTATGTGAGCTGGGGTCGGCACTTGGTTATTTGCGGAGCAAGAAAGTTATACACAGGTGATTTAAGAACGATTTTAGAATTCATACGCTGCTCGTGATGTTTGCTTTTTAATTTTAACGTTGTCTAGTTGCTCTAAATAACGAAAGTTATTCTCGATATTTTCAGGGATTTAAAACCGGACAACTTGTTACTCGACGAAAAAGGTTTGTCCCGAATAAGAACGTTTAGTACTTTTTTTATTGAATTGTTGATGGGGTTACATATTACTTACGTTAAATTAAATTCTTCTATGGGTATAAGCACATTACGATCAACCCACGCGTGAAGTCTTATTAAATGTTCAACTCCAAACAAGATGGGTTGTACTTTCGCTTTTGTCGCCAATATTTAGCCCGTTGAGTGATAGCTTGATATGTGGGGCAGCTTCTTCACTTGAACATTTACCTAAGCCGTGTTGCTGGGGACGACGTCTTCTCATTAAATCTTCTGTGTTTGTTTTGCCGCAGGGCATGTCCATTTGACGGATTTTAATATAGCCACAATTCTGGAAGATGGAAAATTGGCAACTTCCATGTCAGGAACTAAACCTTACATGGGTAAGTAAGTTTACATTTTTTGCTAAGTTTTCCCTAATTTTGTCAACTTAGACTTATTAGTATTAGGAGACAATTTAATGTTCACAAGAGTTTATGTCATGATAGCTTATGTTAATTAAAATTGTTTTGCATGAATGCTTCTCAAGGTAAATAAAACGCAAAACACTTGAGAGACAAATCTTTGATCAGCACAATAATATTTTTATCTTGATCACAAATTTGTGGGTTTCAACATCCTTCTTGCAGTTAAGAGTACTCAGAAATTATAATATAATTTCCTGCTATTATTGTGATCGTTATTATAATATAATTTCTTGTTATTGTGATCAAAAGTATTCAGGCAAATGCCATAGGGTCGACCTCTAGTTTTCCTTTTCAAGATGTGTTTTTTCTTGTATTTTATTTTCATCATCTTGAATAAAACATGTTGTCATTGTTGTCATTGTCATTACTATATTTATATTAGCATAAGCAAGATTATTGAAGCTTTTTGAAATCTTTGTCCAGTGTCATGGTGTTATTGAGCCACCGTCTTGAATAAGTGCAGTTGTATTGAATTGTCTTGTTGTAATGATCATTAGCTGTCCATCGATATTCATTTTTCACTTGTGCTTCAATAAACTTGCCATTTAAAACTGATGCATTATTAATATCGATATTGCTTTTATTGCATATAGATAGATTTGTATACAGTGTTGATGTAACTAATTATATTTTACACATTTTAAAACTGTGGTTATAAAAGAAGTGCAACCATCAGATGGCGTGATATTTTTCAAGAGGCTTAGTGAAAGTGGTTCAGATAAGGGGTTAAAATAATGTATATTCCTAATACTTTTATTTTTGAAAGAAAAAAAATTACACAGCACTAGAAGTAAGAGAAAAAAAAAATAAGATGGAAGACACTAAAGTATGACATAAAAGATATTCAAGGCTGTAAAAGTTCTTTGAATTGTCAAATAGTTTATGTTCAATATTACATCCATTGTTTCTGCACATCCTTATGCCATCATGCACATCATACTTCAAGCATGCATACCAAAGAAGAAATGTAAGTAAGTAAAGGGTTTGGTACCAGTTGTGCTAACATCACCTGCAGTTTACTCTCTGAAATGGTCAGTGACCCCTCTCTTTTCTTTTCATAGATCAATTCCTTTTCTGCTTTTCTCCATTTTAACAAAAAGAAAAAACATAAAAAATCTGTGCACGAGGAGTTACAAATCTGTTCCCTTTTCTGCTCATGTGCTCTCTTGTTTTCAATGCCTATTCTACCTCCAGGAATGACACCAGCTGCAAAAGTGCACTTAATAGACTTAGTTGAGTTGAATTTAATATGTTTACCAGATCTAAATTTCACTAATGTAGCTTCTTTTATTGCTGATAATTGTAAGCTAAGCTTGTTTAAAGTAACAAAAGCTTCCAAATACGCATGGTATCAATGCACATTATCTTGAAGACAAGCTCGACGAAGCCCCATTTTGATCTTTATTTTACTACATGGTAAGTTTTAAAAAATCTGTTTGTGGGAATGTTTTTAGCGTGAACATCCTTAAAAGCTTTAGTATGACCACAATTGTATGGCCCAAAGGCAGTTCCATTAGTAGGGTCCCACTGTACATAGCATTAGTGGACAAATGAACTAAACAATACCTAGACCAGAACAATGTTGTTTTCTTCTAACTGACAGTTCGTTGGCACTTTCTGAGAAAAAGATCATACATGTTCATATATAAATAAAGGTATATTGTAACTGCAGGTAATCCAAGCTTTGATGTGTAGTACCATTAATTGCCACCATCATTTGATGCATTTTTTCTTCCTTTTTATTGGCTGAGAGCCCACCACATGACCTGGGATCTCAGTTATCACAAAATACTGTAATTTGTCAATGTCACGCAGATCAATTAATATTTGCCTTGGCCTTTGGCTTCAGCAAATAACGCTGATCTGCTCACCACTGACAAATGACAATATTTTGCTCAACCTTGTCCAGTAATATTCGTACCACTTGTAGCAATAGATTGGGATAGAAATAGTGAAACAAATTCATAAATTTGATCTTCTTCTGCTTTAAGCTCCTGAGGTTTTTGCCACAGCTTGTGAGGAGGCTCAAGGATATTCCTTTGGTGTTGACTGGTGGAGTTTAGGAGTCTGTATTTATGAAATACTCAGAGCAAAGGTAAGAGACTAGTGGTGTTTTCATTTAGCAAATACTTAAGCGAAGCTCTTTTGGCATGTTTTCAGTTCGTACTATTACACATACAGTCAGCCTGGAAGGGTTGTGGGAGGGTTTGGTCCTCTTGTGTTACCAGTTACCTGCTTAATCTCATGTTGCTTTACAGATAGATGTTTTACAATATGGCACCTACCCTCCATACTTCCTAAGGGTTATTTGAAGAATTAATGAGATTAACTTACTTATTCTATTGTTAATTAACTGTTTACCATTGAACTTGCAGAGACCCTATGAAATTCATGCTAATACAGGCCTGTCTGAAGTGCGTCAGATTTTTGCCTCTGAATCGGTTCACTACCCCACAACTTGGTCAAGAGATATGATACATGTACTTCATAGAGTAAGTTACCTTAATTTCATTTGTCCATTGTCACCTGTCATTGTTATCAGTACAATGAGATGTGAGTTTGTCCTTCGCCTGTATGGAGAAATGAGGAACAACAAAGACAAATAATGACTGTAACCAATCATGAATGGAGTGAGGGGGGGGCATCACTAAACTTGCTTCCATTTTACTATGTCCAAGTGTTTTTCATGCCACAAAATGTAGTTTGCTCTTGTTCCGCAGACCTGCAAGTCTCATTAAAAGCAGTCTACATCTTAAGACAGTAGTGTTAAGGTTGTTGTGGTAAATGTTATGAGTAATATTACCCCTGGTACAATTTAGTAGTTTCCTTTGCTTCATGTACATTGCTATATATTACCATACACTGGAACAAGGGAAAATACCAAATCGTACCAAGGGTTAAACTGAACCCCAACATAAACTTGCGTTCTCTAGCAGCCATAGAACAGTCATGCAATATTGTAAGGGTAAACTTTAAATTCCTGGACACTACAAGAAATCCTATAATTCCAATAACCTTGTGCACCTTCTGAGTTATTACTCTCGATAATGTAAAGTTTTACTATTTTTTGCAGCTTCTTCAACAAGATCCCAAGAAAAGACTAGACAGTCTAGAAGCTTTAAAACAAGAAAGCCTCATGGCAGATGTTGACTGGGAATCTGTTGAAGCTGTTAATGTACAACCTGGTTTTGTTCCTCCTGTAAGTTAAAGTTCTAACAGTTTGTCAGGAGGATCGTTGTACAGTATCTGTGGGCTGGGAGTCTTATACCACCAATGCTGTAAATCTAAGCATCCGTATTTAATGTATTTTAAAAAAATTGCACTTGAGTCATTTTATGCAATGGCGTTTATTACAGTTGAGCCTGCAGTCCAATATTCTTTTGTTTAAAAAGGCATACAATCGAGGTGGACAGGTCAATACAAAGCAGAATTGACCCTTTCACCTCGTTTGTATGTCAAACCGCTAAAAACTGTAATAACAGCTATTGGTTTAGATCTCAACTTTTTGCATGTCTCAGCAAGTTTAGAATTCTGCTTGCCACTGATAAACCATGATATTTTGCTCAACCTCGTCCAATAATTTTAACTATATTATAATTGTAAATTTATTAGAAAGACCACTTGAACTGTGATCCCACTTATGAGCTTGAGGAAATGATCATTGAAGCTAAACCACTCCACAAGAAGAAGAAGAGACTTAAAAAATTGTCAAGTAGGATTGTAAGTAGAAATAAGAGTGTTTCTTGATATACATTGTATTGTGAAGAGATTCTGACCACTGACTTCAAAATTTGAGGTGGCCAACATTTGAGTTACCATGCTTGAATCTCTGAATTTTTAAGCTGCAATATATTATTAACTGAATGTACTGTTGCAGTCCAAGCTAAATGTCCTGGGCAGAAGGTGGTCTTCATTTTCTCAGCTTGCTAATTGAGTCTCCTGCCAGTATGTAGCAAAAACCCTGAGCATGTGTTTATCAAATGACAAAATTAATTAATTTATTTATTTTTAATTTACTTAATTTATCCACTTTCAGTTTGTAAAACCTTATGTTATTAGAATTTTAGATGACCTGTATTTATTTATCATGTATATACGTTGAACACAGTTTTCATTTTTTTATTATTTAATTTATTATGTATGACCTCATAAGCTACTAAGCTTTAATCTTTTATCATGCTTAAATAAACGTTGTCTGTCTGTCTTTCTGTCTGTCTGTCCCAGTATATTGATTTAAATGTTCGGCTGAAAAGTGTTGTTTTGTCTTGTGCTTTCTTGTGCATATGCTTGTATTGTATTTTAGGCTTGCAACTGAAATGATGAAACATTTTATAAGGGAGAGATGTAATAAATATATGACAAAAGTAGGTTATGAATGTACATGTACATGCAGTTATAGTCAGTACATTTGAATATTTAGTGACTTCAAGCTTTTTACTTAATATGAAGGAAAGTGAAGAAGAAATGGATCCAGTGCAGTTATGTTTAGAAGAAATAAAGAAAGATTTCAAGATATACAACAGAGAAAAGTAAGTTTGAGGGTGTCTTTGATTTTAGACACCATTCCTGGAAAGTGCTCCCTTCCCTAGCTGGATTTAAAGTCAAAACCAATATTTGTTTCTTATTTTTGTTAAGCTGTAAAATGTAAAATGTACATCTTATTTATAGTGGTCATGCACTTAACTATTCAAGCACTAAGTTTAGCTAGTTTACAGGCAATTTTTATTGCTAAATGAATATTAGACAAATAACCTTTCAAAATATTATTGGTTTGGGAAATAAAAAACATTTTGAGGTGTGCAATTATATGGTTATCTTTGTTACTTATTTTGACATTGATCAGAACAAAATTACCTTGGCTGGTGAATTCTTCCTCTGGGAATATTGGCCAATCACTAATTTGTGTGAAATGTTTCATGTAGATTAAATCTGTTATTAATTTATGTGAAATGTTTCATGTAGATTAAATCTGTTATTTTTTGGTAGGTTGCTCTCAAACAGAAGACCAACAAAATCCAGTTCAAGCCTGACTGAAAACAATGAAACTAAAACATCTGAATTATCAAAAACAGAAGTAAAGCAGTCATGATATTGGTGTGTAGCGGACCCTCATGTACAGCATTAAGGGCACAGAAGACTTATTTGTGCCTAGCCCATGGGAACCCAATTTCTCCTGCTTAATTCAGCATACAGCATCAGTAATTGTGGTTCAATAGTTATGTCATTCCACTATTTGGCATAATTTATCTTTCAATCGATGCTCCAAGTTCCAGTGGTGTTTGAATATGAAACCATCCTCAATAGGTTGAAAATTTAAAATTTACCCTTCAGATGATACTTGAGTCCTTAATTGACCCATCCTCTGTTGACAGCAAACAGTACACTGTTGAATCTTTTGTAACCTGTGCCATAATTTGATAGTCAATAGTGAAACAAAACTTTTCCAATCAAGACAAATTAGATTCTCTAACTCTTGATACTAAAATTTTATGAGACCACCAGATCTCCCTATGACTGAATACATTTTACAAAACAAAATAAAATTAATGAAAACTCTGGATACAAAAGTAACATACAAACCACAACAACTAGCTTAGTTGTGGTGTGAATAAATTAGTGTATTCATGAATACACTGATAATATTCTTAATATTCCTCTAAAGAACTTGCTCCATGTAATTGTTGGTGAATGAGATATAACTTTGACTGAAGAAGTTCAAGTACACTTAGGAAATAGCATGGACAGTTTTGAAGTCGTCACAGCAGTGCTCTACCTAAAATAACCTCACTGTTGACTAGTAACCCTAGGGATTGTTCATGGGTACCCCTTGAATCCTTTGACTGTGTTAAGGGAAAGGGGGGATCTCATGCCACTTGTCAAAGTTTTAAACTGGTTCATGTTTACTTCTTCTTTTATCATGTTCTTGTCTTCCTCTAAGCAGTAAAATCTGATCAAATCAATATTAATATAAATATTTGTACAAAATTTCTTTCTGTGGATTCTGCTTATTGTTGTAGAAATTAACATAATCATTATGACTCTCACAGTGGTTAAAATTTGTTCATAGCTATTTAATGTGATTTGGCTAGGCTCTACAACACCCCTTCCATCTGTCATGTTTAGAAATTATTTTATCAAGTGAGTTTAGTGAGTTACAAGCCTTAGCTTGTAAGTTGCAAGTACAATTATAATATTTTCACATAGGTGTTTGTGAGTGAATCCCACAGAAAGTAATATTAACACTTTTTTGTTAGTTATTATGTGTCTTTTATTCAGTAGTAGTGAAATTCTTACATTTAGTAGATCTTTAATTTACATGGATTAAAGGCTGAAAATCAGCAAAAACAATATAAACTTTTTACCTTTAAAAAGTGATAATGGTCAGAGTATTTATGACTTAAAGAATAGTTATGCAATTCAGAGGGAAAATCTAAATCAGTCTAATATTAGAACTTTTTTCCAAAGTAGCACAAATCATTTTCATAACCCTCCTTTGCAAGCTAATTCCAGTTTTCTCTAGAGATGTTAAAATAGAAATAATCTGTTAATCTGGGTTAATGTAATTAATTATTTATAAATGTTTGCAATGCTGACTGCATACTGTACAGATATTTTGACTGTGATATCATTCATTATTCATCTGTAGCGTCATGTCATAGTCACCGTGTGCCACATTTGCCAACCTGAATATTATTCTCCTTTGTTCAACCTATTGTACAGTCCAAGTAGCATTCTAAAATGTTACTTAACACTTTCTCTGTAGGTTGAGTCTTTGAAGGTTTCAAAGCTGTTTTAATTATTATTTTTTTGTAAGATTCCTTTTGCCAAATAAAGTTCTTTTATATCATAATTTTATCTTTTTTGTTTTGGCATTATGTTAAAGTTTGTTAGCTTGTAAAATGCTAGAATGTTGTTGCTGCAGATCTCATAATCCAAATGAAAATGCAGGGGAAAGATCACAAGTTGTCTGAGTACTTACATGTACAATGAAATCTGAAGTAGTAAAGAACAACTGGAATACAGTAAACACCTGCATATAAGAACACATGGATTAAGAACATCAGGCTGAAATTTGGCAAATAAAGCACCACTTTTATAAGAACAATATCAGCCTGGAAAAAATAATGTTCTTATAAAATGGGACGGGTGTCAAAATTACACAAATTACCATAAACACACCTGCTGACCAATGGTATTAGCTAAGTTTTGGGCACCTTTGTTCTCTTCAGAATATCTAATATCATGAATTACATTTTTTGCCTTTACAATACTATAAACTACTGTATTGATAGAGAAAAACATAAGATTTTATAGCTGTATCAAGGTCAATCACAGTTGTAGTTGATCAAAGCTTGCAAATACTTGTCCAGTCTTAATGTTATTGTTTTGCTGATGTACATGTCAACACAGTAGTAAATCAGACTTTCAGATTTGCAGATGTACAGTGGACCTCTACTTTAGGCATTTCAAGGGTGGGGCAGCATATGGATCTGCCACAGAACTATACATACACCCTTCTTGTTACTGTTTTGTTACATTACTGATTACAGTAGACCTATTTGAACATGAGGTTTTTAATTATTGTTCCATCAATTTATGTAATTGTCCAAAAACATGATTAAAATTTCTAGCAACATTTTTTATGCTGTACAGCACTGAATTTAAAAAAATTTAAGAACATTTAAGAACATCCTGAGGCTGATTTTTCACTAAGCATCCGATAAATAAGAACACAATCAGTCTGACCTCTGAAATTGTGTGTTCTTATATGCGGGTGTTTACTGTACCAACACAACTTATGAATGCTGATTGGTAACAGCAAGATAAGTCATCTTGAAATATTTCTAATATTTGAAGGTTTACGGTTTTCACAGGAACTCCAGACTTATAATTTACTTATATTTGACCTTTTTATGAAAGAGCCAAGTCTACTGGGCAGGACTTGATGTCTTGATTTAAATCCATATTCTTCCTTGCAGTAGAATAGTTTTCAATTGAGTGTGGGAAATAGTCAGGCAATTACTTTGGTTTTGGTTTTATGATACTCATTTGAAAACTGCTCTATAATGAATATTTGATAAGCTCAGGACAATTTAGTGTCCAAGCCTGTGACATTACTATTAATAATCCATAGTTTCTATGTTAGAGATTTCAGTTAGATGACATAAAATTTCAGACCAAGCTTATTTCATACTTATCTTTCATTTTATGTACATAATTTAAAGAAGAGATTGATAGAGAGTAGTTATGAAAGATTATAATAAAAGATATTCAAAGTGGTATAATTTTGTGTGACAAAACATAACAGAGTGAGACTGAATGACAAAAAAATTAAATAAATAAAGACTACTAAACAATTTATCTTGCCTATTATTTTTAAAAATAGTGGTTATATTAAGTTTAATATTTAGGCCAAGTCAGCAGTTGCCTGAAATACCAAAAATTCTTTGCCATAATTCTGATTAACGTTTTGAGTGAAATTGTTCAAAATTGTTCTTGTCAAGTCATTATGTAATAGAACTGTTTTTCTACAGTGCACAAGATACATGTAATCATTCCGTTTCTCCCAATTTTGTTTAGTTTTATCTTGGGACTTATGCTACAAAATAATGAATGCATGGTGATATATAGTAAATGAATAAACAATAGCCTCCATTTGGTGCAAAAATATGCTCAGATATTTGTCTGAAGACTATCTGTTTCGAGAAGTGATCAGTTTCCAAGAGGGAAGCTCAAGGGAAACAGCTTCAAGAGCCAGATAATGTCCAAGGACAAATATTCACGCATATTTTAAAAGTCAAATTGGGGCTATATATTACCATTAAAAAGTTCAAAACAGACCCCTTTTGCGAGACAGCCAAACTCACTATAGCTAAGTCAGACTCAAGCGTGTGTGCTGTCACCGCCCTTCTTCAAACTTGGACAGAGTACCTTTCAGCCACTCTTCCAATTCATTGATGGGTGCAGTCTTAACTGCACATCTAACAACTTGCGTGTTCTTCTAACGTCTGTGGGTTGGACAGTGCACAATTTTCTTCACACAGCTTCAGAATTGGTGTGGCCATCACAGCAGGAGCAGTAGGCTTTCCTGATTGGTTGATTAAAGTCCTTAGAAGGTGACATCTGATGCTTAAATCAGACATACCGGTATATAAAGACCCCAAAAGAAACTATCTTTCAAGTCCCAAAGAACTTGGCATTTTGCCATTCCTGATTTGCCATTGAAATGCTAAGAACTGCTATATACATTGCAAACACTACAATGTCTCTTTGTACTTAAAACTTGATTCTTAGGTGAATACTTTGTATCTACATAGTCTTAGGTTGTACCAGAGGGCACTCGGGTCCCCCATACTGCCTCTTCACAGCCGTCCGGTCTCCTTGTCACTCAACCCTTGGGGCGAACTCATCAAGGAATGACCATGCGCTATCCTTACACCTCCTGTGGAGATTCCGTTTAGGGGATCTGCATTAACTTAGTTAATGGACTCCACACAGGGTATCTTCACACCATACTCGACATTATGGGTGGGGAATTGCTGCCTGTGGTGCCCCTTCAGCCCTGGGCTGAAGCCTCATCAGAGATGGGACATTTGCTACTCTGGACTGGGTTAACTTTGCTTCAAGACATTATTGCAGTGCAGATATAAGGCACCCCTTGGCATGGAGCCATCTGGTCAGTGGGTTTTATCCGAGTCTTGCCAGTACATTCCCTGCCGAAGATTGCCCACCAAATAATCTTTTGTTATTGCACACCAAATATAACATTAATTATACTTTTGAAAATTGGGGAATATCACTTGAATGTTCCCCAGTTTTAGCTGGGACATACTCAGTCATGCGATGCATTTAAACCAATCAAGCGCAAGCAAAAAATATTTGATGGATTATGACAATCAATAGCCTGTATTTGGCATGAATTAATTTTTCCTGACAAGTGAACAGTTTTCTAAGAGAGAAATTTGAGGGAAACTATGGTCTTCAACAAACAAAAAATGTACAAGAAGAAAATATGCATCTATATTTTTGAAGCTTAATGTAGGTCTGTGTCAGAGACATTGATTTATAAATGTATGGTCCAAGTCTGGAGTCTCTCAGTTGGTGGCCAAGCTGTCAAATTAAAATAATGTAAATTAATAAAATTATGTTGATTTTAAAAGATTTTTCATTTTTTTGCTTTTTTAATTTTGGATACAAAAAGTGAAAAAAGACTCAGAATTTGTGCACAAATCGTTGGAATGTAGGCAGCCAAAATGAACAGATAAATGAAGAGTGCAAAACTTGGATCATTGGATATTTCATAGTTTTGCTTGCATCATGTGAACAATCAGTTGCATGAAAGAAATGTAACAAATTGATGCCAGTTTTTCATGCGTCTGTCATCTTATTGATGATAAATTGCGTCATAACTTTGTCAAAGTGGCTGCCGAACCACTCGCCTGCGGCTCGTGGTTCCACAGCCACTTTGACAATGTTATGATGCAATTTATCTTCAATAAGAGGACAGACGTATAAAAAACTGACATCAATTTGTTAAGCTGAGAATTGCTGGGTTCTTTGATTCGTTAGCTTTTCTAACAAATCTTTGTAATAAAAGACTAAAGCCATCAATACACTGCGTTCGATAAGAGAAAAATAGCACAGATAGTGCAGGTGTTGAGTAAATAAAATGATCACTCTATTGATGGCATGTTTGTTTTTGCAATCCTTGTGCGCATTGCATCACCAAAAGCGTGCACGAAAACTGTGTTTGGCCACCTCAAAGTGTGAGGGCTCTGGGAATGTAACCCTAGAATGAATTTCAAAAGTAGCATTTGCACTCAATCTTGTACTTGTGTTGCTAATGACCCAATTTTTCTTACACCAAATCTAAAGTAGTGGTCTTTTTATTGAGAAATTTTAGTGGCCTATGTACAACTAGTTGTCAAGAATGAACTAGTCCAGTGAGGTATAGCCTCCAGCACAATCGCTCTTTAGGCTTGTCACGTAATGCTTCCTCCCCCAGGAGGAAGATTGCACAACGAGCCCACACACTGTTTGTGCTAGAGGCTAAGTGAGGTGACAAGTGCCATAAAACAGCAAGCTGATACTACATATAACTGACATTCAGAACAATAATATTATGCCCAAATACTACATTATGTAATTTAGATGCAAGAAAAATTATCTGATGCTGATTTACTGATTGTCATTGGGTAGAAGTATCATTTTAATGTTTTGCTTTTACAATATTTTGTCAATAAAACATTAGGAAACGAATAAACTAAGCTGATGGCAAATAAATTTGTATTCTTGTACAGGATGTATATTATATTCTGTCAACATGAAACTAACAGAATAAAAATACTTGCTGAAGATACAAAAATTATAGCATCATGTTTTCACCTAAAATTTGATGAAAGTGGTGAGCTGTTTAAACAGACATCAACCTCTTGTGCACTTATTACTTTGAATATGACTTGCTTCTGATCTTAAAACTATTTTAAAAACGAAATATTTACACTCTGTACAACTGATCATCTTAAAACTCATTAGAAATGTACCTGAAGATTGAAACTACAGTATGGACAAGAAAATCGCTAAAGTATTTAACACTGTGCTTTCCTTCTATTACAAGAAACAATGACATCACAAAAGAACAGAATGATGTTATCCTTTGGTAAAAGGCACTACTGAATCCAAACTTGATGGCAGTGTTCCTTTTTACAACTCTTTTGTTGACATTTTTTATGATTAAAAGCAAATTCATGTAAGAGGCAATTAGTACTGCACGACTGCACCCCTTGTTAGACAAATGAGATCATTGAATGTGTTCTGTTGAGCATACTGCTACGACAGTTATTCTCTTCTTTGTCCAGGCCATTCTAAGGGAGAACAAAGAAATTTCATCAGATGCCTGCTTAAGATAGACAGAAAAGCATTTAGGAGTGAAACAACAGCTACAACATGCCCATAGCTTGCAATTTAAGATATACACCCAGCTCTCAAAGAATGATGTAAATAGCAATAATTATTAACTTTTAGCCAAGCAGCTAAGCTAGATGTTAGTTGGATTAGGGGAGTTTGTTTCCAGAGAAATTGATCGATCAACAGTTGGTCAGTAGACACTTGATCGATAGTTAGTCAATGGTCGGCCAATTGTCGACCAACTCAGGTGTATTGATTGAAACTCGCTGGCATGTATGCAAAAATTAGTAGACTGTTGACCAAAATGTCAATCAAGTGTCAATTGAGTGTTAACCAAGGGGTCAATCAAGGATCAATTGAGGGTTAGGATCATCACTGTCAATCGACACTTGACCACTGATGCCTTTAGTTCACATGATCCCAAAACCTTGCTTTCATCAGTACTGAGCACTCATTTTGGTCAACACAAAAAGTCACTCATTGCAATAATTATATTCAATACAACCATGTACCCCAATTAAGACACAAAAAAGGTCTTTGACTGAATGCAACTATTTTAATTGCTTCTTTGATGCTACTTTCAGTAATTTAATATACTTTAAGTATCTATCAATCCTATGGACTAGCACTGTCCTTCAATAAGTTATTTTCCAAGTATATTCAGCTACATGTGTCTCTAATATTTCCGTGTCAAAAGCATTTAAAGGCGGGGCATACTAACATTTAAAACCAGAGTTGTATCATGATAACAACAACCAGATAATACTCACTCAAGAGTGATCAACAGTCCCTGAAAGTGCCTTGTTGGTGCTGGGAAATGTTTAGCATAAAGGATGTTTATTGATGCCCCTTGGCATGTTGCCATTATTTTTAGGAGTATTCATTCAAGCTGTATTTAAGGTCATTCCTCACATTTGCATTGTGCATCCTTACTGTGCATAATTTATGGTGTCATTAGCGCGCGCTCATGCACGCGCATATTGAAAACATGACGGATTTGCCTTGATATTGAGCTCTGTCAGTTGAAAAATGGCTCTAGCTCACCAACAAGCACAGGCACCCCAATTTTTTTCCTAGTCGTTGTAATCAACTAATCATAAGCTTTGCGTGAGAAAAGACTGATCTAATTTCTATTGCTGAAAATTGAATAAATAAGAAAAATAGCAGACACACTGTGGTCTTTTCTATTTTGCAGTCGGTAACCACGTCAAGAAATTTGGTTCAAATTTTTAATTAACGATTTAGCTTTCTGTCTGAATCAAACTTAAAATGTTTATTTGTGTTCGACACAATGTATTGACTGTAGTTTAATACGTGTTCTTATGAGTCTGGGTTCACAAAGATTTTACAATTACTGGGATTGCGTTCTTATAATAAGCATTAAATAATGCCAAAATGGGGCATTTTCAATGCCTCACTGCTCCTTAATGAGCATGGGCACCCCCCTTTTTTATTTCAAAATTTAAGTTATAATATGATAAATGTTCAGTGGACAAAGTTTGAACAAAACTTTATTGTCACTTTTATTTCAGAGGAATTACCTTAATTTTAGAGATGTGTTCCACTGATTCCTCCCACAACTTGAAAATGAATTTTAACAGGAGGAACAGTAATTATTGATCTTTATAAAATAACTGAGACACTGTGCATTCTCACTGATAATAATTATCGGATAACTATTATCCCATGTAAAGTTATAAAATACAGAAAGCTTACAGAAAGGACAGTTTTGCACTCAGCCACCAATTAAATCTAACATACATGTACATTAGGATGGTAATTTTGATTACCATAATGATTTGACATGTGTAAAAATAATGTTGAAAACCTTAGTAAGCTTTCATTTACTTACGGCAAACTCATTATATGAGGTACAAACAACCAAAGATTCATTAGTCTTGCTGGATGATTTGAAGCCATTCACCACTTGAATTGATGTGTTACCAGTGTTATTCAGCGTTTTGCTTGTGTTCCCATTTTTCTCTCCAAGAACCCTTCTTTTCACAGCAAGTCTGGCTGACTGCCTCTTGTTAGGTGTCTGTTAACAGGAAAAGCAGATTATTGATCACTGAAACTTACCAATAGAGAGAACTCCAAGCCTAGACGACTGGTCAGGATACAGGTGCCACATAGTTTGGTTTCTGACCTGGCTAAAATTCTTGACGTGTTAAATTTCTTAATGAGCAAACTGCTTTTATTTCTAAGTTTTTTTTTTAATTACATGTTAACACCCAAGTCGCTAGTGGAGGGAAGGTGCCTACGAAGCCCGGGGGCTGCAACCGCAGTCACATCCCCAAAGCGCTAGAACACCCGACTGGCCTGCCCAACCCGCAACCAAGCCACGAGCCCCCCGCGCCAAGCCCCCTACAGGCACCCGTCACACTCAAGCCAGACGGCATTGGTGGAAAATAAATGAATAAATAAATAAGTAAATAAATAAATAAATAAATAAATAAAATAAAATGCTGAAAAGAAAGGGGGGGATAGGGAGGGAACGCCGAGAACCGCTAAACTATAATTCAATCCACAACGCCACACTAACAGAGCGATGAACACACTGTGAGCACATGGGACGACAACACATGTACTAACCAAATATACCGCTGGACAATGTCAGCCCCAGGGCTCTCACGACCATATGACTGTTGCAAACGCTACAGAAACGCACCAAACGCTAACAGATGGCCAAGGCACTAACAAACGCCTACAAAAATGCTACTGACCAGACAGGCTCCTGGTCATAAACTATGTAAAATTTCATAGAACTATATCAAACGCTAACCAAACGCTCACAGACGGCCAAGACACTGACAACCGCCTATAAAAACGCTACTGACCAGACTAGCTCCTAGTTGTTAACTATGTTAAATTCCATTTAACTATATTAAATAATAATTAATATTATGTTTTCCTATTTTGTATTTTCAATTAGCAGCTTCACAGTTTACTTGGGAAGACCTGACAGATCATGTGCACCAAAGGCATGACCCGTGGTACCCGTGATACCCTTGATCGACCCTCGATCAGCATCTTATTAACATCTTGATAAACCGTTGTTTGGTAGTTGGCAGAGTGTCGCCTGACTCATATATCTAGTGACACTCAATGGCACGTCTGCAAAAATTAGTCGACTGTTGACCTGATGGTCAACCCACCGTCGACCAAGATATATCGATATACAGTTGAACCTTGATTATCCGGACTCATTTGGACCAGACGAAATAGTCCGGATAATCGAGGGTCCAGAAAATCGATAATATGAATATTAATGAAGAGCAAAACTGTTTAAATAAAGCAACATTTAATCATGAAACAACACTTTAACAAATTGCTTGGAAAACAATATGGTCTACTGTACATCTTGAACCACTCAACTCTGAGCCAATCAGAACTCATTCAAGTGTTCTTCATTAGTTATGACGCGTGCAAGCGCTGCTTTTGCTCTTTAAAAGCAAAAAAAACCCTCGCTTTTGCAAGCACTTTTCAATGCTATAGTTTTAAAATGAATATTGGTACGGATCTTGATCATGACTAATAAATATACATGAAAAACTTGGGACTAGGGAAAAAGTCCTGATAATCGAGGTTCGACTGTAGTGTTGACCATTAGTATCGATGGAGATGCCAAATGAAAGTTGTTTGAGCTGATGTCAATGGCATGTCAATAGAGGGTCGATAAAATCAAGGGTATCAATCTCGAGACACTTAATCGCGGATGCCTTTAGTACACACAATCCGACCTGACAGAGTGCTGAGGGTAACAATATGTTATTTGTGTTTGCTCACCACCTTTTTCTTTATTGTCTTGGCCACTCGTCTGATGTTTGATTTAGTGGCAACTGGTGGGCGGCCATTTGTGTTTCCTTTGGCAGGTCTGGGGGATGGGCAAACACTAGAATGCAGTGGCAACCTTGATGGTGTTGATGTGGTACAGTCTTGCATCTATGGCAACAAGAAAAGCCTTCTTACTAGTGACAATCAATTTGGGTACTACTGGCTGTTGCAATGGTCAGTTTAGGAGATAAATTGAGTTAGTGAAAAAAACTGTTTTTAATCAGCCAAGATATTAAACCCAAATTGAAACATAAGAAAGGAAAAACATTTTGCAAAAAAAAAAAACAAATCTTACATAACAGCTCTCATTTACAAAGGTACTTATAAATGCTTGTTGTTTGCACTCACACTCACCTTCATTCGTTTTGGTGTCTTCATTGGTGTGGTTCCTCCCATAGGCCTGATTATGAAGAAATATTAGGTCTATTAATAATGTTATCAATCAAAATAAAGTTTTGAAATATTTAGCTTTTGTCTCGATCAGTACCAAGTCAACAAGACCTGGCACTAACCAAAGCTCCAGTGGATATTCTGCATCAAATGGCAGCCATAAATTTATATACAGGTGTACAAGCAGAACTGATGATATTAAACAGCATGCATGACATAACTTTAGATATCAGTCAATACCTTTTCTTGGGTGTGGTTGCTGGCTTGCTACCATAAACCATCTCCTTCTCCATTAGCTCCTGTTGTCGTTTGTGCTTTGAGAAGCAATTTTATTAAACAGTTAAATTACTCAAATAATATAAAACATCGGTTACTCAAGAACTATACTCTGGATTCTTATCACAGTTATACTTCTAACTACAATTCATAATTTATTCTGTTGCAAATGTCAGTATGTAACATTAACTGGTAATAAATGTTAAATACCTCACTGTACACATCCAATGTGCATGCACAGAAGGTGCATCTGCATCTAGTTCTATTGATGAAGCTATAGCCCTCTGTATGCATTGCAGGTCTATTAGTTTTAGTAACAGGTTTGTTGCTTACCCTTTCTACTTTCTCTTGTTCTTTCTGTGCATTAAATGCTGCCCACTGATTGTTAATAATGTTCATGTAATGACAACCATTGATTAGGAAACTCCGTTCATGTTCCTCTTCCCACTTTCCAATCTGAACCGTCAGCTTTTGCTCAATCTGACGTAGTAACCACAATGTAGTCAATTAAAATTTAATTTTAGGACATCAAAAAATAGATAACAGTATTCTGTAACTAGTAAGCATGATGGATGGGTTAATAGTCCTCCCTGGTTAATCAGTGCCCACTTACAAAAAGGTTTGATCTCATTTTGACTTTTATAACTTTACAACAGCAGTCACAAACTATCATTAGGATGACTGATCAAAGTCACCTTGGGTAATTCCTTGTTTATTCCCTTCCTAATTTTCTCCTCCTTGAGTAGTGCTCCACCACGGTTTGCCAGGCGATTTGTATCATTTTTTCGACTCTGAAAAACAAAAAAGAGTGAGAAAAGCACATTATGGTACTTTGGAACAGTTCACTTTGACATGAGACAATAATTATGCGCACTACTATGACTACCTTGATCATGTCTTAGAACAGTGACTTCAACAATATTATTGTCATTGTCAATTCTATTTTAATCATGGTCAACCAATATTACATGCAAATAAATAACTAGCACCTCAAATTCTTCCATTGTCTTAAACAGAGTTTCTCTTCTCTCCACAAGTTTGAAAATTTCCTTGTTTCCATCATAGTAATTTTTCATGACTTCCACCTGATGCTCATGGAGTGCCAAGAGTTCTTCTGTAAAGTTGTCTGAAATTTAAAAGAACAGACATTGAAAATGGGGGATCATGTGTACTAAAGGCATCCGCAATTGAGTCTTGATCAATACCCTAGATCGACCCTTTGTATTTTCTGGTACGGCATTGTAGTCGCGGGATTTCCATTTCAAAAACACTGGCAAAACACGAGTTTACGCCAGCCATTTTATTTTTGCTTGGACCATGCATTATTCACTCGGTAGGGGGTGAATAATGTTCCTTACCCAAAGATAGCCAACCAATCAGATTGCTTGAAACACCAAGATCACTGAGTGTGTATGTACTAATATTACATGTATAAAGAATAATACAGACACAACAGCAATGTCACTCAATCTAGTTTCAGGGAATTTGTAATTATACCATAAGCCTACACTGTGTATCAACATTTACAGCAACATAGACCTCTGCATGCATTGCGTACCTATAACACTATTACCTTGTACCATAGGCCTGCAATATGTGCAAAGGTTTTCAGCTACATAGCCCTCTGCACGCATTGCGTACCTATAACACTATCACCTTGTACCATAGGACTGCAATGCATGCAAAGGGCTACAGCTACTGTAGCCCTCTGCATGCATTGCATACCTGTAACACTATTACTGAGTACCATAAGCCTGCAATGTGTGCAAAAGGACTTCAGCTGCATAGCCCTCTACATACATTGCATACTACAGTATAAAGTTATTACCAAGAACCATAGGCTTGTAAAGCGTGAAAAGGGTTTATGTACCTACATGTACCTAGTCGTCTGCATGCATTGCATACATATAACACTAAAAGCCAATACCATAGACCTGCATTGCGTGCAAAAAACTAAGTTAACGCAATGTAGCTGTCAGAATGCATTTCATGCTTTGCACATTTTTCATGCCCATAAGATGTACAGTAACTGCAATTTTTGAGTCAATTTTCTTCATCAATGATCACAAACATCTTCATTACGAGCAGGCAAATCAGAACAATAAATCTTTTACAATGCAACACTGATCAACTTAAAATTTATCACATGACTTCTTATATGAAAATGTACATGCAGAGTAAAACCAGATAAACTTGTAAGCCAGTAGCAGCACTGTTCACACTTACTATCAAAAGCTGGGGTAAACTCTTCTTGCTGTGCCGGACCAAAATAACACTTGTCCCAGAGCTCAGATAGTTCCTTTCTGAAGGATCAGTAAATAAGTCAGATCAGTAACAGAGTTCTGTGCTACAGTTAGCAAATGAAATTGTGTGGGTTAAACCAACAAGTAACCTCCAGGACTTACAATCCAGTGAATTCACCATGTTACATGCAGACTGTAATTTATTTCATTCTGTAAATTTATGTAACTGGAGGAACTTTCATCATGTTATATATAACCGAAAATACTTGTACAGCTGAACCCCGCTATTTCAAACTCTCAGTGCAAGACTGTGGTCTAAGAAAAGTTATGCTCCTTCAAAAAGGACCTGAAACATTATTGAGAAATACCTGTAATTTACTTGTAAGCAGACATACCTGAGGCCGTCAATGAATTTCTGAATGTGTTGTAGTTTCAATGCCTGCAATCTTTGGACTTCATTTTTCAGCTGAAAGTTAGCACAATATTATTGATGTCAAGTGCTTGCATAATAACATTCACTTCTATCACATAAATGTCGTACACCTGTAATTGACTTTAAGTCTTGTATACATTATAGCTCTATAGTTAAACTAACTTACTGCCTCACCTTTGCAATGACGGAAGGTTTGCATCCATTGTGTTTAGTAAGAAAGGCTTGTCTTTCTGACTCGTCAATCTCTAGTTTGGTCCAAAGTGATGTGATTGTCTCTCTTAATTGAGATGACTCTGTCTCGCACCTTTTGTGCTGATTTTCAAGCTGAGAAAAAATGTCATGATTAGAGCGTCAACTGGTAAATTTCATGAGACGAGGGAAAGTGATTTTGCCTTACCTCGCATTTAAGATCTTTCAGTGCCTCAATATTCAGAGAAGAGAGTTTAAATGTTTTTTCAGCATCATCTTTAGCCAGGTCCTGTCCTACAGTTGTTGAAGGAACTGCCTCTAACTCCCTCCACAACGTTTGAATCAATTGTCTCAATTCCTTGAATGTATTCAGTCTTTTCACCTGCAATGTAGAATCCCCAATTACCAACTAAAATACATGTCTGGCAACTAAATGATCCATTCATGACAAAGTGCAAATGTGGACAAAAGACATCACAAGTGCAAGGATATTTATAACATTAAACATGTTACTCTTCCTAATCCCTCATAGTTATTTTGCTTTCAAAGTATTGATTCTGCTTACGTATGACCATCCTAATTTATTAATATGCTCTGAGAATTTGAAGGTCCAGCAAGGCAATGAATATTTTCTCTATACTCAAAAGTGAACAGGCCAATATTGTAAACTACGGCATTGGGCATTGAAATCTAAATTTAAAATCTCTTTTAGAAGGCTATGAAAAAGTGTCATCTGTATACACCCAGATGAAAGCAAAAATAAAAACTCTCAAGTTTGGCCAGAATGTTATTGTTTCAGGAAAATAGCAGCAACATGTTTATAGCTCATTAAACTGTTTTGTTTTACTTACTTGTTCCTTTTGTAAATATTCTACATTGGCCTCCAATTCTTTTAGCTGTTCTTTGTTTGGTACATTGACTTCTCCCAGGTTATGAGCAGGAAGACATAGCCTCTCACATAACTTTGTTTCTTTCTCTTTCAAACTCTTCAAGTTTTTCATCCTTTCGTGTTTTTCCTGCATTTTAATTCAGTCCACACAAGACAAAATTAATATTAGCGTTGCCATGCATGAGATGCATTCTGAGTGTAAGTCACCACAGACTTGATTACCAGCCTCTGTTCAGTAAAGGAGCCATGACCCTTATCTCCTACTTCCTCTTCTTCTTCTTAGAGAGAAATGAGACTGCATTTGAAAGAGCAGTGGAAATCAAGTCTTACCTAACTAAAGCCTGAATGATAAATTACAGTTATATTATGACATTACAAAAGTAACATTACCAGTTTAAGGTCATCCACTTTTGTTCGAAGTTCATTTTCCAGCATAAGAATACTCATTTGCTTCTCTGGCTAAGATGACAACATAACAAATAAAACATATTAAATGACTGAACATCTTATAATGACGATACATTAGAATACATGTATGTATGCCCCTGGCCAAACGATCACAACATTTTAATGCATAACATTGTTTGGCCTAACGTGTTGCGCACATTTGGCCACCCTGTTGCGATGTGTTGCAACATGCTGGGTGCTGTTGGCTCAAATTTGACCATATTCAAACTTGAGCCAACAACACCCAACATGTGGCAACAGGGGAGCCAAACTCTTACGGCATGTTGCACCCCCAACAATGTTGTGATAAGTTGTGATCATTTCACCAGGGCTATTTTTCAGTTTTGGACCCTTGTGCAGTTTTGGTACTGAATTTCCAACATAAAAGCATCAAGGAAAAATCAAGCATACTCAGCCGTAACAGGTGTCACAGGTTACAGCTCTAAGTGTTAATCAGAATATGCTACACAGGTAACAGTCAAACCCCAAGTGACTGTCTGTCAGTTGATTACAAGTGTCTGGACATTAACAAGCATCAAATTCTCTCATCACTAACCTTGAACACAGGTATTCCCAGTTCTTCACTCAGTTTATCCAACTCCTGAGTGCAAGTTTCTACATTTGCTTGTAGTGTAGCTTTTAATTCCTCCTCCTCACTCACCATTTGTTGCAATAAATTTCGTAAATGAAACAAAACAGATTTAGTTCTTTCTTCTTTTTGTTCTTCTTCTAAACCAATTTCACTCCAGATGTTTTGCAGTGTCTGCATAGCATTCTGTAAGCAAGGTATCACTTCAGATTTAATCATTCGGACGCTGTCCTCCACCGAAGATGTAGAAAGATGCCTGCTGGTATTCTTGGTAGTGCTGATGTATAAAATTAGATCAAATAAGAGTTGCTGTAATTCAGTCTTCTACCTGTATGCAGGATTTTAAAAGCTACAAGGAGCCCTTGGGCTTCTACCATGCTTTACAAAAGTAGTCATATATAAGAACGACACTTCTTTTTGCTTCATTGAGATTGTATATTATTTAAGGTTCGGTTAAACAGTACAATCCACATAACCGCCACTTTCTAAGATCAATACCAGCTTATTTTATCACTTGGATTCGTGAAACGTGGATCTTATAGTTATAAAAACTTTGTGGGAGGAAGAACTCGTTCGCAGAATTTGTTAACAACAAGAAGGGGGCATTTACAATTAAAAGCTTAAGTTTAAATCTAATTTCGAAGCTGCACAGTGGAAATCGACACCATGAAAAAATCGTACACTTATTTATGACAGATTTCTCGCGAGCTTAGCTAGCTATAGGACTGTTAGTCTGTCGTTTCAAACTAAGTTTAATTACCACACCTTTAGACTAATCTGTTATGCGTTTAACTTCAATATACGCTTTGATCTTGATAAAGAAGGAATTTCGCTGAAACCAAGAAATATTCTAAGGGATTCGAAAGCCATTATTCTCCTTGTGAAAACCACATCAACCTAAGCTTGCACTTCGTCGAGTCCGCCATCATGGTCGATCACGCGAGGATCAAAATACGGCCCCGGATTCCCCGGATTTGCTCCCAGAAAATTACTAAACGTTCGCAAAAAGTAGCTATAGTCAATCCTTACCTTTCAGTTTCCATTTCAGCTCGTAGGATTTTTGAAATTTCCAATCGAAAAATTACTTACGAAAACAACTGTAAAATGTAGGTATTTGAAAAGACCCGCAAACGGTCTCTATTTGTCACGTGACTGATTTTGCGAATTGTAATTGGCTTTTTCTGCGGCAAAGGGAAAGATGGCTGGTATAAGAGTCACAAAGAATCCTTTTTGTGATTTATGCAAAAATATAGGCGAAAAATAAATACTCTATACTAGACGGCACCCCCGGGGGTACGGGCCGAGAACATTTAACGGAAATAGTCAATAAAAAAATTGCTGATACAAAACCAGGAAGAATCGACAGAAAAACATTTTTTAAATCACTTGCACGAATCCATGTTCGATCCTCAGATTTAGAAAAGTTGAGAAACTCGACAATTTCGTCGAACACCAATAAATTGATAATATCAAGACATTAGGTAGTCTAGTTTCTGTACCCTCCCTGCCCTTTGCTACATTCCAGGAAACAATTGGAAAAGGCCTCAGGGACAGCGCGAGGAGAGAGAGGTACAGACACAGCTGTGGGGATTGAAGCTACGTAGGGTGACATAGTCGGAGAGTTCAGAAGCTGTTCTACAACATGAGGATGATTGACGACGACGCGGAATCGAACAAGACAATGAACAGTACTTTTATTTAGGAATGCCCCCAAAAAACATTCGGCCCCGGGTTACCGGGCCCCGGAAAAATGTAAAAATGCACAGTTTATGTTTTCACTGAGTTTGATTTAAATGTTCTCTTTCGTTTTTCCCGCAACGTGTGGTAGTTTTGTTGTTTGGTCACGCAGCAGCGGAATGATATTGCTGTCAGTTTCTCTAGGCAGCCTTGCACGAGAGAATCAATTGTTAAAACGCTAAACGTTGATTCTGCTTACTTTTTTTCTCGAATTATGTTATAAATCCCAAAATGATTGCCTAAACTGTTTCCTGTTGCGCATGCACAAGTAAAAAAAGATCAAAAATGCATACGGCAAGCCCCATCATTGTACTAATTGAAAACTGCTATATTTCAAAAACAGAAAAAAAGCAAGGGAGGAATGGCCTTTAAACAGGCAGGCAGTTTCTTCATTTCCCTCGTGGTGGGTGTTGAGAGAAGAGAATTCGCACATGCATAAGATATTGGCTCGTCCAAAATTCTCTGGGGTCTCCTCTTTGCCAGTGCGCTCCTTAATTAGTGGTCGCGCTTGGAGTTTTGGCCTGTGGCATTGACGTAATTTGGGTCCTTTCTGACAAGCTCCATATTCCTTGTTTTATCGCTTATAAGTCACAAAATTCGAAGCGCGTGGGAACGGGCACAGTACGACAAAGACCCGCGTGGAAGATTGGGGCGACGCCCATCTCCTGTCTTAATTACAGTTCTCGCGCGGACAACAGTTTCACCCAGTCGCGCGCAAAGGAAATGTTAAAAACAAAATAAACAGTGTCAAAGTGAAAACTCGTTTAATTAAATTTTTCATCATTTTTCTCCTAATTGAAATTTATTTAATTAACTACCGGAAAACCGACAGCCGCCATAAGTAATAAATAAATAGATTAATCTGAAATAATAAAATATAGCTGGGACTGTTTACGGCGTATCCATCAGACAAATCTCAAATAAAATATCATGCAAAAACCTTATTTTATACAAATATACATTATCAAAGACGAAAATGGAATTTCCGCACTATTTAGTAAAATATAAATTGCTTATTCAAAATCCTAACTAGTGTACATATTACACTTTCTCCTCTCCAAACAAACCCTGCGATTTAACAAACTCTTCAATCATAATAATAATAAATTGCGAAAAATTCACCTATTTTCCGCGTAAACAGGCGGAGGTATCTTAACTTCCATTACGATCTCCGTAAATAAAATCTATCGCTTATCACTTTACAACACATAGTATAACCTGAACATTTTCTCCGCAAAAATAGATGTAGTGATTGGAAGTTATCATAGCACTTTTTGAAAATTACAGATGACCAAGTCGTAAACAGGACTAATTATGGCTGCCGAATGTCGCTTTCATCTTCTTAAAGGCATCATGGAATTTCCTAGAGCCATGTGAAGATGATAAATGAAAGTTGCTTGCGTTCTCAGAAGCTAGGGCGTGGAGGTTTTCCTTTTTGCACTCGTGTATACGCTGTTTCAGTCTGTCCTTCAATTCGTCGTCTGTTTGGAAGGCATAACGCATCTGTTTAAACAAGCGTATCTGGTCCACTAAACGAGCCGCTGATCTGTAATTGAAACAAAAACAAGTTGAGTAATCAGTAGCCTGCGAACGCAGACGTATTTCTGGCTCTCGCTCGTCTCCTCCGAAAAATAACGTCTGCGAACCCGAGCCAGGAAACGATTTCTCCGACGTAGGAATTTTAAGCCAATCACAGTTTAGCTCAAGTAGCCCCAGAACTACTGCGCGAGGTATTCGCTGCCAGGAGCACTCGAGTTTCATTTTATCGTGGAATCTGATTGGCCAAGGAGAAACAAAAGTCATTACGTCACAGAAATCGTTTCCTGGCTCGGGTTCGCAGACGTTATTTTCGGTGGAGACAAGCGACAGCCGGAAATACGTCTGCATTCGCAGGCTAAGTAATCAGTCTCCTACTTGTTAAAATATCAGAAACAACAATCTAGCTTAAAAAGGCGGGTGTTTGGTATGACATGTCGCCGGTTAGAGTGCAATCATCAAAGGAAGTCATGTTCCTCTTTCTTAAGTACAGAATGAATTAAGCTACCGTATTTTCGCTAGAGCTTTTTTCACAAGAGGTGAGCGACATGAAAAGGTGGGAAAAGTTGTCAAAACCAAGACGTGGGTTATTGTAGTTTTCTGTCACATTGGCCTATGACAGTTCCCTTGACAGGGTCATTCAGTGCAAATTTCATAGTTGCTCTAAAGACATAGAAAAACCCACTAACTCAAACTGGCTATTTTAAAACAGCAGTTTCATAACTGTTCGCTACCGTTATAGAGAAAGCTGTATACATAAAGTGAGAATTGAAAGGGAAATTTTCACCTCTTTGTGATACAACTTGGGAAAGCTCAAGACGCATGACAGTGGTCACAGGACACCCAACAATAATGGTCTGACCCAGAGGTGATAAGGACTAAAGATTGCGAGGAGGAAAATGGATGGCAATACAGGAAAACCTTAAGATTTCTTCAAAGTCCTTGAGAAACGAGATTTCCTTACAGAACTGTTCAAGAGAATTCGTGTGAGTTCACGTCATGTTCATTCGACAAATCCATGTAAGGTTTTTTCGTGAATGGTCAAACATTGTAAGGCACTTGTCTCTTTACCTCATCTTTGTCCACTTGAACATGTCGTTAGGTAATGTGAACCCTCCAAGCTCCTGCTGTTGAACGTGAATAACAAACAAAAGGAAACAAGGAATTGTGGGTTTGTCACGTGACGCTTCACTCTTCATCAACCACGAGCTGTCTGTCTTCAGCAAAACCTGAAATAGAGGACAACACAACTGATTGAAATTTTTTACGGTGGTTTAGATAGAACTAGATCATTTGTTGCCAAAGCGAACTGCGCATTTCTTTATAGATATCTTACAAAAGGCATTAGGTTTGTCAGGGTTAAAACTTACCTTGACGGCCTTAAGTTCTTCCAATGCTTCCGCTGTTTTTGTGGGAACCTGTTTCCAAACCTACCGAGCAATTAATATGTTATTTGTATAAATGTGTTTCTTATTATTATTTAGAGACATTTTAATATATGTTTGCCTAAGAGATTAAAGGGCGCAACTAGGGGGCTGATAACTTATTCCAAGACGTCACAAATATCACTACAAATAAATATTTAACAGATTAAGACAAAAAACAAATGTGTTGAACTCTTTTACAAATTGTTGAACGTTATTCAACCAAACTCCATTCTATCCCGCAGCAACCACGTTTGAATTGCCAATACCACGTGACCAAGTAAACTACCAATAACAGCGCAAATTACATCCAATGATACCACAGCTACAAAGCAACAACTATCAATGATTGGGTAACCTACCGGTAACTGTCTGATGACAAACATTTCCAGGGCGTCAACGATTTGGAAACACGTGCTGTAGTTACGAATCTCACAGCAGTAACGCGCAGCATTCACAAACTTGGTGATGAGGGCAAGTTGAGCCTACAACACAACGGTACAGAAAGATTTGTTTGCAACTATATCATCTGGCATTCGATTACTTTATGGATTACGTGACACATATTGCAGTAAATAGTCTAATTATATGGCTTGCTCCGTGAGCGGGCAAGATGAACCGAATCCTTTGCTGTGATTGGCTACCCGAGCGGGCAAGATGAGGTTATCTTGCCGGCTAGGGATTACCCGCTGTGTCTCGCAAGAAAATTGTGTTCTTTTCCAAATAATAAATCCTTTATTGACAAAGCTTGCTTGGTAAAGATGGCTGGATATTGGCCTCGTTCCTTTTTATGCATGTTTATGGACCTAGAGTCCTTCTCAGTCCATAAACACGCCAAAAAAAGAACTTGGTCATTTTCCAGCCATCTTTACCTCACGCCTGGTCAATAACCCATATCAAGAGAATAGGATCATAATCTATTGCCCAAATATAATTACCTTTATTGAAGACGCACTGCAGATCTCAACAGCCACCCACAAGGACACGTCTTGCGCATGTTCCAAGAGGTTTTCCAGATGGCCATCGGTGCTGGGCTCGCTGACGTACATATTTTGCTCCCAAGGGAGGGGTACCTCCCCGGAACTGGCGGGTAGCTCCGAGACGCGCCGACTCCCGGTACTGAAGCCAAAGATGCTGTCGCGTTCTCTGCTGGGGGACTGGCTCCGACCAACACCAATGCCATGCGCACGAGAGTTTAGGAAATGTACAGGGTGAATGTGAAAGAACAAGTCCTGGAACAGAATAAAAGATATATGACTCAGTGAAGTGTATTCAAGTGTCTTTTGGGGTCGAGTGAATTAAGTGAGAATGAACTGAACAAAGATGGCATCTTGTAAGGCAAGGCCAGAGTAAAAACGTTCAAGTTTCCCTCCCATCTGCCTATTAAATGAACTATACGAATGGCAATTATCCAAGTACGTTTTGGAAGACGATTTTCCAGAACTGGTACTTCTTTGCGCGTCTCCAATAACCTGAAAGCTGTTTTCTAGAGGGAACGCCCACTCCGGTTTTTTGAAAAAACGTTCATGAAAAACACCCTTTTAAAAGATGCCTGTGTTTTCAATATTATTGAGTATACATGTCACCTGGAGGTCTTGGTAAAACGCCATGTGGTAGGCGCTCAGGGAGGGATGAAAGAGAGATGTCATGGCGTGCAACAATATAATACCTTGGAACTCTGGTTAACTTTGTAATGTACTCTGTCAAAATTGAGCAGTCTTTTACCTGCTGTATAAGTGCAAGTTGCTCGGCCAGGATTCGTGACGAGTGGTCCAGAACTGAAAGAGCCTTTAGGTACAGGGTTGGTTTGTATGTCATGCCTTTCTCGGGCGTGGCTCTTCGGAAGCACTGCACTGGTGATTTGGACTTGCGGCTACCCATTGGCTGCCAAAAAATAATAAATTAACGTTAAAAATCTGTTGACTCCAATCTGAATGTTTTCTTGTTGAATATACCTTTCTTATTAGTGAGTCCTTTTTGCCGTCTACCGGGTTAAGACCTGAAAGGAAGGAAAAAGAATGTTAAATATCTATTGTCTGCTAACACATTTTTAAATTTGTTCTCGAAAACGTTTAAACAGTGTACAAGAACGTTTCGATACCTTGGGGGTCCTCTAGCTGCAGTACAGCCACGAAATCACTGGGTTCATCTGACCATATGTTATTGTTTGAATCCCTTTTCTGTTTCTCTGCAATAAGTTCCATCAAGTAATGACCTCTTTCGCTTCTATCCACGAGAATCAACTGCGATAAAGTAAAAAGAATATGATTAACACGATTGAATTTCCTAGTCCGACACTTGTCTTTCCGGCCTTTTGCATGGTAGTATGTCTTGTACTTATGTTTGTGATGTAATATCCACATTTATTTTTTCTAAGAGGGTACGGTAACAAATCCTGCAATCTGATTGGTTCTTAGTGCGGCCCGGATTTTCCTACGATGCTGTTGTGTGTGGAAAAGGTCAACAATTATAAAAGTGATTCGAGAGAGAGAGGAAAAAATAAATATGTTATTTTCCGGCTTAAGGTCAGTCTGCATAGTGAAAAACTTGACCTCGTATAGTGAAAAACTGCTGCCAACGGCCTGCGGTCTCGGGTAGCATTTTCAAGACATCGGTCACAGTCTTTCACTATATGGACCTCTTAGCCGGTAAATAACATACATGCAGACCATGTAGTATCCGGTTTCGGGGAAACGTTACAGTTCTTCTCTCTTTTTCTCCTTGCATGGAGGCCGGCCATAAGATCAGATAAAATCTCATTAGGAACAACGTGTCAATAATGAGCCGTAAGGTCGCTTTGCCTAAGACTAAAAGGACCTGTAGGAAAGTAGGCAAGAACAAAGTGAAATCTTACCTCATCTTTAACAAATGCAAGCAGCTCTTTGATAAGACTGGGATTTGTTTTAAAGTCAAACCGATAATAACCGTCAATCCACTCAGACAACAGGTCCAGAGCACGGTATCGGATCTGAAGCTGATGGTTATACACCTGGCCAGAGGAGTCCGTTCTGACGAGATAAACACAAGTGTCATTTAATACCTCAAACCAATGCTGTATCAGGCGTAGCCGGATGAGAACATTTGCGACACGTGTTCAGCTTCACTGCACTTTTGCTGTGATTCGAAGATTTAAAGAGAAGATGGGGTTTGATTGGCTACTTGGTGCGATAAGGGGCTAACGCCTAACACTCAAAACATCATCTACTTTTACCTAAAATAGTTGTCAACTTATTCTAAGTTATGCGTATTGGTTTTAAACGTGTCAAAATTCGTGTTTCAATCACAAAGAGTTTTCCCTCTCTCAACCTCATTGTTCATTTTTAAAGGAGTCAATGTTCATAAAAATATAATCTTAAGTTGAAGCATAACCTTATTGTTCTCCGTCCTTACCTTAGAGAGGCTGAGCATTTTTCTCTGATGAAAGAGAACAGTTCTTGAGCAGTGGAAACGTAACGGAAAGTGTAAAGAAAGTATCGTACATAAGCCTGACTCATGGCGTGTCTGAAATAACAAAAATATATACAGTATCTCTGTTAGTACCAGGATCATTCGTAAAGCACAGCAAGAATAACGAATCAAACAGATTTTGTTTTATTCACCTGTCGAAGAGATAAGAGAACAAGCCAAGTTTGGTCCCTGATTGAAGGGAGGGGCCAGTTAGTGACTCATCCACGATATCTGTGCTTTCATTCACCCTCTGGTTCCATATCGGAGAAAAGTTTAAGAAGCTATTATTCAACTCCGGTACTAACGTCACACAGCTCTTGTTATAGCTACAAAGAGGGGAGAAATACACACACAAAATATCAGTGGTTTTCCTTCATGACAGATGGAATTGCTTGTGTATGTTAGAAGACATTAGAGGAACAATCTCTTTCAATTTACCTCACAAGAAATGAATACAGTAGCGATGTATCTACTCCAAAGCGCTCGGCGTACACACTCTAAAAAACAAAAATATAGCAACTGATTAAAATATTTGTATCGGAACCGAACATACTTTAGTTGAATAAAACTCTTGTAGCAAATTCATTACTGAACAGTTTTTATGTTTAGACCGTGCTGATTGTTTAGCCATTCTATGCCGTACGTTAAATTTCCACACAGTAAAGTAAAGACAAAACTCATACTCACCCTCAATTGCCGTTGAACATTTTTTAAGTAAATAATTTTCTTATCACATTCCTCGATTTCGTTGACCAGTTTAGAGGCCAGGTCTTTCACATCTGTAAAAGACGATACACACCAGATCAATACCGCATTCCTATTTTGGGTTCTTCATAAGGATTTGGGTTTACTTAGTCACATCCCATGTCCGTTGTAGTTTATGGTCTTGTATCGTGATGTCCAAGTCAGACTTCAAGTGTACAAAGTTAGCTCAACACACCTTTCTTATTCTCCACATCCGCCATCTTGTTGTAGGAATTCATGCTCTTTTTCTTAGCTCTTCGCTCCAACATTAGCTGCTGAGAGATTTCCTGGAAAAAAATGATTGATTAAGCTCTCGCATGTGTTCTGGATTTCACGTGACATCTGTCCGAAAATACATTTTTAGCTGTAGTTAATACGACTTGCGGTGTAATGTGGTGTTCACGATGAGTAAAAATAGAGCGGTTTTCATTTGAGTATCGAGCAGTAATTGGTTTTACATCAACTAAGCTACACGATTGGCTTGAAAAACTCGCGCCACTTTTTCATCCAATCAGAAGTAAAATCAAAACTAATCGTGACTCACTCTCACGCGTTTTCCCGCGCTACATGTTATTCCTTCGAGTTTTGATTGGTTCACTGGATTGTCTTTGTCCTTTGCGATTGGCTAGAGTGATTACTTTAGTTTTGGTTTTTACGGCACTCAATTGAAGACTGTGCTAGTACAGCGATTTAATCTAAACTCATGAAACCGGTGTCAATGGCGGGATGTCTCCCGGGCCAAGTCACAAGTGCTTTTAGTTTTGCTCTTTATTTGCCGAGAAAGAAGATATCATCTTCGCTTTGACTCCATCACAAGCACACCATCTTTGTCCTGATTGGCTGAGAAGACACTATCTGCGCGCCCATTGGTTTACGCGAGTCGTGCAAGCTTCCTGAATTGATTACTTTTCAAATACAAGCGTTAGCTCTGCTTACAAAGCTAGTATCTTACCATAATTTTAGTTCCCAGTTTTTCCGTCAGATCCTCCACGCTCGTTGCCAGTTTGACTCCCTGAGTGGGTAGAATGACAAAATGGTTAAAGGAGCTCAGTCACGGTATTTTGAGTTATTTTGGCGTACAAAATTACCGCTATATTGAGGGAAACCTGAAAATATTAACCACGATAGAAAAAACACTAAAGAGATAACAATAAACCATAAAGGAACAAGGATGGTTAAGTAAGGATGGAGAAGATTACCACGGATTACAAACGACGAACTGGACAAATCTAGGCTACGCTTTTCAAGATGCGCAGCTCCTTTAATGGTTAGGTCATAAGCATCTGAACAAGAATATTCCACAATATGTCCAGCAAACTGTCTATATATTCATTGAACGTCATTATTAACATCATACAAAAGAGCCAGGGCGCATGACAATATGATGGTAGTTTTTTATCCAGCTCACCAATTCTTCAAATACATAAAGAAATTAAATTTATGAGGAAAATCTAAAATATTTTTAATTTCTGTGTTAGCCTAAATTCCAACAAGTTAGCCCCATGGCTATTAACAGTGTGGTTTCCTTGTAAAACATGTATCGTCATAGCGACAGGATAAAATCCGAGGATTTTGGAAAGCTCAGTGTTCTATTTATCAAGTAATCTAGTGCCTGGACTATCCAAGACTGGTTAAAAATATTACATTTGTGGATAGCTAAGTATTTCCAATACACCGTAAATATATATATCACTGCATCTTTTTGCTCACCATTACTCTGTGATAGTCGTCAAAAATAGGTGTTAACAATTCTTGGATGTCCGCTTGCATTTCAGGAGCAATAATTTTGATGGGCAGAAACTCGGTAGCTTCTCCTAGCGGAGACATGAGAATGTCCTTCGCCCCAGTCCCGCTCCTCTCACTGCTGCTTCTGGAGATGGAGTTAAAATACAAAGGCTCCAGACTGAGGTGGGATTCCTCGCGAGACAGGTTGATAGACTCCGGAGGGCTGATGTCACTGACAGTGCTCTCAGAGAATTGCAAGGTTGGCCTGTTAAAAAAAGAAAACAATTCTACTGTCACGTACACTCTATACACTGTAACATGGCTAACAAAGCCCCCCAAAAAGGTTTCAAGTAAAATGTTGTGAACTTTAATTTCATGAGACGATAAACTTAACGAACTGTTTTTGTTATCACGTGAGTTCATAACCCAACGTTAATACCAACAGTGTTGAGTTTTACCTTAACAAAGACTTGGTGCTCGCAAGCAGTTACTTATATACGGTATTTTCAGTTGTCATTTGTGAACGATTCTCAAAACGAAAGGCAATTTTGATGAAAAATATTGCTGAAACTTTGGATAAGAGGACTTTTGTAAA
Source organism: Orbicella franksi (assembly GCF_964199315.1). Lineage (NCBI taxonomy): Eukaryota > Metazoa > Cnidaria > Anthozoa > Scleractinia > Merulinidae > Orbicella > Orbicella franksi. The sequence goes on from NC_138146.1 coordinate 15,471,233, forward strand.
CTACTTAGTAAAACTGTACTTTCAAGACCTAGAAATACTATAAAGACCGTACTATTGACTACGCGTTACATGAGAGAAGAAGAAGTTCCATTCTCAAAGACTGTGGCATTCATACATGTGTGCGGCTGAATGAAGGAAAAAATATCGAAATCTTGTAAGTGGCCTCAAGAAGTTGAGTTTGATGTGACAAACCTTCTACTCTGTTCTCCGCCTGTGACAGCTTCGTACATATCATGAAGAAGGTCCTCGTCCCAATACAAATCATTGTACTGATCGGTAATGGCCTCTTTGAAGTTTTCCTCGCTCATTCCGGCCAAAGACAGCACATACTCAGCTATAAATACAGTGAAACGGATGTTGCTTAGAGATAACAAGATTTTGTTAAAGTTACCCGGACCACCGTGCTATATGGTAGTCAAGTCTATATTGCTTGGTACATAACTTGTCGTATTACCTTCGACTGTCGTTCCCATTTCTTTCATGCACATACATGAAGTAACGATGAAATAAACTCTTTGGCAATATTAACGACGATATTTATCGATCAGGTTGTTATTCAAACAACAGATTCACTTATGAAGGACAGAGAAAAGTAAAACTATTCCTGAATATTTGAAAACGTGGTTTAAAACGTGCCAGGGTTGTAAATCACCACAGGAAACTGCTGAAACACTCGACAACGCGAGAGACCATGCAATAAGTTGTTTTGACACCGTGTTTGAGTAACAAATAAATCCAGCAAATGATGGGTTATGTGCGTCAGACGCTGAGTCTCCTTTGTATTGTTAAATGGATTTCTGATTCAACAAATCTCTTGGGACGAGCCTCGGCAACAAAATAATATGCAAATTTTCCACGCTTGTTTTGCTGTTTTCGATCATAAAATTGCCTAAATTCATCAATAATTTTTGAACCAATAAATTGTCAGTGACGTTTAACATGAAAAATTGAATTAATTCTACCGCCCTATCATTATCCATCGAAACAACACCTAAAATATGCCCTTGACAAAATAACCAGCTCGTGCCAGATGATTCTTGACATTGTACCTTTCAAGAAGTTTACAAATCTCCATGTTAGACCCTATTTTTGAGCATCCCTGCCTTCCTTCTTCGACGACACCTTCTCCAGTCTAACATTAACAAGTATGGTGCTCTTTGTTACAGAAAGTTCTCGACAAACAGCTTTCAAAATGGTTCTTTTTTGGTACGTGCCCGCATCTTAATGAAGTCAGCTGTTTTTGTTAGAGTGGTAGCCAATTTGCTGCTAATTGGCTGTTTAATTGTACACGAGCTCACAAAGGGTCGGTCAGGAAGGTCTTAATTAAAACACATATTGTGTTTCGGATTTGTAAGTGCACAAAACTGATGGACAGGAAAACTTAAGTAACTTAATTAGCCAACCCACCAGTGCCTTCGTACACCTTATTACCTTAACGCACGTAATCACACAGAAACTGCAGAGTAAAGCAACGACTTGTAAAATGAATAACTTCTCATATATTAGTATTGATAATGGCTCCTATCTAAGTGATTGAGAAGTTGATGACGTAGGTAGAGCAAATGACAATGATTGTCACAATGAATTGGACCACAAAACAAAAGCAATATTTGAACGGCTACAAACAAACATTGAGGAAGACGTTCGCAATATTGTTTTCTGTGTTTTTAGTTCAATCTTTGACAACTTCAACAGCGTTTTAAAAGGTGCAGGAATCGTAATTCGATTCAAATAAATTGGCAATTTTTGTCGTTTGGAGAGACCCTAGAAAAAAATCAGGTTTCAACTTTAATTCAGCTGAAGTTGGCCATCGATGTGGCTTTACTTGAAAATGCAAAGGAGAGTCAGCTGCCTCTTAATCTAATTACTTTATTACTTGATTTCTATAACGATGACCCTTTTAACCCCGCACAATTACTAAAAACAGAAATATAAATTTTTTCCGGATATCGGGAAAAAACATATTATTCAACGAAGCATTTTATCACGTGCAACACTTCAGGGCTTTCGCGAAAAAGAGGATGAAACACCTTTTTTTGTTTAGAACGCTACCGCACGGTCAACCTTAGATGACATAACGTGCACCTATAAAAAAGGAACACGCATATTTCTTACCCATATTGACGTCTTCCACTCCATCATCCATGTAGCCATCAAATGCAAACTCGTCGTGTATCATGTCGATAATCTTGGAGAGAACACCCTTCCCCTCTGACGAAGACACACTGGAGGACAACACCTTTTGACGACACAGTAAAAGACAGTGAATCTATCGTTAGGTGTTTGTTATTTTCTAGCCGCTAGAGTTATACAGAGGACGCTTGACCCTATTTTCTATTTAGCAAATAAATTCCATGTTGCCTTGCGTCTGTCCAGTATTATCACAGAGGACGTCGAAATGTGGTATGTTCTTACAACATTTTGAAGTCTCCCTACTGTGATCTATTACTGAACAGACGCAAGGCAACATGGAATCTATCTGTTTTATGTAATAAAGAACCAAAAAAATGTTAATGACGTCATCTATACGAATGTCCTCCAACAGAGAGAGCATGAGAAAGAACCAATCAAAATACGAGACTAATTCGACTTATTATATAAATGTCTAAATACAGGGACTAGGAATATATTGACAATCCAGCTGCATGACCATGTTGTGTGGGTTTTCATTTCTGAGTTGGTCCTTAGTTCCTAAGAACGGATTTGGCAAGAAAATAAGATAGTGTCAGAAAACCTATAAGGTTCCACGAATGATCAAGAAGCATCATCTCTTTGCGAGTAACGTATTTTTCCCAAAGACCCGACACGACAACCGTGGCCAAGCTTGGTCTCCATGGCCGAATCTAAAATTATAGACCTGCTCAAATGGTGAAGACAGAATTACACAAGGACTCTGCACTAGACTAGGTGGAGTATAACAAGTGTGGCTATAAGTCTAAGCTCAGTTTTTACACCACAGCTTTGGCTTAAATCCTCATAAACTTTGTTTTACGTACTAACTGTAATGTCATTGTGCCTTGCACTTCAAAGTTGAAAAGGATAAAAATTGCCTCACTTACCTCGGGCGAAGAACTCTCATCCTTTGAAGCATTACTGGGAGAGATAGTTGTTTCAATATCGACCACAGGAAACGATCGAGGGCTAACAGCAGAAGCAACGTCTTCTTGATTTCGCACAGTAGTGCTTTCTTTTGAATCTAAAAGTTCTTGCTCCTTTTTCTTTGAAGCTTTATCAGAATCTGACAGTCTTGGTTTATGGTTTGAGCTACTGCCTGTTGGAGTTTGCCCCTGGCGACTTGTTTTTTCCTTTTCTACCGCTTCTATCGTCTCATCTGGCAAGAAAAACATTTTTCCTTGTGGGCGCTTTCCCTTGACACCTTCCTTTGTCGCTGGAATCGCTGATTCAGCAAACGAGGCCTTTGGAGAAGAACCTTGCTTAACTGCGGCTGAATTTAACACCTTCTTAACTAGTTGGCCTAGGAGCTCCTTAGAATCGACTTTTGACGAGGAAGGAGGGCTTTTGCTGGAATTCCTGCCTGAAATGTCGGGAGGTGGCGTAGAAGCAGCAACAAACTCTTTGGGAGTTGACTTCCCGGTATGAGCGAGCGCCGCTAACTTCACGGCTGAAGGTACTTCTCTAGATTTTTGCGAATGACTGTTAGAGCATTCACTGGAGTCCACAGAGCGCTTATCCGTCATTTTGGACACGTCGCCTTTAAGATTCTTGAACTTATCGCTATCACTTGGTGCCATTTTGGTCGGGGATCTGTCAGATTTTGCCGATGAGGTCTGAAAGGGATTTGAAGCATCCTCGGGTTGAACACTTCTAGATAGAACAGCCACATTTGCTGGATCTTTCAGTGCAACACTTGGCCCTTTTTCTGACGAGGGAACGGAATTTTGTTGCTCTATCGGATCATAGAAAATACTGGTACCTGTCAGAAACTTTGGAGATGTTGGCGAGGGCGAATGCAACGGAGAGGTAGGAGGAGATTTCAGTCGATTACTCTTACTCTCCTTTCCGCTACGTTTTTGAGTCTCGTCAGGATCTGACATGTTTAATCCACTATCGGAGGAGGAGCTACTCGGAAATCGCTTGTTAGTTTTCCCTGATGTCGCTCTACTTTTAGACAAAGTTTCCTCAGAGGAGGGAACGTAGAATACATCTGAATCTCTAGGAGTATCCACAGAACTCAAGTTTTCTGAGAATTGATCTTCAGTAGGTAAAACAGAGGACAAAGACGATTTGGAGACTCTCTCTGAAGGGTTGGCCGGACCACTTCTCTCTTCGCTGCTTTGACCTCGCTGCCGTGTCTCTGGGTTATACTGACCTCCTCTTAATTCCTTCTGCTCCAGTTTTGGATCTCGTGCATTAGGTGACCCACTTGGGTTGCCAGGATAGGTAGCCCCGGCTGCCCCAAAGAACTCAATGTGCCCTTTTGGTGACTTCGGGTAGAGGGGAGAGGTGGGATTGCTGGCTGCTTTGGGAGGAGGTTTGATAGTAGCGCTACCTTTGGCAGGGGTGCTTCCCCTTCGAGTGTAAGGGTACCTTAAAGGACTTGATGCTGACGAAGAGGATGTGCTGCTTGTGGTTTTATTGCCCTGATAATGCGGATTGGAAGAGTAAAGGTTCCTTTCTCTTGAGCATTCTTTGGCCCCGTGTCTCGCATTAGAACTTGTTACGTCGTTTCCCTTCGCATGAGGATTACTCGTAGAAACAGCTTTGGAATGTGGATCATTTTTACCGACATTTCCGTTGTCCTTCCTTCGATGTAAAACAGATCCTTCCCCCAGGAAACTCCTGGAAAAGTCTGACGCTGTTTGACGTACCGATAAACTGTCCTGTGAAGAGCTTTTGTGGACTTGTTTTGGGCTACGTGATAAATTAGTTTGCGATGAACTTTTCGGCAGCGGACCGTTCCGCGGAAGGCTTGAAGAATCGCGGTTTCCTAAAAGATTGATGGGTTGTGAAGTAGGTAGTGAATTTCGTTTGGATCTCGGGGTTCTGGTTTCCGAAGTAGTTTGCTTCTGAGGCATAGGATTTGAGACAAGTTTTCTAAGTGACATTGGTGACGGAGGATTTCTGGACGGAGAAGCATTGTCTTTCAAAGAAGGACTGTCATCTGATGGATGCCTTGACCTCACAATTTGATCGGTTCTAAATTGCGTTCTTGGAGTCTGGGAATCCTCTGAAGTCAGTGGGGTAGTTGATGACCCTTGGGTCGTAGAAAGACCACACGAGCTTTTGACTGTCGAAGAACATCCTGGGCCAAGCCCAGGATTACTTTTAGTATCCATTTTAGTGTTTGGATTTCCAGTCAGAGTTGAACAATTTTTGCTGACATTGTCAGCAGTTTTAGCGTCCCTGCAGTTTAAACCTTCAAGTGTACCGTTAGCGGAGCTTGGAAGAGGTTCTTCGTTCTCAATATCACCCGTGCTGCGAAGGATTTTTCTCTCGAATCGCTTCACATAGTTATCCGATGCATTTCTCCTATTTGTGACCGTATCAGAGCTAGCACCTTCTATACTGTCACGAGAAGATCTCTTTGGAAGACAGTTTGTGTCTCGCTCAGGTTCCATTTCCCCGCATTTGAAAGTGACGTTGGTAAAGTAGTTTGATGGCTTAAAATCCTTCAGTGATCCTGGACTTAAAGGAAACGTAGGAAAAAGAATAGTTCCATCCACACCACCATATGGCAAACCAAATCCGCCCACAGAACTCAGTGGACAAGAAACTGTCGGCCTTGTGGCTTCTAAAATTGCCAAATCCACGGGGATCTCAAACTTATGAGCGTTTGATGTCGGAGAACAGAGGAGGTCCTTAGGACTTTTGACATCGCAATATTGAATAGAAGGGTCTCTTTCTGGAAGAAAGCACAGATTCCTTGGTTTTGTTCGCGGCGAGCCTTTTTCTCGGACTGGTTCAGAATCAAGAGACGATTTTCTAGTAAGTTCGTTTGACGAGCCATCTTTGGTTTGCCAGGGTTTCGACAAATTTTCGGATGTGTGATTTGACTTGATAAGGTAATCATTTCTTAGATCAGTACTTGACGAACCTCTCCCGGAAGGAGTGGAAGAGACATTGCCAGATGGGCTTCTTTCTTTCGTTGTCTTTGAACTATATTTCTCATCCACCTTATTGTTTTTAGTCGGATAATCGTTAGTCAAAGAGAGCCCAGATACTAAACGTTCTTGGACGTTCTTCCCAAGAACATTTGATGGGCTACTGTCTCTCATGATATTCTCTTGAGACGTCCATTTCCTTATGTTCTCTAACAGCCTTGTTCTGGGCTCGTGACATTTATCAACAGTGGATTCATTCTCTATGTCAAGGCTTCCTTGGGAGGATGACAGGCGATTCCGACCTTCGACAGAAAGCATGGTTTGTCTGCCGTCAGTCGAACCTGAATCTGATCCACTGCGTTGAACTTCGCGGGGATCAGCGGAACTGCTGACTGATGACCGCCCACTGTCGTCTGATGACTCACTTGTCCTAGTTCTATCGCGAGACGAGGTAGGAATACCAGGCCTCGAAGTTGACAGTTCATGATCTGACGCGGGATGTGCTCCGTCACGCTTCGACGACGGACGAAGAGGACCAGTCTTAGAAGCTGGCTGGGGAGCTGAGGCAGAAAGATTGGGCTTAAATTGTCCCTTAACAATGCGATCTTCAGGTACCAGAGACGAAGAACCAAACTTTGATATCATGGACGTCACGGAGTTAGAACGAGCCCTTGGAGAGTTGTCTACAGACTCTTGAGACATTTGCTCGAACTTCGAAACAAGCATGGAAACGGGACTATCGGATCGTGATCCTGCGGGGCTGGATGGTCTACTATGGGTCCTGGGTCTTTGCACAGGATTGTTTGGTCTCGATCCTGACGGAGACGAGATTGATCTTCTCAGCCCATCCTGTGAGGTAGATGGGCTCGGGGGACGCCAGTTTGGGAAGGAACCCGTTGATACTCGTGTAAGGGGTTTATCATCAGATGACAAGTTCAATCCCTCTCTTCTCCAGTAAACGGGAGGCGTTTGGGAGCGAGGAGGAGTCGCCTCTCTGGGAGACGCTCGTCTTCCCAAGGAAGGAGAAGGAGTTTTCGCACGAACTAGTTTGATCTCTTCGCCAAGTTCGTTGGATTCACTAGTTATCGGTACCCTTCGTCGAGCAACATTGGAATTTGCTTCTGATTCAACTGGAGTTGATCTGCTCTTCGCAATTGGTGTTTGCCAAATGGGACGAGGAAGCTTGGACCCCTTGCTGTTCTCTTGGGCAGTGGAAAGCCTCGTTTGTTGTTTTGTGTCTGATTTTGAACTTTCCGATTTATCAAACCTTGGTATTGTACTGCTTGTTTTCTTTGGTCTAGGTACCATATCAGAGGACTCACTCAGATCGCTATCTGTTGACACAACTGACTGATTCAACGTCACGGACGCATCATTAGAAACATATGGCATAGGGGACATGGCTTGTTGAGGATAAGGCATCATTCCTCCCTGGGGCATGTACCAGAATGGGGACATCGGTAAAGGGGCTACACTGGGCATAGCAACGGCGATAGGCACAAATGTGGCATTAGGGACGGAAGGCATTTGGTTGTCGCTTACATCAGAATGCACGCTTGGAGAGGCAGAACGCCCAGCTGGCGTTATGGGGCTGAACATCATCTGGGCTTCGGATTGGCCGTAGTGTGGATAGACATATAAGGATGGCGAAGGAGGCTTAATGGGCTGCTCCTCTGCTGGCTTTCTCGATTCGTCGCTTCCTTGATCGTTCTCACCGGCAGAGAAAGGGTTCTTGTTCAGCTTGGCTGATGCTAGAAGAGATAAAAGCTGTTCTTTTTGATCCTCAGTCAGGAAATAGCCCCGTTTGCGTTCCGTGGAAGTGTCTTGGTTGGTATTCGCATCATTTACAGTGTTAGACTTGTCATTTGTGGAATCAGATAACGGGATTTCCCTATCGCCTTTCGAACAAACGCTGGATGTGACTTTGTCCTTTTGCGAATCCTCTGCAAGAGTATTCTTCTCCACTTTTGCTTCTTCTGACTTGGGAATTACTTTGTTCGTTAGAAATTCTTTAGTGGGCTTCCAATCGACATTACTGGACGGTTCTTGCTTATTTTGAGCCTTGACGAAGGGATTCCGTTCTTCAGGCTTTGCCGTCTGGAAAAAATAAAAAGAAAGAAATAAAATTTCTCACACCTGATGATAACAATAATACGCAACGATTTTATTTCCGTCCGTTTCGATACAACTGGCGAATTGGGTTCATTGTTGAAGAAATTAATTTTGCGCCCAAGAGCCGATTGCTTTCCGCAGCGTAGAGGGATTTTATGCTGAAGAAAAAGAAATTACCCGGCTTGGATTACAGAATTGTCAACACGGCAAGAACGAATGTGTGCTCCTGAAAGTTAACGGTTGCAAACAAAAGCAACGCGAATAGAAAAACTTGATGATTGTTTCGATGATTTATTGTTATGCTATCCGCTATTTATTTTCGCGCATGCTTGTTTATTAAACCTGTGGCTTTGAATTGAGACTGTAATCGCTAATACACCTCGAATCCTAGATGGCGTTAATTAAAGTATATTGTTGTTTCTCGGCGCATGACTCTCTAAAATTCTGAAAAGAATTCGAAGAGTTCGGAATTTGCGAGCGAATCGTTTACAAAGCATCAAAATTCGTGCAAACTGGACCTTCACTGATCCTCGAAACAGGTGGTAAGATAGTGAAAGTTCTGAACGGAGAATCAGAGAATTTGAATAACCCGACCATAGCAGAGAAACATCTTTTACACATTCTTGTTAACTGAAGATGATCAAATAGATACGAGGTTTAACTAAAGTCAACAGGAGTCTTACCTTGAGGCGTTTGCAATAGAAGGAAGTCATGAATTAAGAGACCCACATACGTAAAACATGAAAGCTTATTTAGGTTATGTGATGTCCACAGCAAATTCTCACTTTAGGATAGTATAGTTCAAAAAATATATATGAATAATGTTTCACCCGAAAATTAGAAACACCTGAGGAAACACCGTGCAAATTGGAAAGTCTTTGTAGCATGTCCTCTGCGGAAGTTTGAAATGTTTTGACAAGTTGGTTCATTTGAATTTAACACAAATCTGGAGTTAGACAAACATTTAAATAGAAAAGTGGATTGTAAAATTCAACAAACAAAACCGATTGCTACACTGAGCTAGTATAGTAATCAACAAAATGAACTTCAGCCAGTCACTTGTATTTCAAGATTTATATAATTTAAACAAAACATGATTCCAGATACTCTTTCGTGAAATAACTATTGAAAACGTTCACTCTCTACATTATTTAGATACCCCCACTGTCCTAGGGCCACACACTTGCATCACCAGCTGTCGTGTTTTGTTAAAACAATGAAAATTATTTGATTTTCTTTCAAAAATTGGATAATGAAACTATTTTTATAATTCACTGTAGTGCCAAGGTTATAACTAAAATTTTAAACAAATGTCGCATGGCGGTTAGGCTTGGCGAATGGCTTGACGTACTCCGACGGTTTTGAAGGCCACTGCATTCATAACGCTGTCAGAAAACCCTTCTGCTCTTGACAAAGCGTGATTCGAGCAAGTTTTTATCGTCTAAACGGCGATATGACAACCGCGAATGACTAAATTCAAGTTGTTCTTACTTGAAGTACTTTTGAATCCAACGATGGCCTGTGTGACCGCTGTATTCCGAATCCAGCGTTTTTTTTTTCTGCCCCGAGAAAAGCACATAAGAGACCACAAAACTAGGTTTTCTGCTCTTAAGTTTTTAATTTCTCAACTCTTCATCCAAACAACTTTCTCATTCTATTTTCAATTTGACATCAGAAGAATCAGTTAATGAACACTTTGCTTTCATAATTTTGAATGGCCTGTCAGTAAATAGCTAAAACACAAAGAAATTACTGAGGAAAACGGATTTCGGGATTTTTGGGTTAATTTTTTTCATTGTCCATTAAGCTTTGATAAACGGACGTAGCCTGGCTCAAAGGAAGCGAATTAGACAACCATTGAAATATAGAGACGACGATAAAGATAAAAATTGCCTTAAGACCTTCCGTAAATCTGAGCTGAGTTCCGGGGTCACACCTTAACATCTCATTGAGCCTCGATAAATAGACGGCATAAGCTTGTGGAGGCTAGTCTTTCATCAACCTAATACTACTTAAAAATCGAAAAGTCCATTTGGCAACTGATAAGAGATACGGAAAAAATAGAACGCAAATGATTTCAGGATACATATCTCCATTTTTATCATTTAATCATTCAGAGTTATCGGGATCACTCGGTTTGAAGCTAGAATATGCTGTTCGTTTCAGAATTCTACTATGGTAAAAAGAAATTAGTTATTACTTACCGGGTAAGACCATTTAAATGAAATCTTTGAGAAGCTTTTTCATGTGGAGCTGTTTTTTTTTTTTGTCTAATATCTTGAAAAATAAACTTCCATGTAATTTGAACTTGGGTAATGTTGGTCATCCTCGCTATTTCAAGCCAGCAGTTAATAATTCCTTGATACTTTTTAACTTCCCTCAACTAATTCAAGTAAGCACACCATGAGAATTTAGCCGAGACTGAAGAAGATTGAAAAGGACTACTAACGGAGACCTTGACACATTTAAGCTGCATTTTTCTAAGCCTGTCGTTTCTGCGCTGGAAACTTTGTCATGAAACGTTTTTTTTTAGAAAGCGACAACAAACAACAACAACATCAATCGGATTTTGGTTGTTGGTGTCCATAGATTCTGATTTTGTTGGTGTTACAGTATTAGGTAAGGAACTGAAAGACTACACTCGTATTTATTTTTCAATTATAGAATTGAAGCTTCTAACAGAACACGATCAAACTTTACTTGCTGTTTATGTACTTTCTACAAATTAGCTGGAAAGAATCAGCGGCTTTTTAATCACGCAAACAAGCAAATCCTCTCCGCAGACCTCGGGGACACGACTAAGACCTAGCAATTTGAATTTGTCTCACGAGGGTTAAAAGGAGTAATTGAGTTTTTGCTACAAGAGGGAAGGAGTTTTTGCAAAAATCTGTGAGTGATAATAAAACATAACTTACTTGTTTAAGAAAGCCTTTGAATGAAGCCGCCACAGAGATCGACCCCATCAGAGTGTCGTGATGCTTCTTATCCTCTTCTGCTGTTTTTTTCTTTCTGGTCTATAGGAAACAAAATGAGAATCATATAAGTTATCTTATCCCACAACCGATGCCTCTTTACTGCTCTTCAGCAAATTCTACCTGTTAAACCTCCCTTCAGCAGAACCTTTCTGTCAACAAAACACCTGCCTCGTTTTGCACTTACCTGGCGAATTTACTCTGACGTTAAGATTCAGCAAATGATTCATGACTTTAAAAACTAGCTGCGCTCTAAGATAATATTATTAAACGCTATGGTCTCGAATGTTCTGAATATTACGATATTAGAAAGATGAGTTGTTGGCTAGGTGATTGATAGGGTTACTTTTGAAACTCTTTGGCATCTCAACAAGAACGAGGGCCATATTTACATTTAGCAAAATATTGCTTAAATGCCCGTGCATTTTCAAGCGTGATTATTGTGTTGAGCGGCCAATGCTGTGCTATTAAAAAACAGGCTTAAAGATTTTTAACTGCGTTTACAATTGTGTTCTCAATTAGCATAATAGACTCTTATGATTTTATTCGTCTATTTCTATCTTAGATTTAGTTTTGATTGAGAAGATATATCAAACATTCAAAAAGGTGTTTCATCGGGCCTGTTTCATCACATTTTCAACACTTCTTTTCCAAATATTTCCAAGCACCTCGAAGTTTGTCAAAACTACCCCTCCCTCTGAGCATGGGATTTCAACTGTCTTATTGGTGTTAAGAATTGTGATGAAACACAGTCTCTCCAGTCTAATATTCCGTCGGCAAGTGGTCAAACTGCGATATTTTAGACATTTTAGAGTGCTAAAATATCTATATACATATTTTTGGACTATCTAATCGACAAAATCAGCGGTTTTTGAAAAACAAAAGGATGCTGCTATCGTTGCAACCTCCGATGCTTAGAAATCCATGAAAACAATAGAAAACTATGCGGTCATAAGTCATTTTCGGCGACTTTGAACATGGAGCTTAAGCGATTTGCCGCCACGAAATCGCTGCTGTTTTGAGCATGCTTGAATTTGGGTGCGATTTGCAGACGATTTCTAGTTGGAGAGCAACGAAAAAACCTACCTTGGCGTCAGCTCCTAAGAGTGGTTTGTCGCAACATGGCGCACGGGACTAATACCTGACTTCAAAGAAGACTTTGGCATAGCGTTCGTCTGGGATCTCCCTCGAGATATTTAAGCAGTTGATCACGTGTTATATCTGCTTCCCTCCCCGTGGAATTGAAATTCACGCCTTAATCCTTAATTTTTTTTTTTTTTTTTGGCGGCAACAAAGAAAACAAATACCGATACAAAACGCATTGCACCTTTTTTCTTCGTCTTTCCCACGATACATTTTTGTTTGCCACAAAGTAGCAAAGCTAGACATATGGAACTTACGTACACTTCACGCTAACCGCTGCGAAAGGCCCCAATTCATACTGAAAGTTGCCAGGAAATCGCTACTACTTTGCGCGTCTGGACTGATAGCTGTATGAATTGCCTGAAAAGCCGCCTGACAAAAACCCCGACGTAAACAGGTCCTCATGTTGTGGTAAGATATAAATAGGAGGTTGCAATCCAATTTGTTTTCATGATTCTTGCCCCATAGCAAACAAGAGTTTAATTCAAACTGACGTTTGTAAATAGTTTGGCGGTAATACACAGATTGGGTTTCTATAATAGCAGCTTCTCCGACGAATTTGATAGAAAAAAAACTTTACGTCGACCCGTGAAGTTACATAGCTGCACGCTTTCGGTGACTTGAGTGACTGATTAATCTTTTGCTAAAGCAAACCGCAGCCAAACGAATTTCCCGTTCCCCCAGGCTTTTTTGTTAAAGGCTTGCCGTTACTGTAAATGTGCAATGTAAATTTAAAAAATGAACATAGATTAAAAGTCACACAGGAGTAACAAGGGAAAAAAATAAAGTGAGTTCTTAACATTCCTTCTAGTTAGCATCTTAAGTACATCATTATGATAGGATATCACTCATGCGACGCAAATAATTGTTTTGGAAGCAATTAAAGTGTTGATACCACGGTAAATGATTATTTCATTTCTGCCCAATCGTCTCCAACAGAGTCATGTAAAAGCCTACTTGTATGGATATCTGCTTTCATAAATAGCTCACAGTACATTTAAATTGTTACATAAAGGGAATAATACCCTTTTTAACACCTGTGGAGTATTTAATTCTCCCCTGAAACCAATCCTAATTTTTAGTGTCTATTAGAGCCAAAGAAACAAACAAAAGATTTAGAAAGCAATCTGAAAATGTATTTAGTACTCAATGATTTGAAAATCACTGCAGTTGTGTGAGTTGCCGTACTTTGCAAATTCCCTAAATTGACTGATTCGAAACAGTTCCGAGTTTTCAAAACATTTCAACTGAGCAAATCTCTGGAATGAGGTGCTGCTGACATTGGCACTGGCCATTACGGCTGACTTCGAGGATTGAGAATGACAGGTAGAGAAATGCGTTTTAACTTACCAATTTCAGTCGGTCGCGCATCTTATTTTGGACAAGGCAACAATAATCTTTAGTCCTCTGCGACGTGACGATAGGTGCGACGAATTTTGATTGTGTCATCGCACGCGTGCAATACCGAAGTTACAGACTTGTATACTGGTCGCGTGATTGCGAGTTGATAAGCCGACGGCGGAGCAATGTGCCTGATTATCATATTAACTGTTAATTACCACTCGAGAAACACAAATATTTACATTTTAGAGAAGTCAGCTATGAAAGAAAACCTATAATTCTTAATCACCGACCAGCAGAGAATGTCACGTCAAAGAGGCCTGTTTGCTTTCAATAGACTGTGAAAAAGTTCACAGCTTTCCTTCAAATAGCTGCGTGTACAACATTGTTTCACCGTCAATTACGTAACATTAGGCTGTATGTTAACTCCTTACTTCTTAACAAAAGCGAACTCACGATGAGAAAACACGAAGCCGTTTTGCATTTGAAAGAATGTAGACCGCTTTCGATGAGTAAACACGGGCGACTCAAAATGCCTCGAGGGTAATAAAACCAAGGAAATTGAGTTTTAATCTCTTTTGAAAAAGAACCGACATCGGAAAAACAAAGGAGGGAAGTGACTTGAAGAAAGAATTTGGACATATAGTTTAAAAATGTAATTGCTACGTGATTGAAACAACCCAAATTACACGCTCAAGTTGCTTTTACTGCGTAACTTCCAAACATGCCTAGAAATAACATGTCCAAGATGTTAAGTTTCCCTTAATATCAAGTTCTACCCGAAAGCATTCAGCCAAATGAACTTTTTCTAGCCTTGAATTCCAATGAATTAATTGGTTTCGGGTCAGTTCTATTCAACTGGTTTCAGCAGTTTTTATAAAGGTCAACGTATTTTCAACTGATTGATTCCACGAGTGGTTTATCTGAACAACTAGGAAAATAAGTAATGCCTCTTATTAATTTACATGAAGATCAGTTGAATATTCTTGTTTTTGAGTACGGCTTAGGAACAATTCTGTGTTTGGAATTAAAGAATGTTAGGCATATAGTGTAAGGCCTTTCAGCCCCGAGCTAAAAACTTCAATTCTCTTAACCAAGCCCCATACATTTCTTTAATGTCATTTCTGAGAGTTTAGTGATTCATCAAAGCAATACGTTTTTGGGTGAATTACCGGCTTATCGCACTTTTTGAAACGGCTTCGGAAACATACCAGGCTCGCTTCGTCTCGCCATGGCTATGTTGGCTAGAAAGCGTCTCCAGAAAGTAAGAACCGTGACTTGACCAAAGGAAAATGATATGCCTTCGAAGCGTAATAAAGAGACACGCTAGCTGCATGGTTAGTATGACCGCATTACACGGGTTACTCACGTCATCCTTTTCTATGGCCTCGGAAGCCTGGTACTCCCATAGTAAAGCCTGGCATCTTTCTCGTGACGTCATATCACCTTCGTTCTGTAAGGATTCGCATGTCTTTGAAAAAGAAACAAAAATGTTGCGTTACAAAGGGCGGAGAAGAGCAATGTAAAAGTGCGACAGTGGGTAGTAACAACACTTGTTTTATTTTCAAAAATAAATTTGTTACTGGACTTGTTGGGCAGCAAAAAAATGTCAGAATATTACGAATTTCGTAATTTCTTGTTAAGCCAAGCACACGAGCAAGTTTGTAACTTCCTTGAAAAATTGTCCTCCTTTTTCACTATACGCCAGCTTTTGAATGAGAAGACTGAGAGCTTCAAGGACATTTGCCAAGGAGAAACCTGTCATATTTTTTGTTCCTCTTAGCAAAGAAACCTTGTCACATACCTTTGCTGTTCAAAGTGTTATACATGAAAAAACAATTGAATATTATACACTTAATGACTGATCCAGAGGGAAATGGTCGATGTTTTCCGAGACGAAGTCGAGGGAAACATCGAGATTCAAGGTCGTGTGCTTATACCGATGTTTCCCTCGACTTTTCGTCTCCGCGGGAAACATACATCAACCAATGGAGGCGCGGGTTAGAGTTAACTTGTTTCCAGTGATACAGCAAGAGAAGTTGACTAGGGTTTAACTTACTTGTAGCACATCATATAAGCCTGGCCTGGCATCCTGGGCATCCTCTGTCATAGATACCAGCAGCTCTTGGAGTCTGCGACTTAATGATGGTTTCTCTGCCTCTGTCAACCGCCAGTCAGCCGCTGACCACAGGGTGGCAGCCAGACTGAAAACACATGTCTGTGATAAAATGAAAAAGCAGTAAGTTATCAAGGCAACGGGAAAAGAAAACATAGGACAAACTCTGGTGACCAGGCTCCCAAAATTGTCAGCAGTGACTATAAGTACACGACCTGTACCTACGGGTTTGTACACAGTCATCTCTTGAAGATAAAATTACAACACTTGCGTGGTCATGCGAAAGAGGCTCCTTCCCATGATCCTCCGAGTGTTAAAATTTTTCTCTGAGAGGCAGAGTGAGCAATACCAGTCCCTCCTAAGTAGCATATATTTGTTTTGATACGTAAAATGCTTCGATTTTGAGCGCCAGGAAGTTTTGAGGCTGGTTGATCGAAACGCCGTGCTATCCAGGTACAAGATAATAGACAACAAATGCTAAACGTCATAAACGGTCAAGAGAGAAAATAAGGCCTTTAAGAGGGCCGATGATTAAATATTTCCTTTTATCCTCTCTTAACAAGACATATTGAGAAAAGCTACAAGTAAGTTATTTTCCAATGAACAGTAGACACCTTGTAAGACGAGCAATTTGTAGCGACTCTTCTGCCACATTTTGCTATGTTTAACAAAGGCCTCACAAAGGTTTGTAGAACGAGGAAAATGGCGAAAAAACCGCCACCAATGCATTGCACACTGGCAGCCGCAGTGTAAGAGCGAAGGAGTTTGGGTCGCAGCTATTATCGTGGGGTTAGGTAAAATGACAGCCGGCCATGGTTCACACTGTGCGTCAATATAAATTTGTTTTGACTTCTGTATTGAAAGCGTCCGTATGAATTATAGACTTGATATTTTAGTAATGTTACACTCCAGCGGACACCAGAAATTACAGGATGAAAATAACAGTATATTGTACAACCAAAATTAAGAACAAAAGGTAGCAGATTTTCACACGCAATTCGCCCACAAAGAGAGCAATATCTTTTAAGAGGTCAATAAGTTAAAGTCATTTCAATTTACGAATTTCTAGAGAAAAACCAATTAGCTGCAAATTCATTCATTAACCGTTGTGATACGAACAAACAAAGCTGATGCTAAGAAAGGAACTTTCATGAATACCAAAAATGTCCGTGGAATTTACTGTGTCTAAGAGGTTTAGTGAATGAAGAGCAAAAGTTGGAATTACGAGGCTCTTGTTACGTTGCTTATGACCCCATAACACTTAAAGGCGGCAATAAAACCACTTTTGTGTTGAGTACTTCTGATTAACACTTTTGGAATACCTCAGGGAGTGTCTTGAGATTCCGTGATGAAGAAAGACGGCGGATGTGGTATAAGCCAAAACAAAAACAACTTGATAAGCGGAATAATTGCAGGAGGAAAAAAAACACTAACTTCGCTAACTCCGTCAAAAAAAAGAAAAGCAATAGTCGCTGTTTTGCTAACAAAGTGATCAAGGAAACGAGACAGTTAATGAAACAACGCACTCAAGTAAATTGTATTGAAAGTTCTCGACACTAAATACCAAAAAGTCTATTTCTCTTAATATCGGTCATGAAAGTCACGCTTTCACTGATGTCAGTCTCAAAAATAATAGTTAGCGCAATTTACACCCAATCGAGAAAGAGAAAACAGAAGCTGTGTTATTTCCCTAAGGACATACAGGGTTATATTAGTATATTTTGAATAAGAGATAGTGCATAATTTGCGAATAAACAAGTAACTGATATCATGGCATACCAAACACACGACATAACCGAAAAGTAAACTGCCGGCTGTGAAGTGGCTGAAAACTTAAGATTTCTCGGCCACTTTCTAAGCCAACGTTATGTTAACAACATCAACAGGATGGCAAAACATGACATAACGTTTACAAACGAATCGCCGGTTGTTCTTTTAATAGGGCAAGAATGCACGTGTAAGAAAGTAAAGATTTCTGTTCACTTACCACACTAGCTTGTATTCCAAGGGTAAAGTTTCGTAGAAATGCGTCAAGAGATCTCAGAAGTTAGTAACATAACCTTAAAACTTCTAGAGCTCTTGAACGGACGCGCTGACTAGTCAAACAGACAAACAAATCAAGTGTAATAAATCATGTAAATTTGATGGTTTCGTTGTGCGAGTAAACATTCCCAAGGATATCCGAAGTACAGTGTAAGAAATCTGTTCCTGATTGAACGTACTTTCAAACCTTTTCGTTCGCAGTTGAAACAGGTATGAAGAAACGGTTTTCCCGTATGTTCGGCTGCTTCTAACTCTTGAATGTAAAATATTTTGAACTCACGCCCGCCGGACTTTTTTTATACTGGCAAATGCCTTCTATTGTTATGCCACACAGTGATGCCTTTTGATTACACAAAGAAAAGGAAACTAATGCGCGACCAGCTGGAACAAAAGAACGAGTACCTAAAGCAAAACAAAGATCTGTTTTCTTATGGTTACATTTCAAGACCACTCTACCTTTTAATGCCTGAAAATGTTACCCAATCTTAAAAACCTGGCATCTAGTATGTAAACCTCCTTGTGAGTCCCCGTTAAATACTTAATAACACAAGTAAGAGAATTACAAGTTAAAGTCGGTGCTCAGTTGCCAAATTCTCATGACTTATAAGTATGATTTTATATTGATATCCTGAGCAGAAATCCGGTACTGATCAGGCTCAGGGCTAGCTTTTTTCACTTTATCGCGATCGCAGTATACTAGAGCTGGTCTCTGAGCTTAACTTTAAAGAAACGTCTTACACTATTTTCTCATGCCTTGTTAAGATTTTAAATAGCGCATAGCTGAAACTTAATGCAATTGTGAGTTACAAATACAGAGAGAAACGCTTCATAGCTTCATTTTCAATGACTTTATATACCTGCGAATTTGCTTCCACAGCTAAAAGCACATCCATTCAAATTGTTGTCTGCTCTGTCTACTGCAACAAGCTTTTGCTCAAACCTCTACAACGCACAAAGCCATCAGTTTGTTTTATAGCTATGTCATGTAACAACTGAGCACCCATAGGCGTTGACTCTACACGTTGTGCGTTACTCCGCCACAAGTACCTGGCACTAATGAGCCATGAGTAAACATTCTTGAGAATTTCTCTAAACATACAAAGGCTTCTTGCGTCGACGGGATTACTTAATGGAAATCAATCCCCTATACTGTTCGTAGTTATACAACCAAAACTTAATGCGTTAGGTAAGGAGCCACTACTGAATGATATTTTCTCTGACCACACAAAGTTTCGTGCGCCGATGACGTCACGCACTTGCACTTAATCGCCTCAGCTGCATGCAAGTTTCTGTATATACAGTGACGTCAGAACAGTAATTAAAAGCCATTATCAGACCGCGTAGTCAGTATTACGTTTATTGTACGAATAGATACAGCTTTAATTGTCATTAAGAGCCTTTTGTATTCAGCACAATAACAGCTGAGTTTACGTTTCTTGTGAACTGAGTTTGTAGGCGACGATAGGCGAGAAAATTGTTATTTTCCAAAAAGGATAAAATATAATTGGCACGATGAAATGTTTCAGCTGAAAGAAAAACAGCGATTCATTAACCTATTTACCAGCGTAAATAAATACGTAATAATTTAGCAATTATAGAACGATTGTCGTAATGAATTTTAAACGTTGCGCCCCTGGACATCAAAGTTACTAGGCAAGACTACTGTCAGGTTATTGAACAAAACACTGAGTATTTCACTTTCACTTCAACACTTGACAAAGTTGCCTGGGGTTTTATCTGTTTTTTAAAATCTACATACTGAGTTTTGTTTGACCCTGAAGCTGAAATACTCTAGCTTTGAAATTTCTGACACTTGGTTAAATTGTTCTGTTGGCTAAGAAAAGACGCCTCTCAGAGGATCTAACATCATCTGTAGCCGAGAGTTTGTGTGTAATTACATTTTGTAGGATTCGTAATTAAAACCCTTTCCGCATGACTCTGTTGGACACCTTCGTGTAGTTGTCGCTTTGTTTCACAGTTAGAAGAGAAACGTTCAGTGTGAAGTCTTATTCTGCTTGTTCATACACACCGCGTGGATGTGTGTGCTTTCTAGATTTGCATAATGTGCTATCCTACTTAAATATGCGTACACAAAATATAATATACAATAGGTGCTAATTCTCACGTGCCAATATGTTACACCGACATCCTTGGGGCCGGGAAAAAAGTGTGCACTTGGGAGACGCTATTTATGAAAGGTTAGGACGGGAAATCAAATTGACTAAGAGTGCGTTTAGCGACAGGAATCTCAGTGTTCGACTGTACCCTTCAATTGCGACAAAGGACAGTCACTGAACAAGTGACAGATTTTGCCTTATTAAGCCAGCCACCACAATCAAACTTCATTACACGGCGACATGCCAGATCGCAGACAAACAGACGAAGCTGAAAACCTTACAAACGTTACCCTTTCAACCGTAACAGCGAGCAATATTTAAATGCTCTAACTCCTCTTTAATATTTCTTTGCAAAGCTAAGGAAGACAGAAAAGGCCTCTCTGTATATCAAAGGTGGGTGAGAGAGCTTCCTGTAACAATATTATTATTATTTAAGACACCATATTCAGCATTCAATTACTTGTTTAGGAACGTTTGAAACAATTTCAATGAAATCTCCGCAAAAACCTGGCAACTAATAGACGATGGGGTAGTGTGTTACCCAGGTGGGATCAAACTTAAAGGAAAATTTCCACGAATTTTGAATTACGAACTACAAGAACTGATACGGTATAACATGCACGCCTGTTCCAGATTATGACGATGTCTTAATCGATCGACACTGGTTCAATTTGCTAAAATACCGTCAGACACAAAAACCGCAAAGAGACACACTAAAGAAAAGAGTGATAAATGACTCATTAAGTGTACTTAATATGAGCATAACTCGTGACTTATTCTAATCGGGCTTACAGACTATTTGTTGTTAGTTACAGGTTCAAAACGTAAGCTTGCCAAAGGCTATTTTTCTGCAATAACTGTGAACATTCTCAATTACTTAGAGATTAGACGGTTTATCATCAATAAGTAGTACAGTCATTACAACTGACAATACAACCCTTGTTCGCGGTTCTTAAGCCCTATGGGCCGGGTAGCTCTTTTAAATTTGTTATTTTGTGAAAAAATGTCACACGAATATGAAGAGCCTATCGCAGAACGCGACCGGATCAGTGTTCAGTTTTATTTAATAAACGACGCACAAAATTGTGAAGAGAATTATCACAAAACGTTTGGAAACAACACAATGTACATTGACTAAGGAAATAAGTCATTGTTTTGCCACTGTAGTCATTTATCAAAAGTAGGCATAAGTTTGTGTAGGGAATCGAAGTTATAAGTTGTTCAAACGTTAAGAAATATAACAAGGTCTTTAAGATGTCTGGAAACGCATGCAGTAACTTGACAAACTGCGCTTGAACGTTGTTAGAGAAAATGGATTAGTGAAGTCCAATTACCTCTTAGCGGTCTAGACATGTGGTTTATCAAAGCACGAAAGTTTCAGTGACTGACCTCCGCTTCGTTAATCATAAACCTCGCAAGACTGATTCATACTTTTCGCACGACACAAGTTTTGAAAACTGAATGCCACAGCTCTTTTGAGAGTATTCCGTGTGGAGCTGGGTGGAAAAACAGTGGGACTACAAGTTTGCAAAATACATGAGGTCTAAGAGTCGATGCAACAAATCCCATCTGCGCATTAGATAACTACATAGTACTGAGCACAATATCTTAGCAAGATGGAGATCTTTTCCACAAAAACCGCAGTTAAGTACACTGAGAAAAACTTCTTTTTCACTAACTAAAGCGAGAGCGAAAATTATAAAACAACATCGAATGATGAGTTCAACTAGCAGCTTAACTGAAGCCAAGGAGAGCACTTCATACATAATACAACGACCGCGATTGAACGATGTGTGCTTTAAGCTTTACTTGCTGCAGCTTTCGACCCGATTCACTCAACTCAGAGGAAACGTATAGGGAACACAACATTACAGTTCTCCTTAAAATGAAAATGATTCGCTAGCAGTCCGTGAAAAAGACAAAGCACATACCTTGGTCCACGAGTTAATCACATGCGTTGTTTTCCTTTTTGCTGACGATCACAACGACAGTCGGATGAAAATCACGCTAAATTGACTTTGCGTTGATGCAAAGAAATGTCATTGTCCATATCACACATGATCTAACAACATAATCATCTACCAAATGGTGTTAGCCGTGTCGGACTTGATACGAATTATTCTTCAATCCCAGACGCCTGGGTTTCTCACTGGCTATTTTGCATGTGTTTCGAAGTTCCTGTGGCATTGGACAATATGATGGTTTCCACTGATGTGTCACAACAAACTCATAGGTGACCTCAACGAAATGATATGTCTTTCAGTCGCATTTGCCTCGAAGGCAATGTTAAACGTTTCAAATTTTTCAATATATAGTTTGTTAATGCATGATGAGTCGATAAATTTTGAAGCTTTCACTGCTACATCTTACACCATTTTTGTTGTCATGGAAGTTCTCTCGGTACACACAGTAAGGAGAAATTCTTATAACTCTACTTCCAAAATACAGAGAGCTCTTTATTATGCGGATATCGACACAATTGGGTCCATGTGACGCTTAAGTCAATACTGACAAACTACTATCTATCCACAACACAAACAGTTTGTCTTCAAGGACAGTTCCTGACTTTATACACAACTATTCCTCATATACAGCAATCTCCAGTTGGGTCTCTCTCTAAAGGGTTTTGTTCGACTGTATTTACACAAAAACAGTTGAGAAGCCGAGAGTATCAGACCATGTAGCTATTACTGTCAAAGAGCATGTCTCAACAATTACTAAATTTTCTCACCTTCTCGGATGCAAACTTGTTAGAGTATTCTGGAGCCAGGAATAGGTCATCAATAGAAACTCCTGCAAGACAAGTGTCAACATACAACAATTAACGGATTGATAAGCTCATGTCAGTTAACACGTCTCTGATGTCACAACCTTAAACAAGATTAAGAGTTTCAAAAACTTCTTTACATAGTCTAGTAAGTGATATCATAAAGCCTCTCACCAGACACGAAAACGCCGCAACCGTTGAAATAAAATTGTTGAATAGCCGATGGTTTTGATGTGAAATGGATATTAAATAAATATCACGTCTAGAGCTGCTTTCTATGAAAAACTGAAGACATTTTGAGCTTCACAAATTGCGGGCACCTCTCGGACGGAACCTGCGCAGATTGTCTACGAAACGAGATTTGAGAAAGCACGATACACTAGGATTTGAAGAATACAAAAGCATTAGTTACAATCAAAAGACAGCCTCTAGATACAAAATCTCGCCATTAATAACGTAACTACGTAACTAGAGATTTTCTTGGCAGTGCTTGGGTGTAGTTCATTAGAATGAAGTCAGCTGAGAAGCCAGTCGTAAGAGAATCGTGAAGAAATCTTTGTCTGTGTTTGCAGCGAGCACAAGGATTGTACCTAATTACCAGCTCGTTAATGGAAGGACCGTCTTTATACATTCCTAATGTGCCCTCTTTGTGCACAGGGAAAGTTATTTTTAGCACACAATTCTTCAGCTAATCCCTCTTGCTATACAAAAGACAGCCTTGATTTCAGGCACGTTTAAAATAACCTAACTTATTTGAAGAGCTGCTAGCAATTTTGCAGAATGCTTACTCTGGAAAATGTTCTTACCATGGTAAAATGGCGTCGGAGGTCACAATTACCTTAAATGAACAGGCTAAAGGTGTACATACTGTACATAAATAAAACATAAACATACTGACAACCTAATTAATATACAAAACAAGGGAAACCTCTTTCAAACGTTTATATCAACGGATGGCCAAACACGCCACTAAAAGCAGTATCAATGAACAATGGGTTAATCAAAACAAGAGTGTGTTGACTGCCTGTTAAACGTTAAGGTCAATACACTCACTTCAAATCCAACAAACGTTCAACAGATCTAAGCTGATACACAGTTACTTCTGAAGCATGTGCTCTTCTCACACTCAACCCCTTTGAAAAGTAGCTCCACTTTCAAACAACGTGAAAAATACTTCTTGATTTTGCACCATCGAAATGAGCACGAACTATCAAACAACGCTTGAAAAGAGTCTTCGCCATTGTTTAGTACAACTTGAAAGTGACTGAGCAAAACAACTCAGGGGAAAACAGTAAAACCAATTTAGCTCAAACCAGAATGGACCTATTGTTGTGTAAATCTAAGATTCTATTTCAAACGCGATTATAATGATTCGAACGCTAACGCGAGTAATGAGCTTAAGGTCATTCCCCAGTATTGCAATGCGCATCCCTACTGCGCATAATTTAACGCGTGCATAGCGCGCGCGCATTAAAAAATGGCGGCTTTTTCTTTACAGCTGGACCTCGCCATAGAGGTAAATCGTCATTTTCTCGCAAACGAGTATGGTGACCTAGCATTTTTTTCTGTTGTTTTGAATTGAGTATTAAATTTCTCTGTGTAAAATAAATATGGACCAATTCTCAGTGTAGAACAAAAAACAATCGTCGGAAACGTGAATTTGGCAAGCAATCGTGACTACAGTCATGGTGCTATTCTAAGGATTTATTGGGTATAAACAAGGTGCATAGTGATTGATGCGACTTCAGCGAAAACAAGTGCTCATTGTTGATTCACGTAAAAGAATCTTAACTAATGATTCTTGCTGTTTATATTGGTCCTTGAACTAATTTCAGTTTTGATTTATGTTTTTATTATCTTTGTCCCAATGCGAGGAGGTTAGTTCTCGAACTGGAAGAGAGCCTTCTTCTTCTACACCGTCTCAACGAGTTTCGTAAAAAGGAGAGGTTGCATGGCAAGATCTTAGGCGAGGTTGCACAGCGTATCAATCATGTCTGGTTGCTCATCTTTTATAGCTGTTCCATGACGGTAAGGAAAGCAAGTAACAGTCAAAAGAGCGTTAAACCCGACAAGTTGACAGAAGTCAAGCTCTCTTTCGTCCAGCTACATAATATTCCATCTGAACATCTTAAGATTCCGATTTAAACCCGGTAAACAAACAGGGAACTTAACGCTTTCCAAAGGTCGCAAACTTAGTGCGTACAAACCTGTGCTGAGGTGCTTGAACTTGATGGTACCACTTGGGTTGATGATTACGGTTTCCAGGGACACGTAAGAAGCTGAAAAAAGAGACATTAATAACCTGAACTGCTTGGGTTGACCGTCGCTTTAGTAACGCGGGAGTCATGAGAACCCTTTGAAGCTCACAAATTTTTTTCCGAAGCCTCTTCATAATTTCTCAAATAATCATTTCTATCTTTCCTTCACGTCAACTATCCATCACTCTCTGTCAGCAATTCATAAATATTACATGCACTCAAGCCATTCACCAAATAAACATTATTCTATTCTCAGCCAAAAGAAACGAAGCCATCATTAATTGATTCGGCACCGATTACAGAACCATTACAGTACCATGTACATGTGGCTTCCAACTCTGATTGGCACGATAGGCTTCTTGTTATTAACCGGTTGTCTTATAAACCGACCCCCACCCTCCCCCTCCCCCCTCCCCTCTTCCCCTGGGAAGACCGCTTTATCTTTTAATTGTTATCTACACTTACGCAAACTTCCCAGCGCATCCAGGGTCCGCAACGTCTTGGAACACTCTTTGCAAATGGCGACCAACTCTACTTCAGTCAAACAGGAAGAGAGGCCGTTCAACAGCTCTCGGATATTCACAGCCTTCACAAAACACGTCAAAAATCAACTTTATTCCGGCAATCAGGATTAACATTCTCTTTATATAATTTCTGTAATTTTCGGAGATTTTCTGATCATGCAAGTCCTTCATAGCTCCTGGTCTGCCTACTTGAATTTGTTATAGGAGGTAAAAAGAAAGTCGACTTTAAATCCCCGAATCGTAACATAACACGAGTAAAATTAAATATTTGCTTTCAGTTAGAATGTTTATGTCTTTCCCCGGCTTATCATTGGTATTCAGCCTTACGATACAAAATTGGGAGGGAATTGGGGAAAGGTATCAGTTCTTATAAGTCTAATTGGGCAATAACGAAAATACATACTGAACGGTTTATAAATACCTTTCTTAATAGACTTAGTTTTAGATATAAATTAGCAACGTAGATTTTTCAATTTCTTGTCTTCTTTAATGCAATTTTAATTTTAGCATTTTCAGTCAATTTTTTTTATCGTAAGGGCCTATTAAATATTCTAGCTAATTCTACTTTGTAAATTTTGATATGTATTTTTATCCAATGAATAAAGACATTATTACATTATTATTACCACTACGATCAATAATTTTAACGTACCTCCTGTCGTACCGGTGCACGAAGGACAGAACTTTCGACAACCGTTCTTATCCTCTCAAACTGTGCTGCAGACGCTGGTATACTGTTGCTACCACTAACGCTCTCTGTATAAATCTTCGATCTTCTTTTCGTCACACGAGGGACAATGCTTTGCTTTCTTCTGGGACCCATTTTTCTGTTCATCAGCTTTGCGAGAACATTTGTTCTCGACTGTTGGGATGGAGAGTCGGGTCTTAAGTCAAGAGCTGTTTTACCGGCATTAGCCATAGAAGAAATGTCCCCCACTCCATCATTCTCTACTTGTATTTTGGCAATACTGGGTGTAATATTGTTATTCGCGTCTACGTTAGGACTATTCTCGATGCTTTTCGTCCTGCTTGTTGTTTCCATGACGCCCATCAATTCTTTCCCACTCACGTGGCTGTACTCACTACTTGTGACTGTACGTGGTTCCAAATTAATACCGTTTACTTCGCTGTCTGTTCCTTGCTTACCTCCATCTTTGGCAGTCAATGTACCTTCGATTGAAGCAACACGTTTATCAGATACTCGATGAACTGCAAATTGTTGAAGTGGAATACTTTCGACAGTTGTCCAGCATTTCGATTGGGTTAATTTATCGTCAGTGTTTGGGTTTTGTTCACTCTTTTCGGAAGGTTTGGAAGAAGGATCTTGTGTTTTCTGCTTACTGTCACTTCCCTCGAGTTTCGCCTTCAAAGAAGCATACCTCTCGCTGAGTGCCGCAAACCTTTCCTCCGTGGGAAGGGAATCGTTTAGAGGCGGCTGTTTCGGAGATATTCCAAGTTTACGCACGATCCCTTTTCCACCTCCACCATGAACAGTGACTCTCGAACTCATTGTAATGGTCGAATTAGTCGTGGCTGACTTACTTGCCTCTGTTTTTTTGATCCTGGAATAATCATCAGCCTCCTCCTGGCTTAATGGAAGGAAACGCGAATTATCGAACCCCACACCACTTGAGTGTTGGTAATTCGGTTGATTTACCCTCCCTTCTGTTCTTCCAGATGTATCGTTTGGAATCACAAAGGTGATAGGAGGACGTTTAATCACGTTGACACTGCTCTTCCTTTGAGGAGGCGCAACGCTTCTCGCAGGAAGTGGAGCGCTGATTTTTCTCTGCGGAGACTGCACTCGAGGAACATCCATACTCTCGCTTGCAACCAGTTGCCTGGGCACGGGAAAATTAACGTCACCATCGGCTCTAATGTGAGACTTTTCCTTGGACTTGCTAAGTTCAGATGGACTTGAGTCTTTGGCTGTACCTTGCACTTGATGATTGAGAACCATACCAGGGCCATTTGAGTTGCGCATATCGTCCGATGGGCCACATCTCTTTGCACTATCTTTTGATTCGGTGTTAATGTTGTTACCGTTGACGCTATTGCTGTTGCTGTTGTCGTTGCCCTTGTTGTGTTTGTTTGACAAGGAATCCTTGATAGATGCTGCTGTGTTCAAGACGGATGATTTACGATCGTTTTCGGGGTTACTTTCATTTCCCCACTCTCCAGTGTCTAACGATTCTCTCAAGGAAAATTCCAAAGTTCCTGTGGGCGGCTTGGTAGAAGCAATGGAATTCCTCCGCTTCCGCTGCATAGCCTGGCTGTGGGTGATCACGTGTTGCTGAACGATAGCCAGCAGACCTTTGGGACGAGCTTCACTGGGTGACCCCTGAACATCTTTGGAATTTGGCACCTCTGGTCCAATGGGTGACCTCTTCTCTGATTGAGCGTCATCAGTTTCGCATTTAATGGTCAAAGCAGATAGCGACGGGCATCTTTTAGCTGAGTTTGGAGACAGCGTGTTGAGGACATTTCCAATGGAACCCCTTCTAGTTAGAGCCGGGCTTTTTAATATCCTCCCAAGAATGCCATCTTTGTCCTTGCTTGGGCAGTTGCATTTGCGCTCCTTTTCAGCTGCAGGTTTTAAAGACGTTTTGATGCCAACAACTTTGGATGTTGAGCTGCCAATTTGAGGAGAAAGCGTACGCAAAACGTTTCCAAGAGAACCCCTACGTTTTAGTAAATTGGGAAAATTCATTATTTTACCAAGAGCATTTTCGCTTTCCTTCTTAACCTGACTCTCAATTTTAACCTGTCTTTGGATACTTGGACTTTCATCACGTTCAATTTTACCTTTGTTGAAGTTCAAAGGAGAAAGTGGTCTCCATGGATCTTTTACGTGACCATTTGCGTGTGGCAATAGAAGTGCTGAACTGAGTTTTCCATCGTTGCCAGGTGTTTCTTCTCGACCATGATCGGATTTCTTGTCGAATTGAGGCGACAGTGATAGCAGAACATCACTCAAAGACCCTCTCCTGGTTAGGCGAGGAGATACAAGAACCTTTCCAAGCATGCCTTCGTCGTTATCGGTATTCTTTGCGGAGGAACGGCGCGACCCTGGTTCTGACCCTACCTTGCAATCGCCATCTTCGGGTGATCCATTCAGATTTATTGATACACTTGCAATGCTGCTTGATCGACGAGATTCTACTACGGGATTCAGGGAGGTTATTCGTTCTAACACTTCTGGGTCAATCACACTCCCTCGTCGAGATCGATGAGGGGCCATGGATGTGTCAACTTTCCTGAGCATCTCATACAGAGCTAACTCTTCGTCCCTTGTTTCTTTGGAGCTCTCCTGAGGGAAGGACGACCCAGTGGTCGCCGGAGAAACATCACCAGTATTGCAAGCATCGTCACCTGCATCATC
Organism: Orbicella franksi; assembly: GCF_964199315.1. NCBI lineage: Eukaryota > Metazoa > Cnidaria > Anthozoa > Scleractinia > Merulinidae > Orbicella > Orbicella franksi. The sequence continues at coordinate 15,500,070 of NC_138146.1, forward strand.
TGTGTACGACAGAACGTATGTGGATACAGCCTCTATTAAATGCTCATTGTCCTCTGTGGAATTCTCGAAAGAGAAGCATCGCTTATAAAGTGGAGATTCGTCTACATTGCAATCACCGGAAGAAAAGGCTATCGTGCCATTTGCTGCGCTAGTGGATTCGACATTCTTAGTGCCTTCGTAGTACTCTTGCGTGGGTTCACAAGGCGGTTCGCTCGCAGCCCTCGACCTTAATTCTCCCTGTTTAAAGCTACCAGTTGAGCGTCGTCGCTCTTTATCCGTGTCTTCCTCTTCGGGTTTTTCCGGAATATCGTGAAGAGTGTGAAAGAAACGTACATCGGCAATGCTATGTCTCCTTCGTCTTGGCCGGGACTGTAGACTGGCGTTGTTTAGAAGGAACTTTTTCAGATCCATGTCTATGCCACAGTGGTTTACGATGCAATTAGAGATCTAGAACACTGTGCAAAGATAATCTGCAAAATGGACGGATAAAATTGATTCACAAACTTTGTCACCGTGGGTGTACCATGAATTTTTCAAACTCTCTCTGAGAAAGTGAAATAATGCTATTACTTGCTGGGAAGTTTAGCTTAAAAAGCTTATTAGCCTTTGTAAATATGTTTTCACGCAACAGACTATAAATTTGTTATACATAGTTCTACATTCAGTTTAGTTTCAAACTTTGATGTAACATGTGAAATAATACATCGATATAAGACAAAAAAGCTTGAAATGTAGATCACTTCTCATGAAACGCGCTATCAATGTATAATAGAATATACCTAATAGCGACGTGATTAACTCTTAAAACAGAAGTCAATTAAAGCGTACAGTAAGATTTGGCTCAAGCCCCGGAATTGACGTGAGAGGTTTCATACATCGTAATAAATGAGTTTGCTTATCATATTTGTTTGACAATTCATTCAGTGATCGACATAATTTCGTTTTCTTCGCTTGACCTTCACTATTCAGAAGCAGAGTCATCTATTACGATTCCGGAACTTTGACTGTATTTTCACTGACACGGCACGGAGCACTTCACGTGCGGTACGGAACGAAGAGTCAGTTTACTCACGTGCTCAAAGCAACATATTTGACTTCTTCACGCCAAGTCTTCAACAGTCATTTCCACCGTGAACCATCATTAACGATATTATTTTGGCACTCAAGGGTATAGTTCAATGCCTTCAGATGGCCAGCACAGTTAACGTTTTCAGGCATCTGTAGCAAACATTGCTTTGTTCTAGCTAAAGAGGGATATTAGGTACATCTTAAAATGTAATCTACTGTAATCCTATAATCATTGTCCGTAATATCCAAATGGAGACAAAACATGGATTTAGAGTGATTTACTTCTGAATCTCATTATTTAAAGAGTTATGTCATCGCAAACACAATCACTTGTAAATAAATTGTTGTACTGAAAGTTTTGGTTCATGAATTAATATTAATGAACTGTAAGCAAAATGGTAATGCAAATGGAGCGACGACAGCGGAATATAATTATGCGAGTACTTTTACAATAAAAAATTCCAAAGATGTTGGAGGTAAGTTACAAAATGTGACACATTTTCAAAACTGTTATTCCACTGGTAGGTATTTATTTTCACTGATCACGAACAAAGCCAGTTCGTTTCTATTCATGCGTCGTTAGCATTCCTTTATAATGATTTTTTGTATTATCGGTACCTTGGGGAATTTAGCTGTATAAAGGATTTAACTTATGTTTAGAACAGCCAAACGAAAAAAGCCTCTTCATTAAACTGTTCTCTCCGAAGTTTGAAAATCTTGGCCAATTCCCACATTTTACATAAACAACCTCATCCTTTGCGAGACTCTTCCTTGATGAAATGAAAGCTTGTCGCAATTAAAAGAGCATTATAAGTAATAATTTCTTTGTGCCGCGTAAATAATACACTGTGTATGGTCATGTAAGCGTTCTTTCTTTATACTGACAGGAAAACAAAGTACGTCCACATCTTAAAGTTATGTGCTAACACATGAAAAAAGAACGAAGTTCGCCGCTCTACAGCATGTGAACGTCGTCAGACAAATCTGGCTCATACTTTGCCGAGTGGCAACAGAAAAGTAGTTTCTATACCAAGTATCGCCGCGGTACGTGACACATAATTAACATATATATGTTAACTATGATCAGAGGAATCGAAGGTGAACAACGAAGTTAAACTGTGTAGTTCAAATTAACAATTCGATTTCAATTTTTGATCAACGGTACACAGTCAATTTAAAACGAAGGAAGAAGATATAAACTGTGGGAGTCTTTGGCCCCTTGCTAACTGGAGGAAGCCCCTTGTTAGTCCTTTAGGCATCTTGTTGCCATGTTGCCTTGAAATAAAGGTGTCATGTCCTTTGAATACCGCACGTACTGTAAAATAGATAGTGTTGGAATTATTGCGCCGATTTTAGTACAGAAATCAGTGACATTGGCTCATTTTCCAGAGTCTCTCCGCGCTGAAAAATATCCACGTCGTTTGACCTAACAAAACAGCCATAATCCTTGCAAACTGTTGAATTTCATGGATAACACCGCACTAAGAAGGAACTCTATTAAAAGGTCCCGCTTCAAATGGAACCATGTCAAAAAAAAATATTTTGTTAAAAAAGATGTGGTCAAAAAAGCCTCTATTTCCGCCAAAAATATCAATATGGCATGACTTTTGTATAACTAGAATGAACATTAAAAAGGCTAGGCGAACAAACAAACTTATAGTTTGCAGTTGACGCGAAGCAGTGTTTTGAGAATAATCCGGCAAGGACTGCACTGTTTTAGCCAAAGGACGACAAAACATATTAAACCTAAACGAGTTCTAACACTGACACAATGGCTGTCCTGCATAGTAATAAAAGAACATCTACCCTAGAGGCCGAAACTAACAGAATCCTAATAAACAAAGTGACAACTTTTACTGCGTCGAGAAAACAGGAGGTGCTTGTTGACAAATGGGCAGAGCTTACTCATAGTTAATGTGTTATCCCACTTCAAAACACAACAGAACGTGTTAATTGAAAACAAAAAAGTTATGTTATCTAGAACAGAGAAAGCTGAAGAGCCAATCAAAATGGTCAGATATGGTAAAGTAAAACTGAAATATGTATGGTCGAGGGAGAGCTGGCGTGAAATAACAATTTCTTCACACGACTGACTTTACGAAAAATAAGTTACATCGCGAACGTGACCTTAGTTTTGTTCCGTACAATCAAGAGTGAAACTTCTGGCATAAAATCGTCTTTCATAAGAACATGCTTGTCATACGCTGTTGCGCGTGCTGAAGTAGCGGTGTTTAATCAGTGTTTTCCCACCAAGTTTGGCAGGGGCGAGTATTACCACCAATTTTATGGCAGGAGTTCTCGGCTGTGTTATATAATATTACACAAACACCTCCTAGTATACCGTATACTAGACACATTATCACATTGTACATATTAGATAGTAAAAAACAGAGGTCATAGTGGAAATCGCGCGAAACAGGAATGGCGAAAAAGTCGTCGCAAGATGTGGGTAAAACCTCAGTGTTCCCATTTTGCATTCCGACTAAAATCTCCTGAGAAACTGTCGCAGCAATTGATCTAGCTTAGTCATTGTGAAGTTCCTAATTGATGTAAGGATTAGTAACGTCTTAAGTCGGGTAATAATACGGCCGTATGATCGTGTTTTTCTGCAATACAGTCTCACTTAAACACATACGTCCAGTATAAATCGGGTCTTATTGATCTTTTAACTCAACGAAACGGTATAAAAAGATTACTGTTAAAGTAAAACTCGACTTGTAGTCAATAACTTGCCTGAGCCTCGACTGGATCATCCTAAGTTCTCTTGCCGAAAACAACGGTTAACTTCTTTCGAGGCGGTCATAGATGAAGCCACGTTACAAGAACTGGAATTTTCTTTCGTGATTATTTTCACGCGAGCACGGCTTAAACTGGTCTAATATACAAGCTCCTAATTGGAACAGAACGTGCAATACACCTTTAGTCAAACTAATTGACCGTCTTCCGTGGACTCGAATGCCCTCTGGGAATTGATTATGTATGGTCATAATGCCATCAAGACACTCAGTAAAGCATGGCTCCAGTGGGCAGCAAAAGACAACAAAAGGAAGTGCTTAGTTTAAACCTCCATATCAAGGATTGAGTCTTTTCCGCTGCTTAATACGCCCATATCTCTCAAACTTTGAGTAAAGAATAAAGGAATGGGTTTCTTGACGAGTTGTTCAAAGTTCATTGGCGATAGCGAAAGCAATTGGATGAATTGATTGGTAATGAATGGTATTCAATCAAGTTAATGATGTATTGTGTACGTGCGTTGACTAAGAAATTGCGAATTTTCATGATCAGTGAAGTCTTTGGCAGGTTTGCTTCACGACTCTTAGTACACTATCGCACGTCGACGAGACTGACTACCTTCTACTGGGCAGTTACAGTAAGAAATAAGGAAATTGTTATTGCAGTTGTGTTCACAATAGGAGATTGAAAACATTCAGCGCTTCAACGTGACTGATACAACGCTCTTAGTAGAGCTGGTTGAGCTTTGAAGCCGCCTACAACAGGAGCAGAATAATTGTGAGTTTAAACTTGCCAGTGCGTGATACGAGGAAAAGATATAATTAATAATAATGGTAGGTAGGTAAAGTCTGCATACGAGCCAAGTGGCCCATCAGGCCGGAGCTTATCCCGGTTTCTGTAGCATGAAGCGACTAAGAGTATTTCTATTCCCCCCTGGATGGGATGCTAGTCCATCGCAGGGTTACCCCCAGCATTAAGTTCGCCGGTACCCATTTATAGACCTGGGTGGAGAGAGGCACTGTGAGAGTAAAGTGTCTTGCCCAAGAACACAACACAATGTCCCCGGCCAGGGCTTGAACCAGGACCACTCGATCCGGAGACGAGCGCACTAACCATGAGGCCACCGCGCCTCCCATAATTAATAACAACGATAATAAATAATAATAATAATAATAATAATAATAATACTAATGCTAATAATAATAATAATGAATAATAATAATATTTAAAATTGATATGGCGCAAATTAAAATCTAAATTAATATGATCACATATGCCTGACAAACAAAATATATTAATTTATACTAAAAGTATGAATGCTTATTCTCAAGCAACAAAAGATTCTGCAACATTCAGCCTTCCTCTTTTCCGTTTTCTTCTGTAAAATTTTTTATTGGGGATAACGAGAGAACGCTAGCCGTCAAAACAATCAAGAGCCAACCTTCGCGCAACAGACCAACAACCGGTTTCTCTCTACATTTTCTTCCACTCAGGGAGTGGCCAACTGGTGGCCAACTGCATTGTTGCACATCGATCGCATTACAATTTGAAGCAGCTTCTTGATTTCTCGCTTGGAATATCCATGACAGGAAAATGCTGAGGTAGCTTTGCTTGACAAAAAACAGGCAAGGGCGCACACTTGTGATGGACTAGCATCCCGAACAAAACTGAAAAAAGTGAATGAATCAAGTCAGAAATTAAATATCTCATTTATAAGACGACTCAGTGGGTGCATCAAAAACCACACAGGTAAATGTCTCCAAACTAGTTTACAAGGAAAACTTCGAGAGCAGTAGAGAGAATATGATAGTTGATATCTCAGGTTTTAGGGGCACGATGATTAGTTCTGTCAGGTTTAATTGGCTTTAGTTGTATGATTACTAATGCCATGAAGGATATACTGCATAGAGATCCTTTCCTCTAAATTGCAAATTTCAATTGCAAAACAAATGTATAGTGCGCCTCTCTCTCCCCACTAGTACCGCCACATCATTTACCAGTACAAACTTAGCCTCTTCCAGGCGTTCAGTTAGTTGGGGCGCAGCGCGAAAAAAAAAAAAAAAAACGCGAAAAAATAATTTAAAAAAAGCGCCGCGAGAGGAAGCGTTTTTTTTTTATTTTTTCGCGCGCTGTTTTTCGCGCTGCGCCCCAACTACCTGAACGCCTAGAAGAGGCTAGTACAAACTGAAAGCGGTGAACCTTACCTTCCTTGCAATCAGTAACGCTGGTTCTCAGATTCATCGATTTCTTAATATCGATCGAGGACAGGAATCCATGGTCTCTCTTTGTACTCATCTCCAGTAGACAGAACAGGACAGGACAAGACAATCATCATTTTTATTTAGCTATTTCTCTTTCAGCTTGGTCCACTGCTTCTTTAGAAGGCTTTCACGTCTACTTCATTCTTCATCGGTCTCGCCTGTACGTTAGATTAGACTCAATTAGACAGAAAACAAGTACCATTCTTTTTCACTCACATGCAAGCGAGAAGTGAAATGAGTAAGGCTCTGGGGATGGGTTTAGAGGACTTCATAAAATTTCTCACCAAATTGCAATTACGTGAGTAGAAGGAAAAGTCTGAGTAGTGACCATTAGGCTGTCATTTACGGTGGGAATCTCGACTGTGAGCACGCAGTAGTCGGCGAGCGTGTTGCTTAGAAACAACTTATTGCATTAGGGCTTAGGCCCGGTTCATACGTCGCATTTCTGCCGTGTCGAATTCAATTCAACGAATTAAATTCGGCAGAAATTCGACGTCTGAATCGGCTGCCGCATTTCTGCCGCACGTTCGACTGGTCTTGTCGCATTATCCGACAGAAATGCGACACCGATTCAGACGTCGAATTTCTGCCGTGTCGTATCTAATGCATACATTATGTTAATGTATTGAGCATGCGTAAATGTTTTCCCGCCGAAGAAAAAGGAGAAACTTGGCCACTCCCGACCCAATGCCTGAACATATTGCAACACATACTGCTCCGTTGTCAGCCTTGTCCTTCTCGTTCCATTGGCGGACAATTTTTCGCAAAATTAAAGTCTTTCGTCGCTCAGTATTTTCGTCCGCCGTATTGAATACTCTACGTTTAAAGCATTTTCCGCTGGCCGACATATCCGACAATATAAATCCTGAGTTAAGTGTGACACAAGTGCGACGTATGAATCCACAGTCGCATTTCTGCCGCACTTAATTGAATTGAATTCGACATGGCAGAAATGCGACGTATGAACTGGGCCTTATTGACATTCCTCCTGTGAGAAAGTTCGGAATGCTTGCGCGATCTCTGATCTCTGTATATGCATGACCATATTCGAAACCTTCTTGGCTACTTTGACTTATTAAAGCACAATTGGTCTTGTGAGACTATTGTAAGTTCGCCGGGAGAACGAGAAAAACATTGTAAACACCGAGGCGTATCACAGTTCTTTCGAGTTCGACCAGACTTCCAGAGTTTTTCCTGAACTATATGGCAAAAAGGGTTGTTTTATGACTGAGAAGCTCGAAATATAATTTTCTATGTTTTATTAAGTTATGATAAATGATTTACAACCAATTACAGTGTGCTCCCAATCACTTAATAATTACGTAAACGCACGATTGAGAGCCAATCACCGTTCACGATCGAGTATATTTCATTAATTTCATCAAAAAATGCTTTGTTGATTTTTTTGTTTTAGCGTTTCAGTAAGGATGGAACGTTCGTCGATTCAAGATTCTGATATGGGACAGCGTTTAGAAGTTCACACGCCGAGTGCGATTTGCAAAGGCCACGATCGGGACTTGAATCATTCTGAGACCCTGTCCACACTATGCCGGAAAAATTTGAAAAAGGTTTCACTCTGAAAACGCATCATATGTTTTCCGTCTACACTACGCCAGAGAAATTTGAAAACGCAACAATAACCGATCATATTGGATTTGTGTTTGGGAAAACCTCGGACAGGGAAATCACGTGATTCTCGCGATCGTGACTTCATCGTTTTCGAAAAGCTCCGTTTTTAAAATGTCTTCCTTGCACACTAAAACGCAAAGTCAGCGTTTCCAAATTCCTCCGCTTTGAAGAGCGTTTTCGAAAAGCTCCGTTTTCATGACGGATTAATGTGACAGTAGGCCTCACCGTAGGAATAAATCTGCGTTTTCAAATTTCTCTGGCTTAGTGTGAAACACTCAAGATGGGAACCCAAATAGGTCACCAAGAAAGTATGAGGTCTAAGAAAGTTTATCCGCTATATAGGCCTTATTCCCAGGGCAATCTCCCTCAAATTATTTTAAGATCACTCTTGGTTTCGGAAATCCCAATCCCGTGACACGAATTTTAATTCGGGTGGACAGCGCAGAAGCTGCTTTACGCGCATTTTCACGCTTCACGAAATCATCCACCCATCGCCGAGGTAACGTTATATACGGGAGAACTGGGTACCATGACTAAAAATAACTTGAGAGGTACCCTTTGTCCTCTTTTGAGGTCGTATAGGTCATTAGCTTCATTTGAAGGGAATCATATAAGCTGATACAGTGGGAAACCATGGGTGCCGCTATCCAGACGTAGAGGTTTAGAGGGAAGTTATTTTTTTTCCTCCTCGTTACCCTGCCATCTTTTCGTGGGTCAGGGGATACCGACATTTTTCTCTCCCTGCTCTAAGCAGTGAACACACCATTGATACACGCGGGACCCATAAGAATCTGTACTACAACCCACAAATGCAACAATATCATTTTGCTTTATCTTTTCTCAAAAGGTACTTGCTGTAGTAAGCTTTTGCAAAAGGGAAATATAGGGCGCAGAAAACGTGGTTAACCAATAACCGTTCTGTTAATCAGGTTAACCTTTAGTGATCTCCCTCTTAAATTTGTTACGAAATCTTTCTAGGTTATCAAATCGAATTCCCAGGTTAAAAGCACGTCAGAAGACTATATTTCTTGAGCCATTATCACTTTCACGACATCTAACTTTCAACTGACAGGTAAATAAGCTTTAGAATAAATTTTAATCCTTCGAAAAATAAGTAAAACAAGAGCAAACATTGAAAGGTTGAACACGAATGTGCGCAAATTTGCGCAGTGGTTCAGATCGGGGCTCAATATAGTTTTACATACGCTTACGTTCAATAATGCGAAATAATTTGAGTACCCATTCCAAATCAGTATACTTAGATTACAAATATTCCCACAACCGTAGCTGAGACTTAACATAAAGCCACTGTTCTCACCTGAACAGGCACCAAAACACGTTTGACAATCACTCCTACACCCCTTGGCGCTACAGACTGTCGACAGTAAACAACGGGAAATGTCCGAACGGCATTGCAAAGAAAAGGCGCCGATGGCGAGTCCCATTTTCAGTCCATAATCAGGATCCAAGGCTCTTTTCTTTGTATCTTTATGTCGCTTTTCCATAGCAATCGTGCAATCTGAAAAGAAGAGCAATGTTGATTGCTCATTTCTCACTGAAACTAGCACGCAAGCGCGCAGATGCGCAGATGTATCAAAAAGTTCCCGCCAAAATCGCAAAAATAATGAAAATCTCTTGGCAAGGGGACTGTGAGCAAACAAAGTACCGTATTTTTCTTTTTTAATGCAAAATAATCATCTATTTGAGACTCGTATTGTAGCAAACTTAGAAAGTAATCCATTCTCTAGCAAGAAATCTGCGCATTTACACAGACCGGTACCCAGTCTACTCTCGTCCGCAAATGAACAACACTGGAAACGATGATTCTTGCATCACGATATGCAACTGCCAGTAAAGTCTTAAGAAAGTCAGTAATAAATTCCCTCAATTTGAACAACTACTCAGCTGTTAAAGAACCGAACTATTAGCCGTAAGTTACAATGGTCTCCAGCCACAGTGATTCCCTTGAAGATAACGGGATGGAATGTGAACCATTCGATAGTCAACTGCAAGCAATGGAAGACTCTCCCACGACCCAATCACCAATATCATATATTTCAAAGAGGTTAATCCTGTTGATAACATGCTTATGCGCTTTGTGTGACTGCCTACTGCTGTCTGTTATTGGTAAGAAAACAAGTATTTCTTGTTAACTGTAGCTATTGTGAGGAAATATTTTAAGGTTTGAGAAATGCAGAGTAGGGGTATGGAGACAGAATGGTGTGAACTTCAATTCACTCCCCTTCCCCCACCTGCCCACCTGTCTTTCCCTCCCTTTCCCCACTCCTTCTTGAAGGGTACCTTTCTCTTTGTGTTCCATGTTTGCTTCCAAAACATGCAGTGTAGCAGAAGATCTTTTGCCATGATTTATGATGGCCAATACCTCTAATAGGAATTGTTACACATATTGGCTTAAGATTTCTTCATCCCTTGACACTTATGTTCCCACCCCCCTGTCCAGATGTCATTGAAAAAGAATGGTGCCTGTTTTATACTTAAATGTTTTTTTTTTTTACTGTTTGAATTGATATTTATATTTATCCTATTTGAGTGTACTATTTATTTATACTGTTTGATAATGGACCTTGTTGCGGTTTTGAAAGGTACCTTTACTGGTAGGCAACAGCGTCAGAAATGATAGTGTTTGTATGGGAATCCAGTGGTAAGATACATCCCTCAGATTTGGTTAATGTACTCCTTTGTCTAGTAGTTAAAACTTTGCTATTCATAAATTGTTTTAACTTTAGAATTCAATTTTTAAGAAAATGATTTGCCATTTGGATTCCCATACAAACACTGTAATATCTGACGCTGTTGCCTACCCATCAAAATGGCTTCCAAACCTGTGATAAGGTCTGTCTTTCACTAGTGCTTGGTATTGGTTGTAATAACAGACTGATATTTGAATTTCAATTTAATCTATGACTGCTATGTAAATTATAATATTTTTGAAAGCAGTGGATTATATTATTTTTATAGTAATTTAAATCAGTGGATTATATTACTTTTGAAAGTAGCGGATCAATCTAATGATTTGCTATCCTACTTGCCAGGATGTAAAATAAATAATTTATTTTGTAAAAAAAAAACACAATAAAAATGTTATAAATTTTTATTTTTATAATAAAAGTTTTTAACCATAGTTACAATAATATTATTATAGCAGGTGAAAGGTGGAAAAGTAACTGCCTGAGGTCTTTTCTGATTTCTCTGGCTAAGTTCTTTCTTTTTTACTTAATGATAAATGTCATCCAAATTTTCTAACCTTGATCTTGAAACCAAATGCCAGCAGGTAGGATCCTAACTGCGTTTCCATACTAGCATAAATCTATCCCTTCTATGTGTATTAGCCCACTGTACTCATCAGATATATTGGTAATGTTATTCAACAGATAGATTCCAAGTTGCCATGTGCCTTTTCAGTAATAGTTTTACTCAGCTTGATTAGCTTTATAGTTATCCTGAGTAAACATTACCTCTTTTTTGTATTAATATATTATATTGTAAAGTTTAACTTTTTTTTTTATTTGGTAATAAAGCTTCTTGTTGTTGTTGTTGTTGTTGTTGATCACAGATGTCGTCAAAATGTGGTTAGAGCAAAAATGTGGCAGGATAGCCAAGTGTGTCAATGATGTTCCTACAGGATTTTGACTTCTGTGATCATTTACGGAACAGAGGAACAACGACATAGAGTCTATTTGTTTTACGTAATAATGAAATGGGTGTCTGGAAAACCCGAATAGCGAATAGCGAATAGTCCTGAATAGTGCAAATAGTCTCGAATAGTGCGAATAGTGGTGAACAGTCGCAAAAAGTGGTGAATAGTGACAAATAGTCGTCAACAGTCACCGCTTTAGATCTAATATCCAGTGTTAATTTATCATCCAAATAAGCAACAGAATTTCAGTGAATTTATTACCTTTCCTTCTCTGGACTCAGGCTAGTAGGCTGTCCATCGCCGACATTAAAAAAACAGAAAACACAAGGATAACCTATTAAAGACGTATTTACGCTTTTGCAGTGGTTAAAACAGAAGAAATTACGTTTAGAAACACCTTTTGTCCTGATAGGTGCCTGTGCTTTTAAGCGGAAAAAATCCCATCCTAGGCTGCTACAAAGTTGACTGTGAGATACTGGGTACCCTATTTGTTACTATTTGCCACTATTTGCCAGTATTTGCCACTATTCGCCACTATTTGAGACTGTTCACCGCTATTCACACTATTTGTACTATTCGCTATTCGGGACTATTCCCTGTTAGCTATTTGCGACTACCGGTATTCGCTATTCGCTATTCGGGTTTTCCAGACAACCTAAGGAAACATATAAAATGACAAAATCTATTCATCTGTCGTCAACTAAGAACCAATCAAAATGTGAGAAAAATTTCAACATATTATTGAAACATAAATTGACTATTATGCACATATCCAAGGTAATAATTATGTCACAAAATAAGAAGATACATGTATGCATTGCAGACCTATCTTAATTGTCACAATATTATTAATAAGACGTCTGTTGTGTTTCATTTCAGTACCAATTATTCCAGTATATTTGGACATAACTGACAAACCAATGGATGGGGCACCAACAACTGCTGACAATTCAACTAAAAACAGTGCATTTACCACTGCTTCCTCGTTAGTGACAACTGATTCATCTATGGATTTTAAAATTGGAGCATTATTTGCATCAAAAGCCTTTGTTCAGGTATGTTAAATTATAAATTTATGAACCTCATTATTACTAGTCAAGTGAAGTAATGTAAAACAGGGCTGTAAGCATTTTATGATTCACTCGTTGCCTTGATCTTCACACCTGTAACAATCTTGCTGCTTTGTGGATAAATTATATCAACAAATGATAATAAATTATTATCCTTGCTTTGTCTTTAGTTTTTCAACTTCACTTAAATTATTCAATACTTAACTAATAAAAGAAACTTTACACTAATCAAAATTGAAGTAGGCTTTTGCCTAGTTAACTTTATATTGTGTATATTTTGTGCAGATCTTCTTTAAATTACATTTTAATATCTCTCACAGATTCTGGTGAATCCAGGTGCTGGGTATTTAACAGAAAGGTATGAAAAGCCAGCAGCTGTAAATTTGAATTATATGGAGTCAGTGTTACTGTTATTGCACATCCAATTTATAAGTTCAAATCTTAACAAGGCACTTTTAGTTAATTAACTGGATTTACTTTTGTGTTAGAGCCTAAGCTGTACTGAAATTGAAATGATACTACTTCTGTTTCAAAGAGAGAGAAAACATTTATATTGCCAGGTACAGTTGACTGATCAAGTTGTGGGCAAAAGAACATCCAGTTTAATTCACTGTAAACAAAATTGTCAGTTGACCAGATAGAGCATTCACTTGTATTAATGAGACCAAAGATCAAAACAATTAATTTTGTTGAAAGGATCCTGAATCTTAGCTCAGCATTCCAGTGTTCAAGACAAATCAATACTAGAGAGTTCAAAAAGATTAACAGAGTGATTTTTATTTAGTAGTTGGTTTCTATAGTTATGTGACTGTTATTTTTTCAGAGTGGGTTACAGCATCCCATTATACAGTGGTTTCTGTGTGTTATTTATATCAACTCTTGGTAATGATTAGTCACACTTATTGTTATTACTAAGTTAATTTGGAATAATATCAATTCATAATTAAGATAATATTATTTTATTTAGCATTTTTTTAGATAATGGTTTGAAACCAGGATGCGACAAAAATTTGTGAAACACTAGGCAGCTTATTTGGTAAAAACCGATAACTTGAACAACAGCTTCATATGATGCCAAATTTATTAGATCAAACACTCATTGACTGACTTGAAGTAACTAAACAAACTGAATCCTGACACCTTGTTAGTACAATAATAATAATGAAGAATTTGCATTGCACAAATTTGATATGGATATGTTCAAATGCGCATCACAACTCAAATTATCTAAAACTATAAGTTACAAGCCCTAGAATTACAATTACAGCTAACTAGTCTAAATCCCAGAAGTGATGGTTATCAAAGGCGGGAAAAAATAGAATAAGATAAAATAAAACTTAAAAACTAAAATTCTCAGAAAATTACAATATTATTTCGATTTTATGAAAACACTTTACAAAGAAGTATGTGTTCAGTTTTCCTTTAAAGCTGGCAACAGTGTCCCCAGACCTGATGTCGAGGGGAAGAGCATTCCAAAACTTTGGTACTGCATATGTGAGGGAACACTCACCAAGAGTTACATTAGATAATGACCAGGTCCTACATTTAGGGCTCTTCTGAGATCATCTTACAGATCCTACAGCCTTACAAATCCATAAGGTCTTCAATACAACATTTACGTACCAACATTTAAGTCAGGGACCAACCAAACCATAGAAAGAGCAGTTTACTAGATTTAATTCTCTGACTGGCAGGCCTCCTACATCTACAAACTGGCAGAAACCTTAACACAATACTGACTGATCACTAATAATATTATTGGCAAGAAATGGTGATGTCAAAAATCACAGTGCCGAACATTTGATTAACAATAACCAGGTCAAAACTTGCAAAACTGGCTGTAATGACTGGTGGCAAACTTTACATGAATCTTACAGCCAATAGCCTAACGGCTAAACTGACCGGTTATATTCAAAGGACCAGACTTATAATACCGTAAACTGACAAACAGTTTTCACCCTACATCTGAAGTTGACTTCTGCTCAGGTGGTTGTAATGTGAGTCATCAACCTGTAGATGTTCTTTTCAGAACTATCCTTGCTTGGAGATGATCACACTTAGGCAAACTTGATCAATGATTATTTTACCAATTGTATTTTGGCAGCAGCAAATGACAAATGAGTATGTCAATAAACCCCAAATAACAATATGGCCCAACACCTGTAGGATGATGAATTTTGATGCCCCCCCCCCCCCCCCTGGTTGCTTACTTTCAAGAGAGACATCTCCAATCATGAATGGCCAGCAAAACTGTAATTCAGAATGTACAACAAGATTATCACAAGATTGCATGTATTTTGGTAAAGAAAGATGGCCACAACAGAGAATACCATAACCTGTACAGTGTTGATTTCTTAGTGACTATCAAAAATGGGATTATTCTTTCAAAATTAATTAAACATGTTGCAAATGATCAATAATGTTGCATCACTCAAAATAATCAAAGCTTACAGGTGATAACTTTGGTACTACTGGTTAATAATAAATGTTAATAATAAATTATATTACTTAATACACAATAATTGTAAAAGTGAAGACACAGTATATTTATTAATCTGTTGCAAAATAGTCAATGATTGAGTAGGCTTTCTGCAGAATGTTTAAGAGAAATCATTTTACAGCTTATTTTGATAATGGGTTTCTTGTGCTTTTAGTGTACGCCTTTGCAGAGAGTTATGGACTTCTCTTCTCGGCCCGGGCTATCCAGGGATTAGGTTCCTCTTTGATTCTTATTTCTAGTAAGTATAATATACAGATTTAGCCAAGCCTAAAAGTGGAGCTCCTGGGCCGGGTTGTGCAAAGGCCAATTAAGCTAACCCAAGAGAAGCAAGAATTTTGATTTGAGTTGTGTAACTTTACGGTTAGGTTTTCTGTATATTGTTTTGCTTTCTGTTTTGAGTTTGAATAATCCCTAAATATACAAAACAAACACAGTGAAAAACATTTGTATACAAGAAAAATTTATACCTCTGTTAACTTTTAATCCTGGGCTAGCGTTAACCGGCTTCCACACAACCTGGCCTTGTTTATAACAAGTTAACCTGACATGAGCCTGTGATCCAATTAAAAAAAAAAAAACCAACACTTGGTCAGCAGTCAACTTTGAAAAAACATGTGACCTCGATGTGCTCTAAACTTGAGCCTGCAATATGGTCACATGATACTGGTCAGTGGATACCTTGTTTTGACAAGTGTCAATTGAACATGGCGTGGAAGTCCAATGTCAAAGAAAGAGGCTATAAATTAAGGCTGCATATGTGTCAACCTTTTAGCTGGTATGGCTGCCATCTTGTGCGACTCCGTCATCGTTTGTACGTGCCCACGAGCAATACCACTAGCCATGATAACCTTGAGAAAATCAATTCATGGGTTTCCATTTTTCCTATATGAGTATGGGGCTCCACTCGGAGCTCCACTAAGATAGTGCCTTGCAGTGTACGCAATCTGACCTACATTCAATGGAGTTTTGAATATTTGGTATTTTGTATCCCCTCCTTACTTAAAATAAACAGAGTTTTATGTGATTCTGAGGTAAACAAGTCCTTGAGTATCACTGAAGTGTCCTCGACAACTTCTTGAACAGTCTTTGCGTTAAAAAAAGTCATTCCGGCGTTTATTAACAATTACGTTGGATCTCTGTGTAAGAGCTAAGTCATCATTTATTGCAATTCTTGTCATCAAATCTCATGTTTCTCAAGCAAGCTGTGCATGCGGTTTGATCATACAAATTTCTGTTTTTCTCGTTACCTTAAAGGTTTAGCAATGCTTGCAGCTGCCTACTCTGATGATGATGAGCGTGGTACTGCTATAGGAATTGCTATGGGAACAACCGCTCTTGGAGTGTTAGGTATTTATTGAAAATGACAGTTTCTGAGAAATGTCCTAAAATCTGTAAGTACATATTATTGATAATATGTAAGTGGTATTGAAATTATCGCTTCTCTTATGAAATAAAAGTTCTTCTGTTCTCAGAGGGGTACCAAACCTTAGTGCATTTTGTATATAATTTGGAAGGCTTTAGTATAATGTTTTTTAAAAAAAATCATTTGAGACAAAAATTCCTAGCAGTTTAACCAATATTTAATTGCTCATGTAAATGTTGACCTCAGACTTGTCTAGCAAATTTATCACAAAGCCTCAGTTTGAAAATTTAAATTTTAAATTTTTTATGATGAACAAATTTCCAAAGTAGCAAAGAAGAAAAGAACACCCTTGTGAAAACAACCTGAAGGTGCCAGAGGTTTGAGAACATTTCTCACAATCAAGGCTTGGGGTGAATTTTGAGCGTGTGACATAATCATGCAAAAGACCTACATGTATTATTCTCCTTACGTTCTTTAAGCATGTCACACGATAATTATAGAAAATCTTCTAGACAATTAAACCCCTCAGGGGAAATGAAACATAGTTTGAAATAGCAGGAGTTCGAAATAACTGATAGTAAATGAGGGAAATGATTTGGAGCTCAAAATAACGAGGAATCCTAAATAACCGAGTTCGAATTGGCAGGGTCCATCTGTACCTGTAGACACTGAGCAGACTGATAATGTCTGGAAGTACGTGTACTACTTTCTGAGTTCTCTGAATTGTAATAAAAGGATTATGGACAACACAATGTTTTTAAAGGATTGATGACTTATTAATCTAGAGCTTGTTTCTTTCAGTTGGACCACCATTTGGAGGATTGTTCTATGCTGTTGGTGGCAAAGGCCTTCCATTTTTCATCCTTGCTGGATTAATTTTTCTTACATTTGGTTTGTATAATTCTTTACTATTTTGCTATTCTATACATTTGTACTCTTTGTATCATATGATTGTTTGAACCCTTTCAACATTTAAAGTGTTCACTTCTAATTTCATTGCTGCCGTCAAAGAATACATTATTGCAGTAGACTTGTAACAAGAATCCAAGAAAAATGAATATTATGAGATTTAGGACAATCATAAAGGAAGTTTTTATTATTTTTTAGGATCTCAAATAAGGAGTACTAATTCATTTGTTACTGATATACAGTAGAACCCCATTAATCCAGTCATCAATGGGCCATGAACATCTGGCCATATTAGCGGGGTGGCCATGTTAATGGGGTAGAATCAAACCTTATGACTGGTCTAAATGGAGTGATGTCTTTGAGAACAGAATTATATCACAATTGCACTTCTAAACAACTGTTCTTTAGTAAGCATCTGGAAAGCAGGTATAATAATTTTTTTAAAAACATTGAAACTTGAATCGGTGTATAAAGCATAAACAATGGAAAGATGAACATAACTGGTTTGAGAGGCCATATAAACAGGTAAAGTTATAAAAGATCGTACAGGATGGGATTTCAGAATTTGGCCGTTGGCTGTATTAATGGGGTGGCTGCATTAACAGGGTTTGC
This sequence comes from Orbicella franksi, assembly GCF_964199315.1. Lineage (NCBI taxonomy): Eukaryota > Metazoa > Cnidaria > Anthozoa > Scleractinia > Merulinidae > Orbicella > Orbicella franksi. The sequence goes on from NC_138146.1 coordinate 15,517,873, forward strand.
TCATAAGAAAATGTATGGGCATTTTACCAGAACAAAATAAAGTGGCCATAATAATGAGGTGACCATATTAACGAGGTGACCAGAAGGCAGGGTTCTGCTGACTGTAACTAATTAACTCACAGACTTACTGATGAGATGATAATATCATTAGCATTTTGGGGATTTAATAAATGTCACTTTTAATCAGTAAATTTCACTTTTAATAAATGTTACTTTGATATTATTAGTTGAGGCTCTTAATTAGCTTTGGTACTATTAGTTAAGGTTTTTAATTAGCTATTGTGGAGTTATTTTGAAGGCAAACAACTAAGTAACTTTTTTTTCAAACCCCTCCTCCCCCCTCCTGCTGATACCTTTTTTGGTGAGCTTGCATTCATCCATACTTTTCTTTTTGTGAAACAGTGTTGGTGGTCATTGCTAAGAAGCCAGTTATGCCAAACATTGTAAGTTACCTTTATGATAATGATCTATATGTTCACTTTTAAAATAAACCCTGTGAGAAAGCACATGCTACATCTGTAATTACTCATTTTAACAAATTTAACAGATCAATTATAAGCAGGTCAGGTTCTAAAACACTCTTTCAGGTAGACTGGAGATTTCTATCACATATAGAAATCACTATCTACAACAGAATAGATAGTGAGTAATGAAGCCACTAAGAGAACAGCCTTCGTGTAGAATGCTAGTAGATTTTTAGAGAAAGCCTGGAATATCAACACAGAACTAGAACAAGCTGGCAAGATGTACTTATGGAAATAAGTGATTTTCCTTATTTTTCTTTAAGTTGCAGAACGGTTTCTGCCAAAAAAAGCTGTGGAAACACTTCTAGGCAGCTCATCTTCCAAAAGCATTTTCATACTCTGAGTTTCAAACCTCCACTCGTGTTTCTATAATTCAATTGATACAAAGAAATTGTTTTCTTTTTCTTAATTAATTACCTTAGATAGGTTGTTAGGCAAACTCATCTAAACATTAACCACACTAATTTTACTTGGACATTTAAGTGAGAGATTTATAAATGCAGTAAAAGCAAAACAAGGAGATCAATGTTGATTGAAATATTCCAGCTTTAAAAAAAGTAAAATTATATTGTAGACTGTTAAACCAACACTCAAGGACTTGTTGTCAGATCCCTACATTCTTATTGCTAGTGGTAAGTACTTACAAACCTGTGACTTTTATTCACTAACTCAGTCTTGGAAGTCTTTAACTGTGTGTCACTTACAGTTGGAGTAATTTCTGTTTTAAATTTTAAGCATATCAAAATACACCAGATAAAGAGGAATAAACAGTGTTTTGGCATTGATTTATATGAATTTTTTTATGCTGAATTCATCATGGCGTGGAATGCAGGCAACATTTTTTGGGTGAGCCCTGGCAGTATAATTTTGGCCAAGCACCTAGTAGTAATGTTGGGGTTGCAAAATGTAACGCTGGGCTGTGAAGAAAAACCAGGTCAAGAAGGGGAGGGGAGGGGAAAGAAGAAAACGAATTCACTCAAATAAAATATTCACAGTTAAGAGAGAGTCGTATTTACCTTTTTTGAAAGCAACGTGTCTGGAACATTCCCCTGCAGAACAGCAGAGAAAGAAAGTACTATTGATATAGGCACCTATCAATGTGTAATGCATGGTAA